>NC_089755.1:34467620-34675120 GCF_040412425.1 Macrobrachium rosenbergii
AATAAAACATTTGATATAATCGCTTTAAATATGTATGTATGTATATATATATATATGTATTAATATATATATATATATATATATATATATATATATATATATATATATATATATATATATATATATATATATACAGAGAGAGAGAGAGACAGACAGACAGACAAGACAGAGAGAGATCAGTGCAATGTCGCACAGTATAAATATTTATAGTTTACTAGACGATTTATATTATTGTTGATTTTCCTTAATATGCATATACAATATGTACATTATATATATGTATGTATGTATAGATAGATAGATAGATAGATATGTATGTATATATATAAATACATGCAAATAAGTAAATTACCTAAATTGTCCGTGACTAGTTTTTAATTATTTTTTTTGCCACGAATAAAGTCGGAAGTAAACAAAGAATGGCAAGGCCTTTTGTGAAGCGTCTACCTTTTCAAGAAGGAACTTGCAAAGTCCTTGGGCTACTG
Organism: Macrobrachium rosenbergii; assembly: GCF_040412425.1. NCBI lineage: Eukaryota > Metazoa > Arthropoda > Malacostraca > Decapoda > Palaemonidae > Macrobrachium > Macrobrachium rosenbergii. The sequence continues at coordinate 34,468,106 of NC_089755.1, forward strand.
TGGTTCCTGTTATCTTTCAGATATAAATCAGCGCCTTGAATGATTGACGTCCAGGGAGTATGGTCTGTTTCCTTGGATCTGACCGTATATGTCCACAGCCGGTATCACTGTAACCAATGGGCGCTGAGGAACATAAGCTTCCACCAATCACGATTAGTTTCAGTGATATCGGTTGCCGATATTTACCGTCTCAAAATAAAATGATAAAAATGGCCTATAGTGCGTGCTACTCGCTTTGCATAGAATCATCATCCACATTCCGTCGAGACGTCTCCCAAATTGTGGAGTGGCCCTCCGGAAATATTACCGATTTGATTTAATTTCATGAAATTGAGGCTGTGGAAACATTTAGTATGTCAGTTTTTCATTACTTACATCTTAGGATAAGTAGTGGCTGCCACCAGTGTCGTCACAATCTACTTTCTAATCTCAGATTATCTGATTAAATCATTCTCCTGGCGGTGCTGCTCCGCTAAGACCCCTCCAGTCTGAATTGCAATCGGTGGCTCCGGGTTTACCTAACATGACCAATACTGGGGGGTTGGGGGGGAACGCTCTGTTGCTGATTTTGCAAATGTGGCTACTTTTTGTGCCCTGCAGTTCAGGCTGCTCAAGGCGTGTGACATTTGTTGACCAAAGTCCGACAGGAATTTTTCCTTCTCGTTATTCCTCCTCTTAATTTTCTCCTTCTTCCTCCTCCTTCTCCTCTTCTTTTTCCTTCTCTTCTTCCGTTTTGCTCTTCCTAATTTCCTTCTTCCTCCTTTTCTTCTTCCTCCTTCTCCTCCTACTGTTCCTTTTCCTCTTCCGCTTCCTGCTCCTTTTCTTCCTCCTCCTCCTCTCCTCATGTTCTTCTTCCTGCTCCTCTTCAACCTCCTCCTTTTCTTATTCATCCTTCTCCTCCCCCTTTTCTTCCTAATCCTCCTCATCCTCACTTTCTTTTCCATCCTTTTTTCTTTTCCCTCCTGCTCCTGCTTTTTTTCTTCCTCCTCCTCATCCTTTTCTTTTTCCTTCTCCTCGTCCTCCTTCTCTTCTTCTTCCTCCTCTTCTTCTTCTTCTTCCTTCTCCTTTTCCTGCTTTTCTTCCTCCTCCTCCTCCTCATTTTCTCCTCCTTTTCTTCTTCTTCCTCCTCCTTACCTTCCTCCATTTCTTCCTCCTCATCCTCCTACTTTTCTTCTTCCTCCTCCTTATCCTCCTCCATTTCTTCCTTTTCTTCTCCTCCTCCTCCTCCTCCTCATCATAATCATCAACATTTCCTTCTTTTCCCTGCCCCGCCTTTTTTTCTTCTTTTCCCTCGTGCTCCTTTTTTTCTCTTCCTCCTTTTTTTCTTCCTCCTCCTTTCCTCCTTTTCTTCCTCCTCCTCCTCCTTTCCCTTTTCTTCTTCCTCCTTCTCATTTTCCTCCCTTTTATCACCTCGTCCTCCTTATCCTCCTCCTTCATCTCCCCATTTTCTTCTTCCTCGTCTTCCAACTTTTCTTCCTTCTTCTCTCATTTTCTGCTTTTTCCTCCTCTCTCTCCTTTTCTTCTTCCTCCTTTTCCATTTCCTCCTCTTCCTCGTTCCTCCTCCTCATTTTCTTCCTCCTCATCCTTTTCTTCTTCTTCATCCTCCTCCTCCTTCTCCTCCCCCTTTTCTTCTTCCTTCTCAGCCTTCTCCTCCTTCCCTCCTCCTCCTCCACGTCCTCCCCCCTCCTTCTCTAAGCTCTTCGCTGGGCGAGTCGGTAGAGTTGTGGCCTAGCATTCGCTAGGCCCGAGTTCGACTCTCCGGCCGGCTAATGAAGAGTTAAGAGGAATTTAATACTGGTGATAGAAATTCATTTCTCCTATAATGGTTCGGACTCCACAATAAGCTGTAAGTCCCCGTTGCTAAGTAATCAGTTGGTTCTTAGCCACGTTAAATAAGTCTAATCCTTCGGGCCAGCCCTAGGAGAACTGTTAATCAGCTCAGTGGTCTGCTTAAACTAAGATATACGTTTTCTCTTCTTCCTCCTTCTCCTTCTCTTTTCCATCTTCCTTTTCTTTTCCCTCCTTCTCCTCGTTTTTTCTTCCTTCTCCTTTCCCTCCTCCTCTCCTCCTCCTTTTGTTCTTCCTTGTCCACCTTTTCCTCCCCCTTTTCTTTCTTCTCATCCTCCTCCTTTTGTTCTTCCTCGTCCTCCTTTTTCTCCTCCTTTTCTTCGTCCTCCTCCTCCTGCTCTCCTTTTTTTTTAATTCTCGTCGTCCTCCTCCTCCTTTTCTTCTCTTCCTCCTCCTCCTTCTGTTCTTCCTCCTCTTCCTTTTCTTCCTCCTCCTCCCCCTCCTCCTCCTCCTTCTTTTCTTCGTTCTCCTTCTCCTCCTCCTTCTCTATTTCTTCTTCCTCATCCATCTCCTCCTCCTTTTCTTCTCCTTCCACCTTCTCCTGTTTTTCTTCTGCCTCCTTCTCCGTCTCCTTCTCCTCCTCCTTTTCTTTTTCCCCTCCTCCTTCTCTTCCTCCATTTCTTCTTCCTACTCCTCCACTTCCTCAACTTCTTCCTCCTCCTCCTTTTCTTCTTCTTCCTCCTCCTTTTCCTCCTCGTCTTTTTCTTCCTCCCCTTCCTCCTCCCCCTCTTGTTCTTCTTCCTCCTCCCTCCTCCTCCTCCTCCTCTTTTTCTTCTTCCTCCTCCTCATTCTCATTTACTTCTTCTTCCTCTCTTGCTTCCTCCTCCTCCTCCTCTTTTTCTTCTTCCTCCTCCTCATTCTCATTTACTTCTTCTTCCTCTCTTGCTTCCTCCTCCTTCTCCTCTTTTTATTATTATTAGAATAATTTCGTAGGTTCACAAAGCTGGCCGATAACTAAATCATAATCAAAGTATGGAGCTATAGTTCTTCACCAGAACGCTGTAGAATGATTATTATCGTTATATCACCGTTATTCAAAATGTATAACGAAATGTATAACACACTGAATGTTGAAATCAATGAACAGGTAACGAACATTCGCTGTAAATTCTCGACAAAAAAAGAAAAGAAAAACCTACTAGATAACATCACACAATTGGGTTGAAAAGCTATGACCATGTAAAAAAAATGGAAGTTGGAAAATTTTACAGAGTATGATAACTTATTATTATTATTATTATTATTATTATTATTATTATTATTATTATTATTATTTAACGATTACTCATAGTAGCATGAGTCTTGAAATGGAGAAACAGGTCCACTGTTATGCATGGGTGCAAATATATTTAAAAATAAATCTATACAGAGAGCTTGCGGAATCTGTTCCATTCCCCTTTGAAAACATAACTGTGGATTTGTTTCTTCATTATTATTATTATTATTATTATTATTATTATTATTATTATTATTATTATTATTTGTAAAAGTGACCTGTAGGTTGTGTATATTATTATTATTCAAAATGTATAGCACTTCCATGTAAATCAAGCTAGCTGATCATTAGCTTAATTATTAAGTAAGGAAGGAGAAAATGACAAAAACACTGAAACATAGTAAACTAACGGTAAAGCATCGTTAACTATTTTTGGAGCATATTAATTAATAGTTCATAATAAACGTAACATAAAATTAAATATACACACACACACACACACACACATATATATATATATATATATATATATATATATATATATATATATATATATATGTGTGTGTGTGTGTGTGTAATATATATATATGCAGACACATGTGTATATATATACATATATATGTATATATATATTTATAGATATATACATATGTATTTATATTTGTATATATACATACAGTATACATGTAATGTATATGCATACACATATTGAAATTTATATAGATGTACAGTATATATATATGATATATATATGTATATATATATATATATATATATATATACATACATATATATATATATACATACACCATCAGTAAATATATCACCAGCATTGTAAGCCTCGCTTTCCGTACACATTCAGGGCAAGAGACCTGCGAGTGGTCTGCTTTAAGCAGTCAAGGTGGACAGGTAGGTCACGTGAGGAGGGTGCTTGCAGTCAACAGCCAGTCTCTCAAGATTAAAGATTCGTTGCTTGGCAAAGCAATTGGTGGAGCAATGCAGATTCAGTTGATATTCACTACATTTATTAGGCTACCTAATATTCATATCACAAAAGGGACTGTGGTGCACTCCTTGTCATATATACGAGTATTTTAACGTGTAGTTTCTCTCTCTTCTCTCTCTCTCTCTCTCTCTCTCTCTCTCTCTAGTATATATATATATATATATATATATATATATATATATATATATGTATATGTCTGTGTGTGTTTGTGTATGTATGTATTTATGTATGTATGTATACATATATATATATATATATATATATATATATATATATATATATATACTGCATATATAAATATATATATATATATATATATATATATATATATATATATATATATATATATATATATATATATATATTGAATTGGGAAAAGAACAGGATAAACTACTGCAGAGCTATTTAGCGCTTGACATCAAACCAGTCAGATAGAAAGAAGTTGTCCACAGTCCATGTAAAGACATCACGAGACTATAGAGAGAGAGAGAGAGAGAGAGAGAGAGAGAGAGAGAGAGAGAGAGAGAGAGAGAGAGAGAGAAAGAAAGAACGAGTTAAATGTACAGATCAAAGGGTACATCAGGACTTCTTTTGTAACATAAATTTTAGGAAATAAATTTAATAAATGTCAATTGAATCTACGTTGGCCTCGGCAGTCGTGACGCCAGATAATTCTTCATTAGTCGATGAATCTCTCATTTTGATGGCGGGTTGCTGACTGCAACACGCACATATATAATTAGATATATTTTATATTTTCATGTGTAAATATGCATACATATATATAAAATATAATATATATATATATATATATATATATATATATATATATATATATATATATATATATATATATAATATGTATATATGTGTGTATTATACTACATATATACTGTATACATACACAAATATTAAGCCACAAATATCCTTTAACATCGATTTCTCTGTACCTTGGAAACACCTTACACCCAAGGTAACCGAGTGGTCGAAAGCGACTTTTTATCTTTGTATGTAAACCTAAGGCCCATGTTCGAATCCTGGACGCAACAGGCGCACTTAGCAACGATAATCCGTTTTGAGTGTGAATTACCCTAAAGGTGTCGGGAATTCGATACCAAACGAGTTGTATGACTTAGTATTTCATAATAATAATAATAATAATAATAATAATAATAATAATAATAATAATAATAATAATATCCTTTATTTCAGCTCAGGGACATTTGCATGGAATATACAAATACACACAAACTAGATACATAAATAACAAGATCAAAATAATAATCGGTAGTATCTACACAGTTGCTGAAGAAGTATAAAAATAGAATTCATAATAATGGTAATGATAGTAATTATATGGAGAATAATGGTAAAAAAATGTTAAAAATGATAAAAATTAAAAATACAGATCGCAGACGATTAGTTTCCAGTTAGGTACCTTAGGCGGTTACAGATGTCAGGTCCAACGAAAATTGAAAATAGCAAAAATCTACAATGATATTAATCACAAAAATAATAATAAAAGAAAATACCAATAATAACAGGAAACGTAGAAATATAATAATAATAATAATAATAATAATAATAATAATAATAATAATAATAATAATAATAATAATAAGGACAGATTCTGCAGATGACCCTTCATAATTGCAAATATAAAGAATAAGTCATTTAAAGAACCGACGCCTCGTTATCCCATCTTCCCCACAATTTAGATCTTCTTGCCTCACTGCTTAGGAAGCTTTGTATGGGCACTGCTCTTTTGCTGTTCTCAGTCAGGTGATCAGGTTGGTTGGACACTGTTCATAACAATATACAGTATATATACTGTATATATATATATATATATATATATATATATATATATATATATATATATATATACATAACATATATATATATACATAATTAATATATATATATATACATATATATATATATATATATATATATAAATATATACATACTTCATTATATTCACAAATATTGGTCATACAGTCCTTTCATTTCGTTTTTATCAATTCCCACGACATCTTTGGGGTAATATACATCCCAGGGGATTACCGTTGCTAGTGCCTGCCTGCAAGTTCGAACCTGGGCTTTTGATAGCATTATTAGGTCTCTCTCTCTCTATATCTCTCTCTCTCTCTCTCTCTCTCTCTATCTCTCTCTCTATCTCTGTATATATATAATGAAATATATATATTATATATATATATATATATATATATATATATATATATATATATATATATATATATATATGTATATATTGTGTGTATATGTGTATATATATATATATATATATTTATATATATATATATATATACTGTATACATATATGTATATATTCATATATATAATATATATATATACATTATATAATATATATACATATATATATATATATATATATATATATATATATATATATAGAGAGAAGAGAGAGAGAGAGAAAGAGAAGAAGAGAAAACAGACTCATAATGGTATCAAAAAACATCCCAGACACAAAAGGCAGTAAATGACAGAGTTTCCCCCAGTCGTGTAAAAAAGTAAAAAAAAAAAAAGGAAAAAACCCTTCTCATCTATTGACTCCGTCTCTGTGTCTCTGCAGCGTCTCCGGCAGGAACCAATACTGTCGCAGGAACCGGAAATGCCACCAGAGCCTTGTGTGAAGTCCCTGACAATCCCGCAGGAAATTGGAGGAATTTATTGACCAAACTATGAGGAAGATTGGGAGGAGGAAAAAACTCTCTCTCTCTCTCTCTCTCTCTCTCTCTCTCTCTCTCTCTCTCTCTCTCTCTCTCTCTCTCTCTCTCTCTCTCTCCATAGATGAAAAAGACCTCAAGGAGAAGAGAATTCGAGATACAGAAATGGGAATCAGATACGCAAGAAAAGATTAGACCTCGGGAAGGAAAGGCGAGATAGGAAGACGTAAGTGGAAGTAGATCCTTGTTAAGAAAAGGATGATGAGAGCTGGAGGAAAAGGACAGGAAGATGTTGTTGAGGAAATTTCCACGCATGTGCGCGATTTCCACACAGGCACATTCACACACACACACACACACATGCACCTATATAAAAATATAAAATCTGTCTGTCAGTTTTACTTGAATTTTACTGTTTGGAATACTCACAATGACCTCTTCTCGAATTCTTCACAGTTTTTGACATTCGCTTGTCACTACAAGCCTTGAATCCCAAAAAAGATCAAATGAAGGAACACTTTATATATATATATATATATATATATATATATATATATATATATATATATATATATATATATATATATATATATATATATATATATATATATATATATATATGTATGTATATTTGATTAAAAACTGTTCGTTTAGGATACTATCAGTTTCACAATAAAGATTGTGTTAGTATTGTAAAGTTTTAGAGGAAATTATGTGAGGTTTTATATATACCTATATATATATATATATATATATATATATATATATATATATATATATACATATATATATGTATATATATATACAAATATGTATGTATGTATGTATATATATATGTATGTATGTATACAAGTGTAACACGAAGTTTATGCAAATATTTTGGAAAATGAAAAAAAAAGTCGTTCTGAGCAGAAAATGCTCTATAAACATGCATTTTAAGGCCTCGTTTGTCGATGAGGTGAATTTTTAAAATAACCTTTATCATTAAATGGGCAAGTAAGTTGGCGTGCACGGGACATCTGAGGAGTTCATTTTTGTGGCAAAAACTTGCAGGCAATACCTTGCGTTCCTGGAACGTGGAATATGCAGATACGAAGTTTATTTATGAGTTTTGCAACAATTCCATGTCTAGACGGTTGTGAACTCCACTGTTATATAAAAAAAAAGGAAATCGGCGATTAGGCCGATGTGAATAAAATACATCCAGAATAAATGTATTCTTTAGATACTGAACAAAGGGGAAATATGCATGCATCATTGAAACCTTCTCCCACTCTGGCAATGGTATTCACTGGACTCCGATAAAGAAAAGAAAACAAGCCTAATGGAATCCCCTCCATCAAAGATAGGCTTATTGATTACACAACTATCAAAGATTTAAAACATATCATCAATAATCTCTCTTTCTCCATCAAAAGTATTCATCACACATCAGTCAAAGGAAAAAACAAACCTATGAAAACACTTTCGTCTCTGTCAGATGAAAAAGAATGGGAACATTATGGAAAATTCACTTTCTTCATTCTTTCCTGTCAAAGGTAGCCTATTCATACAGTAATCGAAAGAGGTGGAAAAGCTGACATTGTTCAACGTACATCCCCTTGTCATCATGAGTACTGTCACTATCACTCATTCAAGACAGGCGTAGGCCTAGTCCTGACTCCTGATTCAACAATTCCGTGACGAGGCAGAAGGACAGTGTGTGTGCCAGAATTCAACTTTCACAAATAGATGTTGTCAAGCAACATTTACACTACTTTCTTGATACGTAAAGCTAATAATTACAATTGGATTACAATGAAGTCTGTTCACTGGCGATTTACTAATTGAAGGGACTGTAATGTTACAATTTTCAATAACCTGTAAGGAAACATCATAATTAAAAGACTAGCAATCCAGTTGCCTAAAGCACTTCATCAGCCCCTTCCCCCATATCCCTGGCTACTCAGACATCACGTACGCCATCTTGGCCGAGAGCAGCATTAAGGAAAAACTGTTCTTTTAAATATTCGCCTCACCAACAAAGGAAGCCTTAAAATGTATGTGTTTACAGAACATTTTCTGCTCAGAATTACTTTTTCTTTCATTTCCCAAAATATATTTGAATAAACTCATTATTTACACCCTGTATGTATGTATGTATATATATATATATATATATATATATATATATATATATATATATATATATATATATATATATATATATATATATATAATCACTCCATTATTGTTGTGCTGTATTTTTGAAAAGGTGTCAAGATGCAAGACTCCTCATCTTCTCACACATGGAAGTTGGCGTCCCACTTCTCGTATCATCTGATAAATGTTAAAGAATATGAAAATATTGAAGGCTAATAAGAAGTAGAATCTGCCGGAGGAAAAAAAGGTAAAAGAAAACGGAGACCACAGAAAACGGGCTCATGTGACACCACCTTTAGGACTGATTATTGCGTCACCTGCCTTTCAGGTCAGGTCTATCACTTCTTCCTGCCGCCCCTCCTTCCGCCTTCCCTCCCAGCCTCTTTCCCTCGCTCATTCCCAAAGCGTACTTTCTTCGGGCCTGGGCTAGGTAGCGCCATTGGGTTACCCGTCCTATCAACCTCTGCATATTCTGACCGAATTATCTTGTTGTCGAAATCAGTCTCTTGTGTTTAATCACCTTTGCAATACCAACGCAGTCTTTACTGTGTAATGATTGTATCCTAAAGGACAAATTTTTAAATCAAATGTATATTGTAAAATGCACGCATTACTGAGTTACAACACCTACCTTCAAACAAACGCGCACGAGCAAGCACACACACACACACATACAAATATATACAACTATAGCCCGGGTTAGTGAGCAGAGTAATTAAATTAGTTATACACAAGAGGGGAATGACGACCTCCTGACCTTTTTCCTCAGAGGATTAGCAAGTAAATTATTGCTTATAATGTCGCCGAAGTCGTTGTTTCCCACCTGTATATACCTGACTCACGTATCTCTCGCCACATTCACCTGTGACCCAGGGTGAGGTCATCGAGGGCGAATTATATGGTTTTCCCGAGTTCTTTATATCTTGGTGAGACCTTAGAAATTGTAGAATTTTATTAGACTGTACCAAGAATATAGTTGATATATATATTATATATAAATATAAATATATATATATATATATATATATATATATATATATATATATATATATATATACTCTCTTCTATATATATATATATATATAATACAAAGTTTATATTAGTACGAAGGTTGGTCCAGAAAAACAAGACACCAGTCACTGCCACATTCACATTCATCCTTGAACTGAAGATGGAGGATAAATCTCCTATGAGAGATACTTCTGTGTGTACTTGCTCTAAATCACACATGAAATATCCCCTTCCCGGTATTTATCTCTATTATCTACGAGATAATGACGCGGGAGTATCAGTGAGATAAGAGCAAGGACGTTGGCCCTACTGTTATCATTATCCAACTCGTTATCAGATACCCAGGGCACAGCAACTGCTCTGACCCGGACCCTTCTGCCCTATCTTGCAGCCAATGACTCCCTTATGGCCATTGTGGCTAGAGTTCCTGTGTCCCTCAGGACGATTTTGATTGAAATTCTAATGCTCTCAGGGGCCTTTTCACAACAAATCGAATGTTCTAGTGGCCATTTTGACTGGAACCCAATTCTGTAATGGCCATTTTGACTGGAACCCAATGCTGTAATGGCCAGTTTGACTCATGACCCAGTTCTATAATGGCTATTTTGACTGGAACCCAATGATGTAATGGCCAGTTTGACTCTTGACCCAATTCTATAATGGCCATTTTGACTGGAACCCTATGCTGTAATGATGCTGTAATGGAAAGTTTGACTTGCGACCCAATTCTATGATGGCCATTTTGACTAGAACCCAATGCTGCAACAGTCAGTTTCACTCGCGACACAATTCTATGATGGCCATTTTGACTGGAACCCAGTGCTGTAATGGCCAGTTTGGCTCACAACCCAATTCTGCCATGGCCATTTTGACTGGAACAGTGTTGCAATGGTCAATTTGACCTGTAACCCAATTTTATCATGGCCATTTTGACTGGAACCCAATGCTGTAATGGCAAATTTCACTTGCGACCCAGTTCTATAATGGCCAGGTTGACTGGAATCCTATGCTGTAATGGCCAATTTGACTTGAGGTCCAGTTCTGTAATGGCTATTTTGACTGGAACCCAATGCTGTAATGGACAATTTGACTGAGACCCAATTATATAATGGCCATTTAACTGGAGTCCAATGCTGTAATGGCCAATTTGACTTGCAACCCAATTTATAATGGCCATTTTGACTGGAACCCAGTGATGTTATGGTATTCTTCACTTGCAACCCAGGTCTATAATGGTCCTTTTGACTGGAACCCAGTGCTGCAATGGCCAATTTGACTTGCAGCCAAGTTCTATAGTGGCCACTTTGACTGGAACCCAGTACCGCCATGGCCAATTTGACTTGTTACACAATTCTATAATGGCCTTTGTGACTGGAACCCAATTCTGTAATGGCCAATATGACTTACGTCCATTTTGACTGGAACCCAATGCTGTAAGATCCAGGCTGACTTGCAACTTACGGCAAGTTCTATAATGGCCATTTTGTCTGGAAACCAATGCTGTAATGGCCAATTTGACTTATGGCCCAGTTCTATAATGGCCATTTTAACTGGAACCCAATGTTGTAATGTCAAATTTGATTTGCCACCTAATTTTATAATGGCCATTTTGACTGGAACCAAGTGCTGTAATGGCATATTTCACTTACGACCCTGTTTTATAATTGCCATTTTAACTGGAACCCAATGCTGTAATGGCCAATTTGACTTGTGATCCAGTTCTATAATGGCCATTTTGTCTGGAACCCAATGTTGTAATGGCAAATTTTATTTGCCACCTAGTTCTATAATGGCCATTTTCACTGGAACCCATTGCTGTAATGGCATATTTTGCTTGCGACACAGTTTGATAATGGCCATTTTAACTGGAACCCAATGTAGTAATGGGCAATTTGACTTAGGGCAAGTTCTATAATGGCCATTTTGACTGGAACCCAATGCTGTAATGGCCAATTTGACTTGTGGCCCAGTTCCATAATGGCCTTTTTGACTGGAACCCAATGTTGTATTGGCAAATTTGATTTGCCACCTAATTTTATAATGGCCATTTTGAATGGAACCCAATGCTGTAATGGCATATTTTGCTTACGACCCTGTTTTATAATTGCCATTTTAACTGGAACCCAATGCTGTAATGGCCAATTTGACTTTTGTCCCAGTTCTATAATGGCCATTTTGATTGGAACCCAATGTTGTATTGGCAAATGTGATTTGCCACCTCATTTTATAATGGCCATTTTGATGGAACCCAATACTGTAATAGCATATTTTGCTTGTGACCCAGTTTATAATGGCCATTTGCTAGAACCCTAATGCTGTAATAGGCAAAGATTTGACTTAGGGCAAGTTCTATAATGGCCATTTTGACTGGAACCCAATACTGTAATGGCCAATTTGACTTCTGACCCAGTTTTATTATGGCTATTGTGACTGGAACCCAATGCTGTAATGACCAGTTTGACTTGTGACCCAGTTCTGTAACGACCATTTTGACTGAAACCCAATACTGTAATGGCCAATATGACTTCATCCCCATTGCTGTAGTGGCCATTTGACTGTGACCCAATGCTGCAATGGCCAGTTTGACTCACACCCCAATTCTATAATGGTCATTTTGACTGGAACTCAATGCTGTAATGGCTAATTTGACTGACACCCCAATTCTGTAATGGGCATTTTGAACCCAGTGCTGTAATGGCCAATTTGACTCGCGACCCAATTCTGTAGTGGACATTTTGACTGAAACCAATGCTGTAATAGGCAATTTGACTTGCGCCCCAATCCTGTAATGGCCATTTTGACTGGAACCCAATGCTGTAATGGCTAGTTTGACTCACGACCCAATTCTATCATGGCCATTTTGACTGAAACTCAATGCTGTAATGTCCAATTTGATTTGCGACCTAATTCTATAACGGCCATTATGACTTAAACCCAGTGCTGTAATGGCCAGTTTGAATTGTGACAGTTCTATAATGGCCATTTTGACTGGAACCCAATGTTGTAATGGCCAATTTCGGTTGCGACCCAATTCTACAATGGCCATTTTTAGTGCAGCCCAATTATGTAATGGCCAGTTTCACTGGCAACTCAATTCTATAATGGCCATTTTGACTAGAAATCCATCTCTGAATGGGCATTTTGAGTGGAATTTATTACCCTTCTGGCCATTTTGACTGGAAACCCAGTGTTCCAATGGCATTTGCCGCGGAATCGGGAGGGGGATGGGTGGGAAATCCTAAGTGCATCTGGCCATTTTGACTGGAAATTCAATACTCTCATGGAAAATAAGAAAGAAAATAAAAGTGGGGCTTTACCTGAAGTACAGCAATGAACCTACCTGTCAAAAAAGGGGAGATTACTTGGAACAGGGAAAACTCAAAGACTGATGGATCAGGGAAGGCTCAAAGACTGATGGAACGGGAAAAACTGCAAGACTGATGCAATTGGGAAAACTCAAGACCGATGGATCAGGGAAGGCTCAAAGACTGATGGAACGGGAAAAACTGCAAGACTGATGGAACTGGAAAAACTCAAAGACCGATGGAATTGGGAGAAACTCAAAGACCGATGGAATTAGGAAAACTCAAAGACTGATGGAATGGGAGAAACTCAAAGACTGATGGAATCGGGAAAATGCAAAGACTGATGGAATGGGAGAAACTCAAAAGACGGATGGAATTGGGAAAATCCAAAGACTGATGGAATGGGAGAAACTCAAAGACCGACAGATCAGGAAAAACTTGAAGACTGAGGGAATGAAAAACTCAAAAACCGATGCAATGGAAAACCAGCGACTGATATAACATAGAAAAATTGAAGATCTTACGAAGGGGAAAACCTGTGAACTTCACCTTGTCCAGTTCCGATGAATCCAGAAAGAAGCTGAGAAAAAAAATATTCGGGAATAAACTAATCCAAACAGCACCATTTTTTCCCCGTGCAAAGGTTACAAGGAGAGGCAGCCCAACACCTGTAACTAGTCCAGGCTAAAAGATAAGATAAAGATTGAGAACGGGAGGAAGACTGGGCCGAACTCGAATATATTTGAGGAACTGCCTCTTAAAAAGCGCAAGATTATATAATCAATTCAAAAGAATGATTTTCTTTTACAAAAAGCATTATTGCTATTGCAGCAGGCAAAGAAGAATGATTATGGAACGAGAACTAAATCATAAATGTTATAAGATAAGATTAATTTCATTGACAGGTAAAACTTAGCAACTTAGAAATAAATACTGGTCACTAGAAAAAAAAGATCTTTAGCATGAACATTTTATAAAGAAAATTTTTCAAGAAACAAGAATAATGCTTTAGACATCTACTATGTGGACGTTTGCAGCCGATTGTCAGCACACGAGGAAGCACAATGATAATGACACTTTACATAATATCTCCTATGATTTATTCCTACCAGAGTCTAGGACAAGTTTTTTTTCTTTGTAATAAACCACTTTTTACCAAAATGGCGTTCGTGTGTTTGTTACCATCATGAGCTAATCAGGTTTGCAAATCCTCACGCGAGGTTCTGCCCACTGGACCAGCCAATGGCAAGCAGTTGTGCAATGCTGTCGACCAATCAGAGTTAAGCTGCTTCATGAGTGTGCCAATAAGGGAGCAGAATTTTCGACACGCCCACGTTACCTAATCTTTGTCATTTTAATCAAATGGGCAGCAACTCCATATTTAGTAAGGTTCCTTTTTAGCCGATTTTTAGCATCACCGTTATTCCGTCAGAAATCCATAGATATTATTGGCAAGGCCATTTGCCGGTTAGGACATTGGCTCTACAGGAGACTGCTAAATATAGAACAGTTTCACCTTCGACATATTGTAGCTTATCTAACAATGATTTTTATCAAATGATTGATTCTATAATGGTGTGTCATTTCTCTGATTAATACACAGTACTCATATTGTGGAAATTCAGTCATGGATCACATTATTTGTAATTATACATATATATATATATATATATATATATATATATATATATATATATATATATATATATATATATATATATATATATATATATATACTGTATATTCACAAACTTTAAGCTACAAATGTAATTTAATATCCAATTTATTCTACTTCTGAATATATATATATATATATATAAATATATATATATATATATATATCTTTATATATATATATATATATATATATATATATATATATATGGAATTAAATTATGGGTCATATAGTCAGCACTGCAGGGAGCGTTTGTAGTTTTGATGTGAGATGAGGAAATGAGAAGTTTAATGAAGAAAAGAAGAGACTATATAAGGTGTAATTTCAAGAAAGAACAGAAATAGATAAGGTGATGCAGAGGAATATAAGAGAGGGAAAAGAGGTTTGTATTAAAAAGTTATACGAGGAAGTAAATGCAGAGAGAAGGGTTAATAAGCAAATTGGTTAAAGAATAAAAGATACGAAAAGGATTCTGTCTGAAGAGACTACATTCCTGGGTCGATGGAGTAAGTATTTTGTTAATTGGTTGAATGTGGAGGATAGCAGAGTTGAATGGTGCAAGAGTGAAAGGGATTAGCGTTAAAGTGACTGTTGAGGACATAAGGAAGGGAATTTAAGGCTAAAGAGTGGCAAGACACCAGTATCTGATGGGGTAATAAGTGTGATGCTGCGGTACAGTGGTGAAAGTGTGACAGAGTGGTTAATCAAGATGGTGTGTTTGACAGATAGGCAAAGCAGCGCCTGTTGAGGATGTATGGTATAGAAGATAAGTTCTTATCAATAAGTTAAAGTTTATTTGGGGTTGTAAAGAATGTGACAGAATTAATATGTGCGGGGGTGGTTAGTCTGGTGTAAAAATGGGGCTGAGACAAGGAGGTTGGAGTGATGTGAGAAGTCAGGGAAAGGTCCGAAGATGTTGGGCAGAATTATGGGGCATGAAAACGAGCCATTAATGGAATGTTGAGTGGCTGATATTTGTAGATAACAGGGTACTTATTGGGGACAGTGAAGATAAACTTCAGGAACTAATGATAGAGTTATAACAGGAGAATGTTTAGAATAACTGTGATCAAAAGTAAGGTTATGAGGGTAAAAAAAATAGGGAGAAGACCCAAAGCATGATAATTTGGATGTTAGAAGAATAGAAGCATTTAATTTGTATAGGTGTTTAGGAGAAAATATGATGGGTGATGACACGAAAAGGTGAGTCACAGAATAGGTGAAGCACAAGAGGTAGCAGGATGTGTGCAAAAGATTGAGAGGAAAGTTGATTGTCAGTGAAATCCAAAACTTGAATATATGAAGATATTAATTGAGCCAGCTGTCCTTTATGGAAGTAAAATGTGGATGATGAATATAAATGTAAGAAAAACGGTAAAACTGTAGAGATAAATTGTATGTAGTATATGTGACACAAGGACTGAAAGGGTTAGCAATGTGGACATATAGACAATGTGGAAAGGTAGGGTGAGTGTCATGTGGGAAGAACAGAGGATGGCAGTAATGGAAGGAAGAGGAGAGGAAAGCCTAGAAGGCACTGTATAGATGTGGAAAAAGGTATTGGAATGGAGTGCATGTAGTGGACATAGTGGGTATGGTGCTTCAGTGTTCTCGCAGGAACTAAGTGCGTAGGTTCAATTCCTGCCATGGGAAGTGAAAATTTCTTCGTTTATTTCCCGCTCGGAAACAGGCTAGTAGTGATAGGTGTATTTATATTCAGCTTAATCTTGTAATTGAAAATATGTATGAGAAATTAAATGCAGAGAGAAGGGTTACTGAGCACATGGGTCTTAGAATAAAAGATGCAAAAGGGATACTGTCTGAAGAGACTTCGTTCCTGGGTCGATGGGCTGAGTATTTTGTTGACTGGTTGAAGTGGAGGATCGCAGAGAGAAAATTAAGTATATCTTAGTTTAACCGGACCACTGAGCTGATGAAGAGCTCTCCTCGAGAGGGCTGGCCCAAAGGTTAGATTTATTTACGTGGCTAAAGAACCAACTGGTTACCTAACAACGGGACCTACAGCTTATTGTGGAATCGAACCACATTATGAAGAAATGAATTTCTGTCACCGAAATAAATTCCTCTAATTCTTCATTGGCCGGTAGGAGAGTCGAACGCTGGGCCAACAGCGTGCTAGCCGAGAGCTCTACCCACCCCTCCAACGAAGAACTGGATAGCAAAGAGACAGAGTTGAATGGTGCGAGGGTGAAAGGGATTAGAGTGGAAGAGACTTGGGGACGAATGGAAGGAAATTTAGAGGTTGAAGAGTCGAAAGACTGGTAAAGCCTTTTATGCAGATGGGGTTTAAATGTACATCAAACCTAAACGCACGTAGAAATGAAACAGAGGTAAAATTCTAGTGCTTTTAGACTTCATAAGAGAAGAATATTCTAGATATAGGTACCTTTAGATTTTAAGTACAAGAAGAAGTTAAATACAGGTACATTTGAAGTATAGGTACTTTTAAATACAAGTAACCTCAATTCAGATGGGTTTAAAATTCGGGTAAAATTTTAATATAGGTAAAATGTAAATCTAGAAAATTCTAAACATGTCATTAATAATCTTTAGAAACAGGCGAAATATGAGTATGGACTAATTTATACTATATATATATATATATATATATAATATATATATATATATATATATATATATATATGTATATATATATATATATCTATATATATATATATATAGAGAGAGAGAGAGAGTTGGTGTATAAAGAAAATATTAAAAGTATAATTAAAATCCACACGCAGCTGCATCTTAAATGCAGGTAGATTTTACTACCATTCAAAGAACCAGAAGTTACAAGCTAGCATTATCATCTTGTGTGTGCTGTGGGGGGAGGACCAGGGAGTTGGGGAGGAGGGGAAGGTTCTAAACATTCCCCGAAGTACGGCGAAGGTGGGGAGGGGGTATTCCCCGAGGGAGGAATATGGGGGAAGGAAGTGAGATCCAGGCTCCTCTCAGTAGCACTTCCGTGTTCCCAGATTAATCGCAGGTACTTCCTAGTTTGTCTTTCTGTTTTTTGCTGAGAAAATCCGTGGTCACAGTTTGAGCTTCCTTATTCAGATGTTGTTCTTCTGTGTGCGTTTTGCTTTGAGAAGTATTCACATGTATGCATGTGCATATACGTAGAATACCTACACTCTCGCATACTAATTGTACACATTATGTATGTATAAATATATATATATGTGTGTGTGTATACATATATATATATATATATATATATATATATATATATATATATATATACGTAGGCTATGTATATATACATGCACACACAAAACACACACACACATATATATTTATATATATATATATATATATATATATATATATATATATATATATATATATATATATATATATATAAGTTAGTGTATAATTTCCGTGTTCTGAAAATGGGCTTCAAAGTTTTGTAGTATTCAGAGCTTCTAATTAGCTCATCTTCTGAGGGCATTTTGTTTGAAAATGTGACAACATAGACAGCGTTATAGATATTCCTCTTCTTTCTCAAACCTATATTGCGTAGAACCTGCTACCTTCATTGCTTCACCTTCCCAGTTAATTACTGCCTTATACCTGTAAGCATCATCAGTTTTCATTCTTCCACAATCCATACTAACGTTCACTAGTTTCTGTGATTTCTCTTCACCACTGGAACTGGACAGTCTGCCAACATCAGTCACATCTCAATCTATTCATGAGTCCCTCTCTTATCGCACACCTTGAGGGTTCCCACATTAAGTCTTCCCTCTGACTTCTTGCATCAGTCCGCCCAAGAATAAATTAGGCGACCATTAGACACAACAAACTCGCCACTTTCCCGTGTGCATATTCCAACACACGTTCTGTACTTACTATGTAAAGTTGTGATCACTCCCAGCAAATTGACACCAGTCCCTTCCACTCGTCCTCCCGTGCATTATTAACATCTCGGCCTTATTTCATCTTTACACATTCAGTGGCTATCCAGATACCCACCCGACTAACACAGGAGTGTATTCTCTTCAGACAGCCTTTCTAAGTAAGTTTCGCTATTTTAAGACTTTTCCTTCTGCAGTGGCTTCTCTGAAATACAGTTCATTATTTTCCGGAGTGCTTATTCATATTTACTTTCGAATTTTCAATATAACCCTTCCTTCTTTCATACTCCCATGTACTTTACACGATTATATATCTATCTATATATATACATATGTATATATAAATAAATACATACACACACATATGCCATACAGTGCATATATAACATACACACACACACACACACACACATATATATATATATATATATATATATATATATATATATATATATATATATATATATATATATATATATATGTGTGTGTGTGTGTGTGTTCAAATGTGTCAATATATATGTATGTATCTCTCAGCTGCAGCTTTGAGAATTTCTGATTGTGTATTCACACTATTTATATAACTTTTTATCTATATGGCTCTCTATGGACAGATAGATAGATAGATATAGATAGAAATGCGTATAAAAATCTCCCTTCTAAGTCGTTATACCCCTACACATCGTCCTTCCATTTACTGCTTTTAGTATATTTTCCTAAGTGCCCATGCTTGCAAACACTCCCCGCTAACTCAGTGACTCTACTTATTTCCTCTTTAAGCGTGTTTCATCCTCTATTACTTATCAAACTCATTTGTGTTCATTATATTCATAGCCACAATTTAAAGCCTTACTCTTCCACTCTATTACCGATTGATCTTTAATATCATTTATACATATATATATATATATATATATATATATATATATATATATATATATATATATATATATATATATATATATATACATATACACACTGTCTGTATAACGTTTTATCTATCTGTCTCGCTATGGACAGATAGACAGATAGATGTAGATAGAAATGTGTATAAATATGCATATGCAGAAAGATATAACGCATAATGAAATATGTGTGTATTTAATACTTGATCATATTTTAAGCCTTTTCATGTATTTGGTCCATATGCAGTGTACGAGAGAGAGAGAGAGAGAGAGAGAGAGAGAGAGAATCTCCAGATGGCTGGTTGGTAACCATAGTGATAAGACGCGACAAACACTGACACCTCTCTCTCTCTCTCTCTCTCTCCACGTCTATTTAATCTATTCAACATCACGTCCTTGAGACAATGAAGATATTAATTTTTTATTCTCATTTGATTTCAGAAATAATAAAATATTTTCTTCAAGACGTATCAGTTAGTAAATCACTCATTTAACTAATTTAATTTGTTTATATGATCATTTACTTTTTGTTTACTTATCAAATGTATTGAGTTATTCACTTATTTATTCACTTATCTATTCAAATTGATTTACTCATTTAAATTTATTAATCTATTTAGTGTAGACGCAGCAGGAGAGTTCGCGTCCTTGATATCCTGTTTAGGCGAAAACTCGAACGCGTGGCTCTCCAGTCGTGATTCGAGTTAGGTGTTGTGTGGTGTGTAGTGGTGCAGGATTCCTTCTTCCCCTCTTCTTCTTCTCCTTTTTTTCCTCTTCTTCTTCTTCTTCTCCTTCCTCCCCTCTTCTCCTACTCCTTCTCTTCAGCAGGAGGAAGTGAAGTGGGAGAGAGACGCACTGCCGTGTAATGAGCTGCTGGTCAACAGCAGCAGAAACTGATTGTAGCTTGATCTGTTCCCCTTGTTATGCCGGGCGTTTACTCTCTCTCTCTCTCTCTCTCTCTCTCTCTCTCTCTCTCTGCCAGCACACCTGTGTTAATCCCCCGTGGGATACGCTCCTTGGTGCTTTGCTCTTTTCGCCTTCTCGTCTCTTTCTCCCGTCGGAGATATCATCGCGTAACTGTTTTGCGCTTCTCGTTCGTGCTCTTGAACGGTCGGTGGGGTTTGGTCATACGTGAATGAAAAAGACGGGGAAAAATAAAGTGCTTATGCAGTAGTGCGTGTATCTAGTTCGTGACTTATCGCTTCACAAGTTATGACATTGTTTTATTTTTGTTTCCACTGTCGGTCGAGATCCGTGTTACCGAAGTAGTGATGGAAAAACAGCCCGGTGCTCGAGTTGTAAAATGTTGAGGCAGTGATGATAAACAGCTCATATTTATAATGCTGAAAGGTGTAAGAAGTTATGAAATGTAGGGAAATGCTCTTCAAAATATGAGCACAGATTGGTCTAATCTGTTACGGTTTGAGGGCTACAAGGTTGAAGGAGTAGCGAGATAGTGTCCAAAGTTCAAGTAATAGAAGAGTGAAGTGATAAAAAGATGCAGTTCAGAGTTTGAGAAGTACAAATTGGAAGGAATTGTGAGATACAGTTTCAGAGATCGAGTGTTAAAAATGAGAAGAAATTGTGAGTTATAGTTCAAAGTTAGACTACTAAAATATGGAAGGAATTTTGAGATATTAAAAAAATCGAATACTAAAAGAATGGATGGAACTGTGAGATAATGTTCCAAGATACAATTCAAACCCGAGATCTAAAATATGGAAATGATGATGTGCAGTTCAAATGTTAAACAGTTAAAAGTTGATGCAAATGTGAAGTACACTTCAAAAAAATTTTCTCGAGAAGAATTAGGGTTAAAATAGCGTCCTTACTGGCTTGGAAAAATGACAGTGACTGATAAATAGAGATGGTCTTATTTTTATGAGGATTCGATTTTAACTGTATTTATACTTTATTTTTTATTTTTTTCGAGTAAAAAATGCATTTGGAAAATATCATGAATTATATTTAACAATAAGAGGGAAAAAATAAGAAAAGCAAAAAAATTGATAGTTAAAAAGGATTGAATGTATTTCGGAAATTATGTCTTAAACCACGTAGAAAGAGATAGACAGCATGATTCATATCTGACATAATTATTAATGTTATTCTTATATTTATTCACATTCTTAAAGGAAAGCCCTAAAGAAAATTACCTTGAAGAGCGAAATTTCACAGAAGTATTTTCATATATTTTAACCAGGTCGGGTTTCGTCACGGGCTCTTGCTTATAGAACATTCCCGTAAAAAAGAATGAAACGCATGATTTAAAAAAAGAAAATCAAACATATAGATTACAATAAAAGTAAAAATTCGTAAAATTGAAGGCGAAGAAACAGATAAAGGGGTACACGAAAGACAAAGATAGTACATTCTAACCTAGAAATTTTGCAGTTATTTTTAGAGTGAAATGCTTCCTGGGTATTAAACCCTTAATTTCACTGGGAACATGACCTACTAAATCAGTTCATGTAAGTAGTGAGCTCTATTAAACCGAAGGAGATATGACAAGGTTTTTCAAATGAAATTAGAGTAGTGGCTGAATGTGTAGTAAGATACACTTCGGCAACTATATATATATATATATATATATATATATATATATATATATATATATATATATATATATATGTATATATGTATAACGAGTATACAGTATATACATATGTATATACATGTGTGTGCGTGCTTGTGTATGACTAAAAGAGAAAATCTTGGGATGGAAGGCAAATTCAGATAAATAAAAAGCATAAAAACCTATGCAGTCCCAAACTATAAGGAAAATTCGTTTTAAAAAGTTCCTTCGGAATTTTCTGTCGTCCTATGTATTACCTCTTCACTGTATAAGAGAACTTTTATTTGTTTTCACTTAAAAAGTCCTTTAAACACGACATTTTAGCAACGACCGAGCTTAATTTAGAAAGCCAGTCCTTTCCTCATCATAGGCACATTATTGTTTAAACAGTGCGTCCAATTTCTTAACGGTAGGTTGCAAGGGTACGATAATACAGCATTCTCACTCATACGGCATTGAGCAATAATTCCTTCAGTTCTGCTTAGGAGAGAGTATGAACTAAACTCCTCGAGAAGAATGAGAAACAGCGAGAAAGAGAAAAAGACAAGAGAAAGTAAATTCAACAACGAGTGCTCTCTTACCCAGAATACTCTGAGCTATTGAAAGGAATTCAAAGTCCTATATTTTCTCAGCATTTAAGGCTATTTATAATTTTCAGAAACTCTCACACCAAAAATACTTTTAATTTCTCCTTTATTTACTCACCTTTGAGAGCTGTTTATAATTTCACGAGTCTGTTTAAAGTACTCGATATTTTCTAAATCGACCTTCAGAGCTATTTATAGTTATCGCGTCTTTTATTAGAAGTTTTTCGCTTCTAATTTTTACTCGGCTTAATTTCTTTTACCTCAGCCTTTAGAACTATTTATAATTTCCTGTGTCGTTCCCGACGAAAGCTTACGTACGTCAGAGACAGCAAAAATAGATTGATATTTAGACTAAGGCTCTTGAGATAAACTGGGTTTAAAAAAGCAGAAAGAAGAGAATTGCAAATAAATTAAGAATGAGTAAGCAACAGACATCAATGTATACGACGTCAAAAGCTAAGGCAACGATGTACGTAGCTTTGAATGACTTCTTTCTAATGAGCGCCATATTCTTTGGACCCTCGAATTTCAAGTCAATGGCCCTTGTGGGTTTGTTCCATATGAATAAGGTTCATCTGATTACATAAAATAATTATTGTAAATTTAAGATGAATTAATATTTAACTTCAATGCTACTTCTTTTAAATATGCATCATATCCGTTGAAACCCCGAATTTCAAGTCAATGGCCACTGTGAGCTTGTTCCATATGAATAGAGTTTATCTTCGTAATAATAATAATATTAATTAACTCGTCATTTCTAACCAGATTCGGTTTTATATGACACCCTTTTAAAATTTCAAATTTTATTGAGAATTTAATATTTGTAATTGTGTGGATTTTATACTACCGCTTTTGAGACATTAAAAAAAAATATTCAGTTTCAGTTAAAATATAGTAGGTGAAGATCTCGTAACTTAAATGTGGTGTGGTATTCCCGTAGAGTTCGTCGCAGGTCTTGGCTTGACTTATCTTTGGCTGAATTGGACTAAAGACATCCACGCGGATGAGAGTAATGGCACTATCGATAAGCAGGGTAGGAAAAGAAATTATTTGAATACGTTACAGATAGGAAAAACAGGGCAGAACCATCTGCTCTTATTTAGAACCTCATACTTTGTTACACCAACGAGCCACCAAATCTCCTATTGACTCTGGAGATCTGTAATCCTGATTGAACCACATGGTTCCTTGACTTTTTCTCTCCCTCTTCTGCCAAGCTTTGGAACCCTCTACTTAGCTTCCGTATCTCTCGACTCTTGTAATCTTCCTTCTTCCAAGGCGTTGAATGTCTCTTTATTTATTTTCCTTCTGCTTTCTTTGTCTCGTTTTTCGGGTCTGGGTTAGAAAACGTATTGGGTTACCGGACTTTTAGGTCTTTAGACTAACAAAAAGTTAAGGAATATAGAGTGAAATGTCTCAGCCCAATTATAATAAAACCACAAGTTTGAGAACCATTACTCACAAGCAGTTTCGACATCTCTCTTCTTTCAGTCTCGAAACCGCCCGTGAGTTATAACGGTGTCGTCACGCTCGTGGGTTTGTTATATTTTCGTTCGCTGTTGCAAGAGAGGAAGGTTTTGTTGGCCAGTGATCAATGAAACATTTTTAAAGGAAATACTGCGAAAGATTAGAACGTATTACGTGGGGTTCTGTCGAAAAAGAAAGACATGATTCGTAAATAGCAACATTTATTTCACTGCTTGTCAGGACGCGCATGCGCACAAGAACGCTTGCAAACACGCATGTGCCCCCAAACTCACAAGGGCAGTGATCGGGCTGTTCGAAAGTAACGTGTTATTTTGTCTTTTTCGTTTTGCATTTCTCAAACTTGTAAGATTTATCAATCGATTTTTCGGTTTTCAGTTATAATCTTGACATTACATTCATCCATAATCTGTGACAGTTTCCTCTTTTGTGAATAATGAAGAAGAAAATAATTGAGGAAAAGAACACATGCCATACGTACCTACCCTAACGTAAGACACGATAGGCTGGCATAAGTGCTCATTCATCTATGAAGGTACGTGTTTGCATGAGCAGTATGAGCGCATATACTCACACGCATACTCAGAGAGAGAGAGAGAGAGAGAGAATACGTATGCCAACACATTCTGCAAATCAAGGGTCTGTCATTTTCATTGCTGACTCGAATGCATCAAACATACTATTGCTCGGATCAGATTCGCGTGTTTGTTGATCGTGTCTCAACATCAAGAGAAGAAGAAGAAGAAGAAGAAGAAGAAGAAGAAGAAGTAGGGAGACTTGAGCGTTGCAACGAAGAAAGAAAATGATTGTTTATAGTATTGAAGATGACTTACACGAGAGAGTGGTGGAGGAAACTGACATTTCTTCTTAATATTCTGACACGCAAACGTCAATGTTTTCAGTTGTTTAATATTGGCGAGATTAGTTCCTTTACCTACGTCTGATGGATAATGTTTGTTAGTCTGGGATTTGGTTTGGTTCCTGTATATTAGCGGTTATGAAAACAATAGCTGCGGAATGTTAATAATAGTATGTATGTATATTATATATATTATATATATATATATATATATATATATATATATATATATATACACATACATACGTACATACTATTATTAACAATCCGCAGCTATTGTTTCTATAAACTACAATATACAGGAACTAAACTAAACTCTAAGACTAACAAACATTATCCATCAAACGTAGGTTAATTCAACAAATCCCGCCAATATTAAACAACTGGAAAACATTGATTGCTTGCGTGTCAGACTATTAAGAAGAAAATGTCAGTTTCCTCCACCGCGCTACTCTTCTATATATATATATATATATATAGAGATATATATATATATATATATATATATATATATATATGTATATATATATATATATATATATATGTGTTATTACATATATATATATGTATGTATGTGTGTGTGTATGTGTGTGTGTGTGTGATAAAATGCTTTATATAAACGCTCCTCAGTCGCACACGCCCTAAATAATAACTTTAAAACCGACGACACTTTCATTATTTCGAAGGCGAGATTACACTGAGCAGCCTGATATCAACCCCCTCTCCTCCTTCCTCTCCGCCTCCTCCGACCCTCCTTCTATTTCCCTGTGATTATACGTCGACTCCCTTGCGTGAGGGAACGAGGTCACCGGAGGGACCTAAAAAGGATGACCTTGAACTACCGTTTCGAGGTCACGTATTAGAGAGGGGGAAGGGGTAGGAGAAGGGAGTGAAGGGGAGAGTGGATGTAAGAAGACATGAAAGGAGAGGGGAAATATAGGTTAAATAGAGTGGGGAGAAGGAGGGGAAAAGTAAAGGGGAGATAAAAGGACACGCAGGGGGAAATATAGGTTAAATGCAATGCGGAGAAGAAGAGGCAGGAAAGCAAGAGGAAGTAAAAAAAAGCAAATAAAAGGAAATGTAGATAAGGAATGCAATGAGGAAAGGAGACAGGAAATAGCAGAGGATTTAGGAAAAGAAGGGGAAAAGAGAAAGAAAAAAAATGAGACTAGCGGAGCAGTCTGTGAGAGATTAACGAAACCAGTATTGAGAATGACTTAAAGAGCGAGATGTTATTGAGCAAAAAGCATTATGCCAGAGAGTAAAGAACAATTGGAGAACCAAGGAAAAAACCGTGTTTAGGCAGGCCTTCTGCTGTGGCTCTTTGCAGTACAAAGCAGACTAACAAGGCCTTCCGCTTTTTCTCCCAATCATTTCCAGACCCAGTCATTTCTTGGATCATTCTTCTTATGGTCTGATAACTAAAGCTAAGCATTTAATAACAAACATCTACAGCTTAGACAGTTGCGTGCGTTCTCTCTCTCTCTCTCTCTCTCTCTCTCTCTCTCTCTCTCTCTCTCTCTCTCTAGCTACTTTGAGTCACCTAATGCGCTTTTATTGCCTCGAAGAGATATTCTTCACATTCGTCGTGTAATTAAAGCCCCAAGTAGCTCAATCACGCCACTGCGGTTAAACTCTGGAAAGACTATCTTCGGGAGTCTTTGTAGTGGGTAGTGAGTCTTGCAGAGATTGCAGTGAGGAAAATTGAAAAAGTGAACGGAAAGAATGAAAATTAATAAATGAGGAAATTACTGCATAATTACTTTAAAAGTGAATGTGAACGAATAAGTGTATGAATAAAGGGATAGATAACTCAACTGAATATTATCAAATTAATATCAAAATATACTGATATATAAAAGAGAGACAGAATTATGTTAATTGATATAAATTCGTTCTGTCTGTCTTTATCTGTCTATCTAACTATCTATCTCTGTCTATTAGAAATCCATTAAAATATTGATGGAAGGCTAATTACAATGAAGTTTTGGATTTTTGACCGGTTCTACGATATATATATGTTACAGGCAGATAGCGAAATCAGGTGAATGAAGTGAATCGGCGAATAAGTGGTATGATCCCCAGGGGCTAGTAATACACGGCGAGTTTAGATAACTCCAACTGAATATTATCAAATTAATATCAAAATATATGCCTGTTTCGCTGTCTGCCTGATATATGATATATATAATATGAAATATATATATGTTATATATATATATAAATTATATATATATATATAATACAAGTCAGTAATATATATATATTGTTTAATAATGTCGTTCTGTCTGTCTTTATCCGTCTATCTATCTATCTATCTTCCATCTATCTATCTTCCTATCTATTAGAATCCATTGAATATTGAGTTGTATATAATATATATTATAATATATACATATTATATATAATATTATAAGCCGAGCATTAATTTTCAATGATATATATTTGGGTTTTATGCCTGTTTCCTTTCATGACCGGTTCTAGTTATGATATATACTATATATATATATATATATATATATATATTATACTGTATATGTATATATATATATATATATATATATATATATATATATATATATATATGTATATATATATATAATATATATATATATATATATATATATATATATATATATATATATATTATATATATATATATATATATATATTATATATATATAATATATATATATTATATTGCATTTACAATATATATATTATATACAATATATATATATATATATATATATATATATATATATATATATAAAATATATATACAGTATATATATATATATATATATATATATATAAAATTTATATATATATAAATATTAAAGTTCAACAGGGGAAGTAACGTGGTTGGTATTTCCTTCATTTTAATAGCTAATCAATCTGAAATCGACTGAATCTCAGAAATTTAATAGTCCTTAGTTTATAACCTCTAAAATTGGTGCCTTTAAGCGCGGAATAGTAGATTAAAAAAATAGCAGGTACATAATTAGCATTAGGAAACTGTGTTGAGAATAAATGAAACTTATAACATGAATTTTATAGTCCGTTTACACTGCTATGCGGCTTTCTTAGTTTATACTTTTATTCGCATGAACAGAATAGGTAAACTTAAGACAATGCTGCATCCTTAGAAGATATTCCTTTTCCATTTTCAGAGTTAGTACACTTGGAACAAGTAAAAAATGCTTTTGTAGGAAAAATGTCTAACTCAGATTTGTTTTTGTTTTCTTAATGAAGTGAAACAAATGTATTACGATGAAAACAGCAATATGTGTGTCACTATTCAGGACAATCTCACTTTTGTTTTGTTACATAAAAAGTGAACTTTAACTTGATATGTGAAACCATTCAAAAAATTCACTTTGTCATAAAGATGGCCGAAGGACCTAAAGAAAGTCCTCAAGGCGTAACCTTGGAGGCTGTTCATTGTGACACCTCCCCAAGAAACGACCGAAACCAAGAGAACAGAGCAGAGAACGCGGACGAAGTTTTCATTGGCGCCAAGGAAACCGAAGGATACAGTGGGTGTGAGACAGCGTCCTCCAGGGACGATTCCTTTGTGTCCTGTAGCACTAAAGACGACTCCGACACCTCTCAGACAGAGCAGAATTTGGAAAAAACAGGTGACAACTGCTGCGAGCAAAGCTCAGAGCAATCATCTGAGATGCCTCCTCTGCCTAAAGATGCCGAAACAGCAGGTGGACCGAGTGGGAATGAGGACAGCAACTTTGACATAGACCCATGTGTCGATTTGCCCTTCACATTTGGGGAAAATGAAAATTTTCTACATCAAGTGTCTTCTGATGAAGCGGCACATATGTTGCCTTTAAACCTGCCCGACCGTGGTGTGTTTTACGAAGAGCTGGACAGCCTAGCTCAAAGGAGGCTGATAGACTTCTGCTCCTCGGTAGCCAGTTTCCCATCGGAGTGTAACTCCTTGCAGAGTTCTTCACTGACTGATGACATTGGACACGGGACGGAGCCCCCCACGCTATGTCTCTACGACATCATGTGCGACATTCAGGAACAAGCTCGCATCGACGAGCCTCTCCCCCCACCAACATCTGCCGGCGCACCTCAGGTGCAAAGCTGTCCCGCAGTTCCCCGCATCATTAAGCCTGTGTCCAGGAGGCCCGAACAGTGCCTGAGAAAACCTCCGTCAAAACTTGCGCAGCCTCCTAGAAGAGGGCTGATCGAAATCTTTAAAAGAAAGGGATACAACAACATACTGAGGAGCCTGGAAGAGCAGCTTGGCCCGGGAAGCGTCTCTTCAGACACGGAGAGAAACATCACCAGATCTTTCAGGGTCCCTCCGTTGCACTTCGCTCCCGCAAGACGGGGAGAAAGTAATGCTTCTTCCATATCTCAGAGCAACCCCGCAAACACATCTTCCAGCTTTCCAGAGGATGGTGTACCTAATCAGATCTTGGGTATATCTCCGAGGGAAGTGGAGGACAGCATTACTGCGTCGAATGACCCCGATGTTGTCCTGAGCAATCTTCCAGCAAGCCAGAGCGGAAGAGATCCCCGTCAGTTGCTGGCTAGAAACGCGCCCGCTTATCTCGTTCCACATACTAATGAATCTGTTTCTGTTTGGTGAGTATTTTCTTCTTCCAAAGCGATTGTTAGAATTGACTTCCATCTTTTCGGTGAGGAAAGAATACATACTGGACTGGCACATTTTCTTGTTGACCTTTTTTTTATTTATTGTACCTTATAGAGTGGGTATCGTAGTAGGGGCAAGCTTGTCCCAGCCTCCTTGTAGGTTTGCTGAATTTGGTGACTTTTTCACGTAAACGCAAAGGCAAAGGCATTAAACCTACTCCTGAATACCTTTCTTTCACCTGGGCTTGGAACACAGTTTTAGAGGTTCTTGGGTGGGACAGAGTAGAAATTCAAGTGCGGTACAGTGGAAGTTGAATTGGTTGGGCAGGTACATATGTGCTATTTTTGTTACCATTTAAAAGTCTTCGTTTTTTAAAAAGCTCGCACTTTCAACATTCAACTGTCTCTGTCTGCAGCAACTGGTTTTGTCATTTATTTATTTATTTATTTATTTATTTATGTATTCATGAATTTTTTGTTGGGAGAAATGCAACCTTGAGACCTCTCGATTTGCGCTGTCTTAAGCTAGTCAGACGCCTTAATTTCAGCTTTCACCTTTTAATTTTATATAATATTCTTTCGTACTCAATCAAGCGACATAACTCTCTTTCAATATGAAATATAGTATAAGAAACAAATTTACATTCTCGAAATTTCTATTTGTCGTGAGGATGTAACTCCGAAAACGGAACCTCTTATCTCCAGTTGAAAATTCGTTTTTTCTTGTTTTTTATATCTTTTATGCTTAACTATAT
This sequence comes from Macrobrachium rosenbergii, assembly GCF_040412425.1. Classification (NCBI taxonomy): domain Eukaryota; kingdom Metazoa; phylum Arthropoda; class Malacostraca; order Decapoda; family Palaemonidae; genus Macrobrachium; species Macrobrachium rosenbergii. Next base: position 34,498,690 of record NC_089755.1, read on the forward strand.
TTCATAGATAACCTGACATATCTTATCTTCCGCATGATATGTTATCGTGGCCGAGAAACTCAAGATGCTTCTTGTTTTTATTGGGTGCTTGCAATGAGTGAATGTTAGGCTTATTCATTAGGACAGAACAAGTTTTCCTGATTTGAATTTGTAAGTATTTGATGTTAATTCCCATCATACGTGTGTCTCAGAAAATTCTCTCTCTCTCTCTCTCTCTTCTCTCTCTCTCTCTCTCTCTCTCTCTCTAATATCTGTATGTTTCTAATTAGTGTGATGATTTTTTAAACTGTTTAGTGGTTCTTTAATGAAACATTTAAGATCATTATTAGCTTTGGCGTCTTCATCTTCTGTAGGTGGGCAGTTGATACTATAGTACGCAAAACAAAATAGTCAGAAGGCTAAAAGTCGCGCTATTATTTGTCCTCTTATTACACGTAAGTATGTTTGTATCTTGTCTTTTTCAAGACTAGGCTCTCGTGTCTATGTTAGCAATTTCATATCGCGACTAAATCATTCCAAGTCAGTTTTATCATATACTAACCAGGGCTCATACTCGCCATCTCTCCATTTATTTCTTTATTTATTGATTTATTTATTTGAGGTTTTGGTACGCAGGACTACCCGGCCCTGTACAACACGAATAGCTAACACCTTCCACCCAACAAGGTAAGCGACCTCTTGCGGTTTTGTTTACATTCTAACCCCACGCTTCTTCTTCTTCCCCAGGGTTATCATGAGCGGAGGAGGAGACGGCTTGAGTCATTCACTGGTCCGTCACTTACAAAGTATGGTAGGAAGGATACATACCGGAAGGGGGTAAAAGGAGGAGAACGAAGGAGAGAGAGATATATGTAGGAGAGGAGGAGGAGGAGGAGGTAGAGGAGGAGACGGAGGTATTGAAGCAGTGGACGAGCTCGATTACGTCGAAAGTGATGCTCCGTTATTGTCGCAGTTTCACGAAGATGCCATTCAGCAGGTAATCTCAGATTTTCTTTTATGTGGTAGAAAGTAGCACTCACAATTTCAATAGAAAACTTGTACCCAAGATTTTAATAAGAAACTTTTACTCAGGATTTTAATAAGAAACTAGCACTGAGAATTTCAATTAGGAACTTGTATTCAGGATTTTAATAAGACTTTGCACTCGGAATTTTAATACGAATTGTGCTCAGGATGTCAACAAGAAACTGGCACTAAGAATTTCAATAAGAAACTTGTGCTTTGGCTTTTGATAAGACCCTGGCACTCGGAATTTCAACAAGAAATGTACTCAAGATTTTAACAAGAAACTGGCAATCAAAATTTCAATAAGAAACTTGTACTTAGGGTTTTAATAAGAAACTGGCACTAAGAATTTAAATACGGAACTTGTACGCTGGATTTTGATAAGACAATAAGAAATGTACTGATTTTAACAAGAAACACAATAAGAAACTTGTACTCAGGATTTTAATAATAAACTGGCACTCAATACAAAAACTTGTAATCTGGATTTTGATAAGACTTTGACACTCGGAATTTCAATAAGAAATGTACTCAAGATTTTAACAAGAAATTGGCACTCAAAATTTCAATAAGAAACATGTACTCAGAATTTTAATAAGAAACTGGCACTAAGAATTTCAATAAGAAACTTGTACCCTGGATTTTAATAAGACTGGCACTAGGAATTTCAATAAGAAACTTGTACTCTTGATTCTGATAAGACTGTGGCATTCGGAATTTCATTAAGAAATGTACTCAAGATTTTAATAAGAAACTGGTACTCAGAATTTCAATAAGAAACTTGTACTTTGGATTTTGATAAGACTCTGGCAGTCGGAATTTCAATAAAAAATGTATATACTCAGGATTTTAACAAGATATTAGTACTCAAAATTTCAATAAGAAGCTTGTACTCAGGATTTTAATAAGAAACTGGAACTGAGAATTTCAATAAGAAACTCTGGATGTTGATAATAAACTAGCACTCAGAGTTTTTCTAGGAAACTAGCCCATGGGATTGTTATAGGAAACTAGTGATCAAAATTTTTAATAAGAACCCTGTACTCAGAATTTTGATAAGAACCTAGCAACCAGTATCTTAAAACGAAATTGGCACTAAATAAGAAAATGACTCAATAGATCTGGCCCTCAAAGACTTTTATAAGAAACTGTCATTCACTACTTTATGAAAGTAGCTCTCAGAATTTTAATGAAGAGTTGGCACTGAGAATTTTGTTTAAAAAACTTGCGCTTAGGATTTTCAAGAAAAGCTGGCCAAGCAAGAATTTAATGCAATTCTTATTTCTTAATTTCATTAACTCATTCATTTCAATGATCAAAGTAACGCTGTTTGAACTCTACTCCCATCAGTTATTCATACCCCATGGTTCCTCCTGTTCATTCAGAGTTGTTGATCGACCCATTTCCTGATATTTCTTGGTTCCTCGTGTGTAAACCCACGACTAGATCGAAATGTACACATCTTTGGTACAAACATTTGTTGAAGATCTTCCAGTACCTCATTTTCATTCCTTGCTAGGCACCGCCCTTCTTAATTCCTTTTCGCCTCTTCTGATATTATACTTTTCCCTTCCAGTACCTTATGTATAGTCATGGCTAAGCCCTGACCTTCTTGATTCCTTTTCGCCTCTTCTGATTTTATACTTTTCTCTTCCAATACCTCGTGAATATTCATGTCTCAGCCCCGCCATTCTTAATTCCTTTTCTCCTCATCTGATTTTAGACTTTTCCCTTTCCTTCCAGGCAGGAACGGGAGCTTTCCAAAGACTCCTGCTGCTGGTGGTAGGTCTAGGCCTGGCGGCAGACACCATCGAACTTTTCGTGGTGGCGTACGTCATCCCGTCGGCGGAAGTGGAGCTATGCATGTCTGGCTCGGATAAAGGATGGCTCGGTAAGACCTCGGCCACTTCTATCGATTATTCCGGGGTCACGGTCGAGCGTTTTTGTAAAAGGCTCGCGTTGGGGGAATTAAGATTTAATGCCGGGTTTGACCAGCAGTTCTCTGTAAAAGTCTGCAAAGGCTCGATTTAATTCGATATAATAATAATAATAATAATAATAATAATAATAATTATTATTATTATTATTATTATTATTATTATTATTATTATTATTATTATTATTATTATTATTATATGTCCTTTGCACTACGTCAGGAGAGTTGGATTAGAACTGTGAGACCGGATGAGTGGAGATGTATGGAAGATAAAGCGCAGGAAAGATATGATTGGCTGAAATTCTACGAGGCCCTTTGCATTATGCGGCGTTGGAAGCGATGATATATATATATATATATATATATATATATATATATATATATATATATATATATATATATATATATATATATATATGTATATACATATACATATATATATATATATATATATATATATATATATATATTATATATATGTATAATATTTATATATGTATATATATCATGTGTATATATATGCATACATTACTTTTTATGTCACTTATACAAGCAAAGAAATCATATATTCGTAAATATTAAGCTTTAGACATCATTTAATATCGAATTCATTACACCTTAGGGATAACATACACCCCGAATGGTAAAAAACGAAATATTTATCCTTTCATCTAGACCAAAGGCCCGGATTCGAATCCCAGCCAAGGCAGATGCACTTATCAATTATATACCCACTTTCGTATTAGTTATTCTCAAGATATACTGAATTCGATGTTAAATGATATATAAATAAATATATATTATATATATATGTATATGTGTATGTATGTATGTATGTATGTATGTACGCATGTATGTATGTATGCCTGTCTGTCTGTCTTCTCCCTGTCTCATTGTATTTCCTTTCCTGTTCTCTCGACTTTTCCATTTTCTCTCTCTCTCTCTCTCTCTCTCTCTCTCTCTCTCTCTCTCTCTCATATCGCTTTTCTCGTCTTCCCCAACAGCCGCCATCACCTTCGTGGGCATGATGATAGGTGCCATGATCTGGGGCAGCCTCAGCGACAACGTGGGGCGCCGCAGGGCGCTCCTGTCTGCCCTCTTCGTCAACGCCCTCTTCGGCGTCATGACGGCGTTCATGCCCACCTATGGCATCTTCATGACGACCAGACTCTGCTCGGGCATTGGGTATGTATTGGGAGATGATGGGTTTATGAGTTTTTTGATGTGAAAGATGATTTATCTTTTTAGTTTTTAGTGTTTTTCTGGCCAGTAAGGATCGAGTTAATTTGTGCTGATAGAATGATACGTATATTTGTATACATGTGAACATGTGATCTGAATATTAATGTACACACAAACGTACAATCACTCACACACATACATGTGTGTATAATTGTATATATATATATATATATATATATATATATATATATATATATATATATATATATATATAGATAGATAGATAGATGGATATAGATAGATAGATATAAATGTGTGTGTTTATGCTTGCGTATTTTATGTCATTCACGAAAACGTGAGTTTCAAACTCAGACAAAACCAAAACGGTGAAAAATATACAACGTACTTTCATCCTGACAACTTCATCTAAAAATAAATTCCCTTGGTCGTGACGCCACACTTCTTCTTTTTCTTCTTCTGCAGCATCGGCGGAGGAATCCCCATCGTCTTCGCCTACTACTGCGAGTTCGTGAGTCGAGCTGAGCGCGGGCGCCACCTCTCTTGGCTGCTGGTCTTCTGGGCCATCGGGGGAGTCTTCACGGCCCTCATGGCCTGGGCCATCATCCCAAGGACGGGTGAGAGAGAGAGACCAAAGTCAAGGTCTAGACCTTGAGAGAGACAGTCAAGATCAAACTGGGCTCTCTGAAGGTCTTCAAATATTAGTAAAATCTTAAAGACTTGCAACCCTTTCCTCTTGTCCCATCCTTCCATTCTCTCTCTCTCTCTCTCTCTCTCTCTCTCTCTCTCTCAGCGGAGGACCTCGAAGAGGTGGAGCCAATCTACAGGCAAACCTCTCATTTATAATGTTAAAGTACCTTACCTGCTTTTATTTGTTATGATTGTTGTCTCTTTGCGGATAATACTTATTGTAATAACCGTCTGCTTACTTTACTCTCTCTCTCTCTCTCTCTCTCTCTCTCTCTCTCTCTCTCTCTCTCTCTCTCTGGTCGTAGTTACCCTTCTTCCACTCCCCTACTCCCCCAGTCTTTCCTCTTTACCTTCGGAGTAAAGCACCTCCATTTTCCCCTTCCCATTCATTTTGGGATCTTCTGGCCTGGGATGGAGAAGACCGTTAGGATAGCCCGTCCACCGGCCTCTGAGCAAACTACAGCCTCCATATTTTCAAAAGTTATGATGAAAACGATGGAAGTGAAGAGGATGATAATAATATAAAAAATAAAAAATTATTTGAACGGTTCTTTTGATATTTTATAGGCTAAATTATTAATTGATAGTCTAGAATTTTTAAGTATCCTTGACTTCATCATTAGTATTATTTCCAGGAATATTATGACAAGGGAAAAATGATTCCTGTATTATGTAAGACTGATTCACAGGCTTTGAATTACATAACGAATAATGGTGTGACATTGGAGGTATTAATGTTCATTAAGTTGATGTCACACAAGCAGGAACATTCGGAACATCAGTTTTGCCACCAGCATTGGTAAATTGGCACAAAATTTAGCAGCAACATGTTAAAAGATCCCAGACAAAACAATCCTATTACTTATTAATCACTCAGAGTAACTTAGAAAGTAACACGAATGTGATGAAAAACGTCAGTAATTGTAAGAACAATTCAAATAACAACAAACCTAATTATCTGTTTCCTATTCTTTCTTCCAGGCATCACAGTAGTGCTGGACGAACAACACCACTTTAGCTCGTGGCGCGTGTTCCTCGTGGTTTGTTCTCTGCCCTCCTTTGCGGCTGTTACCGGCTTGTACTTCATGCCCGAGTCTCCAAGGTTCCTGCTCGAGAAAGGAAGGGACGTCGAAGCCATTATGGTCTACAAGGTGAGTCTTCTTCTTTGGAGTTGGCGTTTGAAATCTGGATATTGTCTTAGGAAGTGAAGGTAAAATTGCCCCCCCCTCAAATTGTCCCTGTCATCGGGGACAGGAAAGGAACGGAATATGAAATTTAAGCCAAAGGTCAAGAGCTGGGACCTATGAGGTCACTTCAGGGCTGAAATGGAAATTGAGAGTAAAAGGGTTTTAAAGGCGTAACAGGAGGAAAACCTAAAAGTTGCACTATGAAACAATAGCTAGGAGAAGGTGGAAAGTAAGATGGAAGAAAGAGAATATGAACGGAGGTACAGAAAAGGAATGAAAGGGGTTGGAGCTAGGGTCCAAAGGGAAGCTACTAAGAACCTTGAGTATTGCCTACAGTGCACCACGTGAGGTGCACTGACGGGGGAAGGAAAGGCAGCTGAGAACTGCTTATGGAATGTATGGAAGTTTCTATTAAGTGCTGTTGTCACAATGATCTGCTGCGCCCAACATGATTATCTCTAAATATTTTACATCTGTTACAATTACTCCTAGAACTTACCTCTAGAAGATTTCTGTAACTAAAAGAATTATATTTTGAAAGATTCTAATCCCACTACTGATAAAATCATATTCATATACTTAACTATTACTACCCCCATGACATCTATCCCTAGAACTATTCCTTACCCATGGAATCTCCAATTCCAGAAAATCTTCAAATGGAACAACGCCCACAACCCTGGAGCCGAATACCAATTATCGGAGCTGGAATTGCCCTCCGGCACCCAGAGGCAATTACGTCACCCTGCCCCCCAGGGTGTGGGCAAGAACTTCATCACCGACCTCTCCTACGGTCTAGATCAGGTAAGGATTTTTGTGGAGTGCTACAACAGGTGAAATCCTTCAGTGTTTCCTTATTTTTTAGTTTCCTGTAAAAGAAAATTATTGAAATGGCTGTTTGTCTGTCCGTCCGCACTTTTTCTGTCCGCCTCAGATTTAAAATTACTGATAGAGGGCCGCAAATTGGCATGCTGATCATCCACTCTCCAATCATCAAAGATACCAAATTGCAGCCCCTCTAGCCTCAGTGCAGTTTTTATTTTATTTAAGGTTAGTTAGCCATTATCGTGCGACCGGCACCGCCACAGAGATGCCACACAAATATAGGCCACCACTGGCCATGCATGAAAAGCCACAACACGGCTGAGAGTTTCATGGCCTGTGGCTGAGTTTCATACAGCATTTTATGCTGTACAGAGGGTCTCAATTGCGCTGAAGAAACTTCAGCGTTATTAAGTATTAGGCTTGTTTTTGTCTCTGTCTGCAAGATAAGCTGGAGCACTGTAGCGCATTACCGTAACTGCATTGCGCCTCATTAACACAAATTTCTAGTTTCCCGTAATATTTAATGACGATGAGTGATCCTTCATTTGATTGATGTTTAATGATGCTATAATTTACTTTTTCGGATAAGGTTTGATGAGTGCTATAATTCATTTCATTTGATAATGTTTAACATAGCTATCATGTATTATATTATTGAATATTTATCAGCGCCGGAACTCACTTTATTAGACACTATTTTATAATGATTTGCTTGGTTGAATAACTTTATCATTGATATAAATCGTTTCAGAAGATAAACTATCAGCCCTGTAACTGACCTTTATTAGATTTCAACAACTAGAACATCCTTTTAGGTATGGGGGCTGTGAAGTAAAGCTTACCAGTTGACTCAAACTTTGCGATTTGATTTTTTTTTTCTTTGCTGAAATCCACTGTTAATTTCACTGTTAACAAAACAGTAGAACGCGTTTCTTTGTCTGTATCTCGGCTGTCACTTTGCTAATGATTGAAATATGTCTTCGGTGAAGTTGGTGAACGCAGCCCGGACTCTGCACCAGGGTTACTTTTCACTCTCAATCTTAATCATTTTTTCTTACGCTAGTTACCGGATAAACCCAATGGATGAACCAAATTACTAGACGCTCGACGAAGTTAGTTGGTTTATCTACGGAGAACGGTGGATTTTTTTTTATACTTGAACTACGGAATTGGCTGTCTTCAAAATACGACAGGTTTCTTCTGGCAACAACAATTTTTTGACTCATAAATCTTTTTTCTAAACTTTTTACTGTTTTAGTCAGATTGATCAGGAGAATCGAGCAGGTTCTCGAAAGCTCTCGTATTTTCATATTTACATTGTGGATTTCTTCACCACCAAAGCCATCATTAAGAGCGTCATCATCTGTAATTCTTATGGCATGATTATTAACTATTCATCATAACCTTTCGTTCTGATTTTGACGTCGTTTCCTGTCATAATCATCGCCTTTCCTTCACCATCAGCATTATCATCATCTTAGTTTGGCTAATCATTTACTACCATCGCCACCTTTCTGAAGGGTTCTTTATATTACAGATTTGGATACCATGACCACACTTGTTATGGAACAATGCCTGTTTCGACCTTCTTACTTATTTATCCATTATTCATTTATTTATTTATTTTCTTATTTGCAGTTCTGGGGACTTTTCCTTCAGCTCTTTCTTCCACCATACCTGAAGACGACGCTGATGCTCCTAGTAATCTGGTTCACCTGCGCGTTTGGGTAAGTTATTAATCTCTCTCTCTCTCTCTCTCTCTCTCTCTCTCTCTCTCTCTCTCTCTCTCTCCTTAGTCTGACAGTCTGTGGTTATGCGGCTAATACGTCTGTTCTATGTCCAAGTTTCACCCACACAAATACCGCTTTATTTCCTCTGTCATATGTTTTCCAAATGATAAAAACAATTTTAAGACTGTAGGAGAATACTATTCAAAACAGTTCCCTGTTTAATAGCTTAAATAATTGCACACACACTTACACACACACACACACACATACATACATACGTATATATGTAAATATATTATTTTGTATTTCAGATAAAAGTAGTATTAGACATCGACAGTACTTAAAAATAATCAGGAAGATTAATGAACTTAATATTATAAAATGGCGTCGCAGATACATAAGAGACATTAGAAGTGTATCAACCTTTCACCAAATTAAAGAAAAATTAATATAAATATCTGTAGATGCACACAAAGGTAAATTAACTGCTGGTATTAATCGCCTAGGTTATGTATGTAGAGAATCTTGTATTCAAAAAGTACAGCATTTGCATGAAAAATATCTATTGATTTTCCATACTTAAAGGATAGATAATTAAGACTGGATATCTCTAGACATTTATAGCTAAAGGTTAGGGAATTAACGTGAATTCTCATGATTGAAAAGATCTTTAGACCATCACCCTAACCCAAAGTCAAAACATCTTTAAAGGTATCTTAAAAGCTGCTTCAAATCCAAGACCCCAAGGAAGGTAACTCAGCAAGAAAGAAACCATCTGCAATCCTCATTTCTGAAAGCAAATCCTTATAATATGATGTTCCCCCCAGATTCTACGGGCTGTCTGTATGGTTCCCCGAATACATCAAGTTGCTGAAAAGCGAAGCTTACGACAAGGATGCAGAAGTTGTCTTGGTAGGTATCATTATTATTATTATTATTATTATTATTATTATTATTATTATTATTATTATTATTATTATTATTATTATTATTATTATTATTATTATTATTAGTTTAATTTTGTCATCTTCTGCATGGTTGAACAACAAACCCTTGTCTCTATAAATAACTGGCATCGGAAAAGGATGGACACTGAAAACAACCAAAGTAAGTCCATAAAACTATATTACAGGAACTACATACACCAAAAATTTGTAGAAGATGAGAAGACCCTCAGAAAAATAATAAATGAAAATGTAACCCCTACTGCAGAAGGGGAGAAAATTAACCTGATAATAAACTATAAAGATATGAAAACAAGCCAGTTATTATTATTATTATTATTATTATTATTATTATTAATTATTATTATTATTATTATTATTTGGGAGCAGACCCTCTTTTAGATAATCTCTGTTAAAGAATGGCAGCACGAGTGGACTTGATTTTATATAAAGTCTTTTCAAACTCTTTCACTATTCTCTTTTCTTCAGGGGTAATATCTGCTCTTAGCAGATATTAGCCCTGAAGGAAAGAGAAGTGAGAGGAATTGACGAGACTTTTATAAAAATCAATTCCACTGATGCTGCCATTCTTTTATTAATATTATTATTATTATTATTATTATTATTTATTATTATTATTATTATTATTATTATTATTATTAGTGAGAAATTATTGAGATGATCTTTTGAACTGCGGAATACAAGTCATATTTACATCAAACTTGTAACGTGACAGTTTCATATTTATTCGATACCGATGAAAATTATCATAAGAACTGCTGTGGGTAAAGAAAAAAAATGATTGATATAAAATTCGAAGGAAATATTTATTAATCCGGTAATAGTAAAAACTTATCAAATATCTTTTAAACAGACAGGAGTGTTAACTTACAGGTGTTCAAATATAACTGTTACTCAGTAACATTGTTGATAATTAAGCCCCCCTTCTAAACAGGCATAGTTTCTGCTTACTGGTGTTCATTAATTATTATTCCTAATGACTAATAATTAATCGAGTCCTCTGCACTTTAGACAAAGTCCCCTTACGGGGGTAGTGCCATCAGTGCCCCTCACGCGGTGCACTGTAGACATTACTTAAGGTTCTTTGCAGCGTCCTTCGGCCCATAGCTGCAACCCTTTTCATTCCTTTTACTTTACTTCCACTCATATTCTTTCTTCCAATAATTGTTTCATAGTGCAGCTGCGAGGTCTCCCTCCTGTTACACCTTTCAAACCTTTACTCTCAATTTCCCTTACAGCGCTGAATGACCTCATAGCTCCCAGTGCTTGGCCTTTGGCCTAAATTTTATATTCCAGTTCTAATTCCAATTCCAATTCCAATCAGACCAGGCGTTCTTCGAAGACGTGTTCAACCAGAGTCGGTACGACAACGTGCACTACAGAGAGAGTATCTTCAACAAGGTCAACTTCACCAAGGCTGTCTTCAACCACGTCCTCTTCATCAACTGCACCATCCGCGACTGTCTCTTCTCCGACATCAGGTCGAGTAAGACCTTCTTCAGGTAAATGTCAGATCAAAGAAATGATGAGTCATTGTCCTGTTTTCGTTTTTTGTTTATTATCTGATGTCCAGTGCTTTAGGAGAACCTTTGTGTCAAGCGAAGTTGACGTTGGGATGATGATGATGATGAATTCAGGAATCAAATTTTATAAAAGCATTAGGTTAGTATTGGGAATATATATATATATATATATATATATATATATATATATATATATATATATATATATATATATAGTATATATATGAAAATCATTGTCGAGTAAGACCTTCTTCAGGTAACTATCAGATAAAATTTTTTAAGAGGACCTTTTATGTGAAATGAAGTTGTGGATGAGGATTATGATGATGATGATAATGATGATGATAATTCAGGACTCAAAACTCATAAAAGCATTAGGTTAGTATTAAAATTGTATATATATTATATATATATATATATATATATATATATATATATATATATATGAAAATCATTGTGATTAGACCTTCTTCAGGTAAATTAAAATTTTTTAAGAGGACCTTGTATTAGTGAAGTTGGAAGTTATGATGATTATGATGATGATGGATAGTGATGATGAGATGAATTCAGACTCAACTTATAAAAACATTAAGTTAATATTAAAAATATAAATATATATATATATATATATATATATATATATATATATATATATATATATATATATATATATATATGAAAATCATTGTCGATTAGGACCTTCTTCAGGTAACTGTCCGATAAAATTCTTTAAGAGGATCTTTGTACTAAGTGAAGTTGGAAGCTATGATGATGATGATGAATTCAGGACTCAAACCTTATAAAAGTATTAGGTTAGTATTGAACAAAATTATGAAAATCAGTTTCGAGTAAGACCTTTTTCAGGCAACTGCCAGATAAAAAAATGATGAGTCATTCTTTTTTTCGTTTTTTATTTATTATCTGATGTCAATTTGTTTAGGAGAACCTTTGTGTCAAGCGAAGTTGGAGGCTGTGATGATGATGATAATGATGATATTGGTGATGAATTCAGGACTCAGTGCTTATAAAAACATTGGGTTAATTTTGCAAAAAGATATGAAAATCATTGTCCCTCATATTCTATAATGAGATGTCTAATTCCTTACATATTCAGGTCACTAAAGAATTGATGACAGAAAACGTTTCTCATTTTTTATGCGATGTCATGTCTACATTCTTAAATATTCAGATACCAAACCTATTAAGTGCACCTTTAACTAATCAAGAAATTGTTTCTAATTTTCTTTCGAGATCCATTTTTATCATCCATTGATTTTTCTTTATCTGGTGCGGTTTTCTGTTTGTCCAGACATAAAGTCTAGAAAGATCTCCCTTAGTCAAATATTGAAGAAATGACGGGAAAGATTGTATCTCACTTATTATTATTTACTGTGCATTTGTTTTCTGAAATTTTACTTCACTTTGATACTTTCATCCTCTTTTCATTTCTCATTTTTACAACTTTTTTGCTTCTACAGTTATTCTTTAACCATGTCTAGATCTCTCATGACAAATGTTGAGTTTTAGGGAAATTCCGTGGTATGTGATTGCGGCAGGTAATTGAGAAATTTTATTATTATTATTATTATTATTATTATTATTATTATTATTATTATTATTATTATTATTATTATTATTATTATTATTATAAAGGTCAAGTTTAATATCATTAGAAATCCTATTGCTCAATTCTCTGCTGATTTTTCTGCAATCTCTCTCTCTCTCTCTCTCTCTCTCTCTCTCTCTCTCTCTCTCTCTCGTTAACGCAACCTGTTAACCATTCCTAACGCAAGTTTCCTCTCCAGGAACAGCGAGCTTACGAACAACACATTCGTAGACACGGACTTCTACGATTACCGGTTCCAGGACTGCCTGATGGTCAAAAATACCTTCCGAGCCCTCGTCCCTGGATGCACCCTGGATTTCGACTACAACATCCACTACAAGGAGGTGTTCCAGGAGAACCTCATTGGCCAGCTGACCATCATTCCAGGGACTTTGGTCACGTCACTCCTAATGGACAGGATTGGCAGAGTTCGGATTATGAGTGAGTCCAATTGGCTTTGTTTACTTTTCCCTTCTTCTTCTGGAAGAGACGGAGAGGTTACGGCATCTTACTCCTCGTAAATTCAGTGCAGTTCACATGATAGGTAATACTTTGTAATGTCGTGGTCGTTAATGGCACTCTTACTACCAAGATTACATAGATCTTGATTACTACCATTAATAATATGCACATACCGTCAAAATGACGGTGATAGAAGAGGGTGGATATAGCAAATCCTCAGTCTAGGTACGTTACGTACTGCCTTAAAGTTTGGACCAAGGTATCTTCATTGTACACACTCATAAGGAGGCGTACGGTGAGAGAGGTTAGTTCCCGGGGTGGACGACAGCAAGTTCAATAGAAATTATCATAAGCAGATGTATAAGCATTGAGCTAATGGCATTGTTCCGATCATTATCGTGAATCCGATGAAGGTAATGATCGTAGAAGCACTAGTGACAAAAATTATGTGCCTAAAATTATCATGATCTTAGGAATAGGTTATCAGTGTAATGTTCAACAACCTAATTGCGAAAGGCTGTGATGCAATTCTATTCATTCCTACTAATGCTAACATATAATAGATAGTTCCTGTAGCAAACTATGGTAGATTCTGTTCAGTTCCACCTTCTCGATATGAGCAACAACGACTGTATTTTTCATTTGAATTTTATGTGTATGGTAACGCGTGGTATGATTCCATTAAAGTTGGCCCCTTCTCCCCCTATACCAGATATATCTTTTCTTATCAATTCCCCTGTCACAGCTATAAGTTCTCGACAGCTGAAACTGAAACGGTAACTTGTGCACGAATCCGTATTATAATGCCATACACTTTTCTGTCCTCGCTTTTTTGATTGATAGCTTCAATCTTATCGACTCCCTCAACTCAGTCTTTGGCTTCTGATAACTCACGGGCGATGGGAAATCCGTGTTATCATCTCTGATAACTCCTGTGTTCTGTATTTCCACGACATGGGGTTATCGTTTGTCAAAGCCGATAATGTCTCTCAGTCGTGGATTTGCTTTTCATTCTTTTTACTAAAATATTGCCTATCTTCTTTTATGAGTGTCTGTGTAACCTTCTCTTATCAAAACTTCAGCAATGACTGAGTTGATTGTACCCGTCTTATGTCAAATTTCGGGATTATGATGAAATGTAGACTGTTGCTTTTTTCCACTCTGTGACTGATAAAATGTGCGAACTAGTGTTTTCCTAGGCACCTCTGCGACTGTGTTAAAAAACTGTCCGTTTTTTTCTGTGATCGTGTGTTTTAAAAGAACTATCCTGATGAATATGATCACCTATTTAAGTTATTTTATGTTTCGTGGTAAAAGGTTAACCGTCTTCTTCATCTTCTCCCAGGCACCTCCATGATCCTGTCGGCGATCTCAGCCTTCTTCATCTGGTTCCTCGACAGCAAAATTGGCATCATTGTATTCGAGGCCGTTTTCAACTTCATCTTCATCTCGGGATGGAATGCTCTGGACATAGCGTCGACTGAGGCCTTCCCTACACATATCAGGTACTGCTCTCTCTCTCTCTCTCTCTCTCTCTCTCTCTCTCTCTCTCTCTCTCTCTCTCTCTGTAGGGAAAAATAAAGCACCTTGTTTTAGTTAGCGAAAGTAAAAATTTAAAAATTTACGTAAACAGAAGCGTTGTTAGAACTGGTGACATATTATATTGTCTTGTAACAGTTTAAATATAATATATATATATATATATATATATATATATATATATATATATATATATATATATATATATATATATATATATATATATATACAATATATATATATATACAAGAGAGAGAGAGAGGAGAGAGAGAGAGAGAGAGAGAGAGAGAGAGAGAGCAATATGGAAGTACGTGAATGGGAATCAGTCATGAAACTATCAGACAACGGAATATTTCCTAATTTAGAAGTTATTAATGTTATTACCTCTCTCTCTCTCTCTCTCTCTCGTGTTGTCAGACTGTTATTACTGTTATTATTATTATTATTATTATTATTATTATTATTATTATTATTATTATTACTTTGTCCTTCTCTTTTGACAGGACTACAGCCTACGGCTTCTTGAGCGCCGCCTCCAGGATAGCAGGCGTGTTAGGCTCTCTCTGCTTCGGCCAGTTCATTTATTCCAGCCGTGCCATCCCCATGCTAACCACCACCGCTGTCCTCTTCTTGGGAGGAATGATAGCCTTCAAACTCCCGGAGACGAGGGAGAACCTCCTATAGATAGATTCGCCTGTCAGCTTCCCTTCGTTCCAAGTCTTAGACGTTTATTCGGTATACTCAAGGGACCTGGAAGAGTTGATCTCGTTCCAGGAACTCCTTCCAGTCTGCAGGACCAGAATTGAGTTCAGTCTTTCCAGTTTTAGTGAAGCATTTCTGGGGGGGTGGGCGTTTTCTGCATGTTCTTTTGATCTGGGGATGGGGTGGGTCGCTTTTTCTTCTCATATTTTTCAGGAATGCCAGGATGGAAAGAAAAGTTTGCGATAAGCATTCCAAATACCAGTCAGCTACCAATCAAGCATTTGGAAGTGGCGTGGGGTGGGTCTAAGGGGGTTAATTTTCGTGAGCACGGAGATGGACATAAACCATTATGCGTAGACATGCCAGCAGCTTCAGAAACATTGAGTGGCTTTAGACGTTACATCCATAAATTTAACTACTGTTCAAACTGCATCGTGAATATTGATTTCACCTGCTAAGTTCAGTCATATAGCTTGGAATAAACGGCGCTTATAAAACAAAATCAATAGAACATACGTAAAAACTCCCAGATCACAGAACTTGCAGAAAACGCCATTCAGGAAGGAGAAATGTCACAACTGCTTAGCTGTTGAGAGCATTAAGACATGAACCAAGAACAGATTATAAAAAGAGAAGCTTCGTTGAATATATGTTTTCTACAAGCATTTCTCTTCTGGAACCTGCAGAAACGTTTTAAAGCGGTTCTGCCTTTAAAGCCTGTCTCCTGTAATCTAGTCAGTGGTACGAAAGATAAGTCTAACAAGCTGGGTAATTAGGAGCGAGGATCGGGTAGATTCCCGCCATAGATCTTGTTAGTGTGATATCTCATATAGACTATCATTGTAACATAAAAACACTAATCTCTCAAAACTTAAGTGTCAATTGTGTAAAAGGTAAACAAGATGCAAAGCTATTTGTCCCAGTCGAAACGTGATGTTATGTATCCCATATTCTAAAGCCATTTGTAAAGAGACTAACGAGTCACGATGGACGGTGTCGTCATGTATTAAAGCCAGCAGTTGTCAACATTGTAAACGTTGTGCTTCGATGTTCTCTCGTGTGGTGTGGAAGCCGTTTATGTCATGATATCTTCCAGGAAACTCATCAAGAAACGTTTGTAATTGCGTCTAGCGGATTTTGATTGACGCACATTAATCATGACGCCCGGAGTTATCTGTTGTCTCCGCATGAAATTTTGTTGAGTCTGTCTCCATGTCGAAGTCGTCAACATTGTCCGACTTCACGCCTGCGCACTACTTTGCCTCGAGATGTAAACATGTTTTCAATTCTGTGTATACTCTAGTAATTGACTCTGGCCGCATGATAAGGAATAACATTACGGAACATGTTACGTGTAATCTGGGTATAACCATTTTGTGATAATGACACTAGTCACTGAATTTTTTTATTTTTATTTAATTCTCATACAAACAGAAGGGGATATATATATATATATATATATATATATATATATATATATATATATATATATATATATATATGAATATATAGCAATAGCTATACATTTTCCTAATTTTATCATTCAGTTCGACTTGAAGCTAGGGACTTTATTAGTAAGCCTCAAGCAATGCAAAGCGTACGTAGATAAGTTTTTTTTTTTTTTTAATATTCCTTCTTTTCATTTAGGGGTGACATATTTAGTTGACCGTATCTAACAGACGAGTCGGTAAGAGCTATTGAGATTTCTCTACCTGGCAAATTAATATAGTATGCTCCTTCCTAAAAATTGTACTGACGGCATAATTGGTTAGGAACAGTTGATCACGTATGATTAACCATCCTATAATACGTTGTTTTTTCGTTGTGACCTGTTGGTGCTCGAAGTAACTTGGTCCGAAAATTCCAGTGTGGGAAAAGGAATTTAGGAAAAATGGACTAAAAATAAGAACGATAACATACAGAAGTCATACACGTAAGCGTCCACAATCAGTGTCATGCTGAACTATATCCATTAAGAAGATGTAGCGCCTGCGCATAAGACAGTACATGGTAGTCACAAAGGTTATTGCAAATTTGAACCAAACTGGTGTAAACAGAACCAGGTAGAAAAGCTTTTCGTTGTCCAAATATCCGTTATTCTCTTCTTATGACAGGAAACAGAATGTACATCTCTTATTTCCACATTCTCTTCATGGAAAACGAGACAGATACCGGAACGCCCTCGTTGTGAATGCGAAAAGCCGGAGCCAAAAATTCAGGTCGTGACGATTCCGAGTCAGTTTGAAGAGCACCCGTTTTCTTCCTACTTAACTGAGATTAACAGACGAGCAGTGGCGCGGATGCTTTACCCTTATTTCGATTTCGTGGGCGAACGGAAAATGAAGAATAAGGCTGGTCTTGACCATAAATAAAACGCGTAGTAACAGAAACGATAAAGGAAATCTACGTATCAAACTCCGGAGCATTGACACAACAATAGCTAATGCTTGTCAACGTAGATGTGAGCCGTATTGCTCTGTGGTGTCGATCTTTCTTTTTTAGTGCAGACGGTTCGCTAGTCGTTCCTAAACCCCTTAGGTGTGAGTCGTTGGTGTAAGTTCTTGTGTATAATGGATGCTGCTTTTTCTCAAGAGGAAAATAAAAGCTGTGTGGTTAATATGCCAATCTATATATAATGATTATAATTACTGTGTGTTTCGATTCATCTGCATAATAACAAGTGAGGAGAATAGTTTTAAATTACTCATATGATTTTTATCCTATGGTTGAGAGTAAAGTAAAAGATGAGACAAATCTCTCTCCTCTCTCTCTCTCTCTCTCTCTCTCTCTTCTTCTCTCTTAGGCGGAAAAAAAACAGATTCCTCATGAAATGCTGATGATAATAGTTGTCCCATTCAACGTCGTTTTTTTATTTTCTGAGTCGAGAGTTTTTCCTGTGGCCTTTGATGAAATGTTTAGATATGATGATGCTTATTTACTGCAATTAGTGCGATGTGCCATTTATTGGGGTGTCGCTGTTTGTAATAGAAACATATGAGTCGTTGAACTGACGAGCAATTTTAGTGGAATTTAGCGAATACTATTAAAACGATTCACGCCATAAAGTAGTTTAAACTAGACCGCTGATTCTATTCGTCACAATGGACACATCTAGACAAAAACTACTGGGGATATCTAGACCATTTATATATGCAGTATTTATATATTTAAAACATTCGTAATGGAAACCATTCATCTTATCATAAAGTAGTTTAATCCCATCATTAATTCGATTCATAACACTGGACACGTGTTGACACGTGCCAACACAAACACTGACTTCACGCGAAC
Organism: Macrobrachium rosenbergii; assembly: GCF_040412425.1. Taxonomy (NCBI): domain Eukaryota; kingdom Metazoa; phylum Arthropoda; class Malacostraca; order Decapoda; family Palaemonidae; genus Macrobrachium; species Macrobrachium rosenbergii. Next base: position 34,517,351 of record NC_089755.1, read on the forward strand.
CATTCACTAACACGATCAGTAGGTCTATTCTAATCTGGAATTTTGTATACCAAAGCATTTTAGCAAGGGTCTTTTTCTACTGCAAACGTGAGTAGTTGTTCCATACATTGTCAGGTAGGAACGTGGCTTGTCAGAGGGATAAACACATTGGATAAATGCGAAGGAATTCATATAGCTCTCTAGGATTCTATTTGAGAAGACCAGACGATAATGGTGAAGATAGTTTTTGCGCTGAAAGACTTTTATGCCTGAAGCCACCTTGTGTCGAAGTGGATGGCATTGATATAACTATAGTCATTAATGTGTATATACTGTATTTATTTATTTATTTTGTCGATGAGCATACCTTTAACAGGTAGACCTTGAAGAATGTGCTGTTGCATACATTACAGATCGAACAGCAAGCCTGTGTATGTGTTTCTAGACCTATTCCTCTTCTTTTTCTTCCATTTTGAAAGGGCGGTGGCCTCTTCCCAAGTAACTCGTGAACCTTATCCATACTCGGTTGGCTTCTCGGATCTCGCTGTGACTCATTGCTGCTCACACTATGTTCCCCAGTTTTGTTGTAAGCTGCTAACATTTTTGGATGGGGTTGCCAGCCCTGTGTCTGTAAATTGATAAGTGTGTGAGTGACAGGTAACATTTAATGCAGCTGTAAGTCACTGAAGAATATATCTTCTTTATGAATTCTCAAATCCGAGTATGTTTTCCGTATTTAAATATATTTCGAAAACTCTGCAAAGAACTAAATAGCTGTTATATATATAATATATATATTGTTTATACATGTAAATGTATATATATATATATATATATATATATATATATATATAATATATATATATATATATATATATATATATATATAAATATATATATATATATAAATATATATATATATATATATATATATATATATATATATACAGTGAAACAACCAAAAAGCAACACTAAAGGAAATGAACAATGAACATATATATTTTCAAGAACAAAATAGCCTTTCAGTATCCAATCTGCAATTGGCGAATTATCCTCCTTTTAATTTCACAATCAGTGCAGAGTACATATCAAACATAGAGTAGCATCTTCGTATACAATTATGAACTTTGCTGTCCGTAACCTTATAAAAAAAAAGTGAATAAAAGAAAAAACTCAGTGTGTAGATTTCTCTTAAATGTGTGTGTCATTCTTTCTGTAACCCAAGTAAGATAAATAATAGCAGGGATATGTGAGTTTGTATTTAAACATGTATAAAATGTTATATAAAAATGTCATAACATTATCAAATAGAGTATCACAAATTACAGGCTGTATGCCAAAGTGCTCTGTAATCACTTTTATTCAGCGAAGGAAGCTTTATATCATTTACTGAAATGCCTATATATATATATATATATTTTCTATTCATCATTAATACGCGTATAATTCCCTGTTTCGTAGTGAGCGTACTGAAAGCGAAGAGTGAAGGTTGGGTCCAGCGAATGCATTTACTGGCGACCTTTGGCATCTTGCTCAAACCTTTGCATCACGTAAGCAATAAATAATCATCGTATCCATTTTTCTAAACTGTTGGCAGAATTGAAGTCACACACGTTCATGCCTGTCTGACATCATCCGAACATTTGTGACTTTAAGTTTGCCACTGGTATAGAGAAAATAAACTGTGGATATATATTGGCTAACTGGTGCTTAGTTTGGTGGCTAGATGCCAAAAGATACAGGTAGATGTGGTCGTATGGTACCACCTCGAGTTTCTTCAGAGTACTGACACATTTTACCGTTATATTTCATATTAAAGGAAAAATATTAGCCTGTGGTGGACTGTTCTGAATTTGTTAGAAACTGTTATAGAAGCCTATGTAATACATATGTCTTAATGGAGTGAAAAGGTGTAAATTATACATTGGTAATCTTTCACCCCCAACCCCCCTGCATTTTGTAAAGATACGATAGAATATATCTAGCTGACATCCTTAAGCCGATTAAACAAGAACACAGCGTGTACCAGTAAGGTAGTATCAAGCAATCGCCCTTTTTGGCATCTCTGAGAATCTTCGGAAACCAGTTAGCCAATTTTTTTCTGTGCTTGGGACAAACAAGCACTTGTTCATCAAGGCGATATCGCACAAGCATGAACAAGCAGGCTTCAGTTTCGTCAGTAATGAGCACTTCAGAAGAAAACTTTGATGGCAAAATACTCAGAGTTGCCAGAAAGTACGATCGCGTGACACCTGTCAGGAAGATTGCAAAACTGCATCAATCTTTGACCAATTGCTTTGACCTTGACTGTCAATACAATACTTCCCTTTTACAAGATTTCCTCTGTTGTGCCTTTCATCCATTTGTACGTTCATTAGGAATTTTTTTTTTGTATTTGTTAGCAAGTAATTTTTTTTTTTTTTTTGTGCGATGCTTCGAAATAAAGAAATACTATTTCGCTCTCAGAGAGAAATTCTTTTGGTCTTGGACTGATATAAAAAGCAGACCTTCCTAGAATGAAAGATTATTCCGTGCCCCTTTTTTTTTCATTGCATATTTGATGAAAACAAGAAAATGTTTAAGGCGTTTCATCTTCTTGCTGTTCATGGTACTCATTTTATTGTGTTCTTGCCTGACTGTTTTTTTTTTTCGACAAGTAAAATTACCTGAGCTAAAATATGGGTGAGATTTTGTTCGTGTTTTTCTTTCTCTTCTATGGTAAAGGCATTCTGATGCCGAATGGTTACCGTAATAACCTTTATTCGTCTTTTCAGAGTCATGCTTCGTCAGACAGTATTCACTTTCTGCTTTACACTTTTTGAATATACAGTCCATTCAAATTGATTCCCATCAGTCACCCATTAGGCCCATCACCAGTCCTCGTTTTTATATGCCATTTCGACAGGAACCTTTCCATCATCGCCACCCTCTACTTTGCTCGACTCCGCAAGAAGGGGCAACGTATGCAACACCTGTACAGGTATACTCGTTCAGGTAGGCCTGCCAGATATACCTGTAAGTATGCAACGGCCCCGAGGTTCAATATACACAGACTCCAGCCCTATATACCAAGCAGCTGCAATGCTGTGGAAATATGTTGTAGTAACCATCTTAGTTAAGGAGTTTAGTTGATCGCTTTATGATTGAAATTCTGTGATACTTTTCATTCTATTTGTGTATCCTGTTTTTTGGAGATAAAATAAAAATGTGAACGGTGCGGTCATTTCATTCTTCTTCCCTTCATCCGGCGGCAGAAATGTATCACGTAAGATTCAAAGATAACACAGATCTTGAGGTGGAGTGTCAGATAACATTGTGAAAAGGTACGGCGTAGGGAACCAAGTGTGTGGGATTCTGTCTTGTATTCCCTGACCTTTGGCAGGCAAAGACAAAAATGGTAGCCTCTCAAGATTTAAAGTAGGATGCTAGACAAGCATTGTCCAAGTATCAGTTCTTAGTAGTAAATAAATGAGGTTACATTGATCCAATGTCTGTTTTGTAAAGGTACAAGTTCTTACTGAGGTAAAATTGCCAAAGATAACAAGACTTCATTTTACTCTTTCTCACAGTACAAGAAGTTCATTCCACCAAAGAAATAGATATTAAACTGAGTAAAAAAAAAAAAGACTAGTTTCCCTGATTAACAACTTCACAATTTTATTCATCAGAACAGCAGTTACTCTGGTTAAACATTACGAATAAAAGAAAATAAAGTAAGTTCTTTCAAATCTGTAAAACCAGAAGTTCATTTCAAATATATATGGAAGTAAAATATATATATATATATATATATATATATATATATATATATATATATATATATATATATAATATATATATAATTTATATATATATATATATATATATATATATATATATATATATATATATATATATATATATATATATATATATATATATATATATATATATATATATATATACATATTGCATATCGTTGCTTGAAGCTAACATGTCTACAATCCAGCTAGTCCATATTTAAAATTCTAACGACGTCCACCGCCGTCTATTTCCATCTTGAGACAAAAATGGGTTAATGGGCATAACATTTTACGCCCAAATGTTCAACCTGTGGCGAACAATTCTTCCTGTCTACTTGCTGATTTAACTTATTGCTATTTTTGACTCAGTTTTATCTATTTTCTCTTTCTTTCACAGACGCCAGTCTTCTATGAAAGTTTATTTTGCATGCCAATGTCTTCTGAGGCTCATTTCATATGAAAGCTTGCATATTTTGAATATTAGTGATGAGTAACGTGTTACTCATAGACGTGACAGTACCGGGGACTCCAGAGTGGAGGAGAAAGGAAGAAAACAAAAGTAGTAAGACATGCAAACTGAACTGAGAAGGCTATTAGGTAATAATAATAATAATAATAATAATAATAAAGAAAACAAAAGTAGTAAGATCTGCAAACTGAACTGAGAAGGCTATTGGGTAATAATAATAATAATAATAATAATAATAATAATAATAAAGAAAACAAAAGTAGTAAGACCTGCAAACTGAACTGAGAAGGCTATTGGGTAATAATAATAATAATAATAATAATAATAATAATAATAATAATAATAATAAAGAAAACAAAAGTAGTAAGATCTGCAAACTGAACTGAGAAGGCTATTGGGTAATAATAATAATACTAATAATAATAACAATAATAATAATAATAATAAAGAAAACAAAAGCAGTAAGACCTGCAAACTGAACTGAGAAGGCTCTTGGGTAATAATAATAATACTAATAATAATGATAATAATATATATAATAATAATAATAATAATAATAATAAAGAAAACAAAAGTAGTAAGACCTGCAAACAGAACTGAGAAGGCTCTTGGGTAATAATAATAATAATAATAATAATAATAATAATAATAATAATAATAATAATAATAATAATAATAATAAAGAAAACAAAAGTAGTAAGACCTGAAAACTGAACTGAGAAGGCTATTGGGTAATAATAATAATAATAATAATAATAATAATAATAATAATAATGATAATAATAATAATAATAATAATAACTGATTCCCGATGACCTTTTCATGCCGAGAGCGACTGGATGTTTTTTTCCCCACACCGTTGGACTGTGAAAGTCTCCCTGAGGATGTGCAACTAGAACCTGAAAAGTTCAAGCGAAGATGCAATGCATTGTTTCCCTAAAACAATTCACCTTGAATTTTAATCATTTATATTTTTATCAATTTATCAATATTACCTCTTTTCTGATAACTGATATGTTCTTTCTGTATTTACTGTTATCTTTGTAACTTCTTTCAAATGATGAAGATCATTCTCGGGAAGCTTGAATTTGAAGTCAATGGTCCCTGTAGGCTTCTTCCATATGAATAGGGCTTTATCTTCTGAATAATAATAATAATAATAATAATAATAATAATAATAATAATAATAATTGTATAGTAACATTTTAGGTCAATTCTTCCTTATCGATTTTATGAGTGACATTTTGCCACAAATGGTTGTCTGCACTTGAGTTACACGCACACACGTACTCACACAAGCGAGGGCACACGCACGCGCGCACACACACACACACACACACACACACACACACATATATATATATATATATATATATATATATATATATATATATATATATTAGTGATGTTTGAGTGCTATCTATCTATCTATCTATCTATCTATCTATCTATCTATATGTATATATATATATATATATATATATATATATATATATATATATATATATATATATATATATATATATATATATTGTGTGATGTTTGAGTAGTGCATTAATCCTAAAGGATATTGTTAATAATCGTCATGCACAGATAAAATGATAAACGTGCTTCTTGACGTCTTCTCTTACAGAAACAAGATATGAAACCGATCTTATATCCGGCAATATCTGGTAAAATCTAGTTATTAGATGATCTGTTATCAGCTAAGGTTTATACAAAAATGTTCTACAATCTGTTACTTCAATATTTGTACCACAGAAGGTGCTTTTTGGTATTTTTCATACAATTTATTTTAGTTATGTTATCATTTTAAATCGTTTTTGTTAAGAAACGCTTTATGTCGGATTTTAATTATTATTAATTTTTTGTCGTCGATAGGCCTCTTATTATCACAAGATGGATCTGAAAAACTTAAGGCGAGTCACCAGTGGCCAAACTCATCAAGAAAGACGTAACTTACACAGCATAAGTTGCGTTATAGGCATATATGAATATGCTAAGATAAATTATATATCAATAATGTATTAATGGTAATTCACAGTTTTCCTCATGAACTTCACTGTACTGTATGACCCTAAGGTCGAGTTTTTACTACTGTACTAAAGCACACACCCGCCTTCCCACTGAAGCCTAGTGGCCTTCATGCGTGAACTGATATTCTGTTAAGCAAGCTTTTGTGTACGAATACTAAAGGACCCTAGTATCCCAATAACAGTTTCTTTATTCCTCCGATAGTTAATCAGATTTTGCTGCGTCTATAAATTTGATCTGCAAAAGACACAAATCTGTCAAGATGACGACTGATAAATTCTGTATCTTGTTTCCTAGGTTTGATGATGTAAACGGCCTGAGTGTTGGACTGTTACGAGACTGAGTAAAAACGACGAATAATTGGGATAAGAATCTGATAAAAAGCCGGTGAATATGCGGTATTTTTTATTCATTATCAATTTCAGCATCTTTATCAATAAATGTCCAAGCTGGACATCGCTGTGTTTCTTTTGCCGCACTGACATGGAGGTGTTTGTTATAGCATGAAAGGTGAAACGAAAGTACTGTGTTAAGGGACATGAAAATATGAACGTTTTGTGTTCTGATTCTGATTTTGACTTATTTTCAAATAATTCGCGTCGTGACAGATCATCTGTGATTGTAACTGTAGAATCTAGGATCGATATCATCTTTACACAAAATTATGTGAGACGTTGAAATATTATTTCTATGTGATTATTACGTATTGATCCAAATTAATGGAATAGTTCGTAATAAAAATTTTATTTAAATTAATGTAACGGGGAATGTATTTGATTTTACTTTATGTATTTATGACGAGTTGTTATGGACGTTTCATTAAAAAAGAAACGCACCTCAACTCGACCAGATACTCGCTCACGAGCTTCATGTAACGCTAGAAAATTACAATATAGACTAGTTGGAAACTCTCCGGCATCGTGAAGTATAAAGCCCGGCGAGCTGATGTTGCCAGCCCTTCAGAAGTTACCTGTGGCCAGTGAACGTCAGTCCGTAGTCTAATACCACCAAGATGAGTTCGAAGCCCGCTTACAAAGTTGGTAAGTGCTTACGTGGGAGACGTAGAGTGCCATCAGCTCTAACCGTTTATTTTGAATTTAGGTGACCCCGTGTGTTATTTTGTGTTTTGATCTGTCAAAACGACGCATGGCAGACCACGCCGGCCATGAGAGCGTCTGCTCTGCTTTAACAGTAAACAAAGAATTTCCCGCATCGCGAATCTTGGTGACGTAATGCAAGTCGTAGATTTTTGTGAGATGATAATTAGCTGTAGCTACAGTTTCTGTAGGTTCATCGTGTTGGCATGGCTTTACTCCCAGTGTAAATCGCATGCGAGCGAACGCAATAATAGGCTAATAGGCAACTCCATTTGTATTCCATTTATATCGGACTTATCAATAAAGCGTAGAATTTAAACCTCGTATATAGGCACTATATCAATTAAACCCAGGCACCTTTGGGTGCGAGGCCTTATGTCATATATGTGCAAGCATCTCGGAAGAATTCAAATAGTGTCACGTCGTAAATTCGCCTGGAATTTTAAATAAGGGTTCTGTTATACCTTCTGCAGGCATCCCTTTTAGCCAGGTATCCTTTTCTTTATCCCATAGCTCTCATTGTATATTAACGTTTTTTTAAGGTGATTTAGTTTACTGAATAGCCAAATTACAAACTCAGCTAGCCTAGGTATCCCAAAGATCTCGGTTTAGTTAGCTGACAGGATAAGTGACATTTGATTTTAGTAATATAATTATAATATTAATCTTTTGTAGTCTTTGTGCATATACAGGATATTTACTAATTATTTAGGCTATTCCAGGGGTAGACATTGGGAAGTAGGCTAATGCTGGTGGAGATTTAAAATTCTCATAATGACAGTTTAGGTTATATAATGTGTGGGTGCAATAGGCCTCACTGCTGCTTAGGACTCAGAATAAGTTCATTCCTAGTCAATAAAAGACATTAGGTAACCGAGTAATAAAGATGATAGCTATTAAGCCAAAAGAAGACACTGGATGAACCTTTTAGCTTAGCCTAGTTCCTTATATCTGTATAGGCTAGTAGCCTAGTCACTGATTATCGTTAGGTTTATTTATTCTCCTATACTGGGGTTAGGCATAAAGATAGTTCGTATCGCTGACTTTTGCATTTTCACCTGTATTTGAATTTGATCTAGAATTCTTGTATAGTAAAAAATAAACTTGACATTTCTGTGTATGCTAAAACTTTTATACAAACTGTAGAGTGTGTGATATAGTGCATTGGAAGAAGCCTGGAGAATATGATTTTGCTTCTGCGGGCCTGTTCATGTTTATGCTGTAGTTGGTTTAAATAGTTTAGATATTGTACTGTGATATAAGCACCTGGAATTTAGATTTGAAAATTATCATATGTGTGCTTCAGGTGGATGGGGTTCTGCTGAATGAGTGAAGCTCTGACTGTACTTGGTGTAACTTTTGACTCAAATTACTTTTGAGAAACTAATAATGAAAGTGTCAGCCAGTACTTCGTGGAAGTTAGGTATTATATGTACTGTAAACCTTTATGTATATTTATAACAATGATAAAGTCAGCACTGCCTGTTTTAGAACATTTAGCCTATCCTTTGTACTAGAATATTGTTCTTTGGTATAAATGTCTGCTTTTGCCAGAGATTTATCGCTTTTTAGGTAGTGGCTCATGGTGGTAGGTTTGTTTTGTAGCACTATTAGTTATGACTTGGACCATTGATGGATGCTGTCATGTTTGTCAATTTTTCATAATTTGTATTGTGACAGTACTTTTGCTGGGACCACTGATCCCTGGTCATGTTTCCAGCCAAGAGCAATCAGATTTCCTGAACAGCAACACAGATATTCAGTAAATGTGCCCCACTGCCGAACTTCTCGGTCCCAGAGGTTTTTTTTCTCACACTGTTGACTTTGGAACAGTCTCCCTGAGGACTTTGTGCAACTAGAACCTTAAAAGTTCAAGCAAAGATGCAGTGCATTGCTACCCTAAAACAATTCACCTTGAATTTTGATTGCATTTTTATTTTTTATTTACGTATTTATTTATTTACTTTTTTATTTTCTGATAACTGATTTCCTCTTCCTGTATTTCCTATTATGTTCTGTAACTTCTTTCAAATGAACACAATATTCTGTGGAAGTTTGAATTTCAAATCAGTGGCCCCTGTAAGCTTGCTCTACATGAGTAGAGGTTTATCGTTTGAGTGATAATAATAATAATAGTAGTATACTACTCTACTCATGTCAACAACTTTTCTTGTAATTCCACTTTATTTACTGAGTCCATAAAACAAATTTGCATAACACAGTTTCATGTGCTGGTAAATATGATTTATGGGACTATTTACAAGATGGTGACATAGTTTTTTATTTTCAGCTGACATCAATCTGGCCGATTTTGGCCGTAAGGAGATCATTATGGCCGAAAAAGAGATGCCCGGGCTGATGAGCCTTCGTCAGAAATATGGAACTCTGAAGCCTCTGAAAGGAGCCCGTATTGCAGGGTGTCTTCACATGACAATTCAGACTGCTGTTCTTATTGAAACCCTGGTGAGTTTGTGTGTGTGTGTTTGTTTGTTATCATTTGGAATATGTATGTTTTTTTTACCCGGCCTTCAGTTTGTATCTAAATATTTACCTTGAATTTTTTTTATGTGCAGACTGAACTTGGTGCTGAAGTGCAGTGGTCTTCATGTAATATCTTCAGTACACAAGATCATGCTGCTGCAGCTATTGCCAAGACAGGCGTGCCAGTTTATGCTTGGAAGGGAGAAACTGATGAAGAGTACATCTGGTGTATCGAACAGACGCTGATTTTCTCCGGTGATAGGGTTAGTATGACAAAGACTGATTATGTTAATTTTTACAAAATCGGTAAAATTATTTAAGATTCTCTGGTGATAGGGTTAGTATGGGAAAGACTAAAATTATTCCTTTGCCGTTTTAATTTTTTCATGTGAATTTTTTTATATATACTGTATACAGTATAGGTAATTGCTGTTAGTTTTTGACATTCTATCCATAAAAAATCCAAATGTTTACAGTATAAGTACAAGCACGATTAAAAGAAGTTTTGCACTGCTGTTTAGTAGCCTACATTATTAAAGTGCTTTGTATGCAGGACTATTTATTGGTACGGTTACAGGTATTGAGCAGCATGCACTATTAAATTGTCTGATATATACATAGGATTGTTGGCATTTTTTTCTTTGCAGCCCCTGAATATGATCCTTGATGATGGTGGTGACCTGACCAACCTTGTCCATGAAAAATACCCTCAGTACCTGCCTGAAATCAAGGGTCTTTCAGAAGAGACAACCACTGGTGTTCACAATCTGTACAAGATGATGCGTGAGGGCAAATTGAAAGTCCCTGCCTTTAATGTCAATGACTCAGTTACCAAGGTTAGTGGTACTGCTTTTTGGAAGTACTGTAACTTGAAAGTTATGCGTTGCTTGTGTCGTGGCAGCAAAACTTAAAGGTAGAAATGTCAAGCATTATATAATTTAGTGATTGTGTTTGTGTTTAAAAATAAACAAGTGTGACAGCTAGACTGTTTTAGTGGTTGCAGTTTATTAGTTATACATGTTGAATGTGGTATACTTTGAACCTCTTGTGTTTTAAATTGGGTTCTAGGACCCATTGAAGAAAAATTTTGTTATAGTAATAGAAACTGCACTATTACAGAAAACATTCAAAACTTCCTTTTGATTTTGTGACACTTCTCTTTGCACAGAGCAAATTCGATAACCTGTATGGATGCCGAGAATCTCTCACTGATGGCATTAAGCGGGCAACAGATATCATGTTGGCTGGTAAGACTTGTGTTGTAGCAGGATATGGTGATGTTGGCAAAGGGTCTGCCCAGTCACTCAGGGCTTTTGGCTCCCGTGTCTTGATCACAGAAATTGATCCAATCAATGCTCTCCAAGCAGCATGTGAAGGTTACCAGGTATGATGCTTGTATTCAGTACTAAGATTTAATATTTAGTAACTGATGATATAACAGGATATAATTTAGTAACATGATTAGCGTCTCTTGTGACTTTAGAATCTGTAGCTGCCACCTCTTTTGATTATTAGATTAATTTTGGTCTGATGAAAGTGACTCCATTATAGTAGAATATTCTTGTCCAGTATATTATAGAGCAATAATTTTAGAAACCCTTTTTAGTAATTTTTTCCAAACCAGTATAAACACTTCTTGATATTTTGATTTGTATGGTTAAGAATGGTAGGCATGTGTAAATGCCTAGGCCCTGTAAGATGTTCAGATTAAATAAACATTCATCGAAGAACATTGTCAGTTGTGAAGTCATGTTCAACTCAAGATTAATAATAGATATAAATTTCATTACAGGTAACGACAATGGAAGATGCCATTAAGCAGGGAGCATCCATCTTTGTAACCACCACCGGGTGTCGTGACATCATTACTGGGGATCATTTCCTGGCCATGAAAGACGATTCAATTGTTTGCAACATTGGTCATTTTGATATTGAGATTGATGTCAAATGGCTGGATGAGAACTGTGTTGAGAAAGTTAACATTAAGCCCCAGGTTGACCGCTACCTACTCAAATCCGGAAATCACGTCATTCTGCTGGCTGAAGGTCGTCTTGTAAACCTTGGATGTGCTATGGGTCACCCATCTTTTGTTATGTCTAATTCATTCACCAATCAAGTCATTGCCCAGATTGAATTGTGGACCAAGGCTGGCCAGTATCCAGTTGGCGTTCACTTCTTGCCAAAGAAATTAGATGAAGAAGTGGCTCGCCTTCACCTTGATCACTTGGGTGTTAAATTGACGAAACTTACTGCTAACCAGAGTGAATATTTAGGCTTGCCTGTTGAAGGACCATTCAAACCAGATCACTATCGGTATTAATGAGTACAAACGATGTAACAACACCTAGTCCTTTTTTTTATTTGTTTGGTATTTTAACTTTTATTTTTCTGGATATATTACATGAGTGCTAAGTGTGAAGTCATGTATTTCATCCAGATAAGAAATTTGTTGAAACTACAAGATGCGCAAGTGAATGATCGGTTGAATGTATGTAATTAAATTGTTTTTTTATATTAAGGTCTTTTATTACTCCTTTGTTGGAAACCCTGAACATTTTATATATATATATATATATATATATATATATATATATATATATATATATATATATATATATATATATATATATTTTATCTATGTATCATACAGCATTGTCTCAAAGTACTTTGGAGAGCTGACTTATGTTATGTTGAATTTGCTGTTTTATTTTTGTATGATGATTTAATGTTATGAAATCTCTCAGATGGGCAAGAACTACCTAACTGAATAGCAGACTAACTGTTACAATACAGTTAGTTTGAATACATTGTACAGTATGTACATGCTGGGCATTAGTTACTCTTTAAGGGACGAAAAATGATAGTAAAGTCTTTTTAAAGTGAAAAGTAATGAATGAAGCACTGTAATGTAATTGTAATAGTTTGTGAATTTATATTCAACCTTTGTGTTATTTGTTATTGTCAAAGGACTGATACTGAAATGTCCATGTCACTTATGCCATTGCATGATATGAGCATATGCATAAAATGAAACTAAGATAGTTCAACCCTGAGTTGCAATCCACAACTTGGTACATGAAGGTTGACTCAAGGAAGGTCCCGTAGTGGGGTACTGCCATCAGTGTACCTCACTTCGTTGCAGCGTCCCTTTGGTCCCTAGCTGGAACTTTTTTCATTCCCTTTATTATACATCCGTTCACATTCTCTTTCTTCCATCTGACGGCCTAAATTCATTATTCTATCCATAAGGTAGGAGTGAACATCCAGAGATAATTTTTTAAAAGTTGGGTGAATACATCTTGGGAATGTTTTTGTTATAGGGGTAAAATAACATAACTGGTGCTTAAAATAGAAGTACTTTTACAATGTTGTATACCTTAGTTTAACCAGACCACTGAGCTGATGAAGAGCTCTCCTAGGGCTGGTCTGAAGGATTAGATTTATTTTACGTGGCTAAGAACCAATTGTAAATTCCTCATTCTTCATTGGTTGGTCGGAGAACCGAATGTGGGACTAGCAGAGTGGTAGCTGAGAACGATACCAACCCGTCCAATGAGGAACTAGTACAGCTGGGTGTGAGGAGCAGAGAGATTGTGAATGAAAAGTAAAGGGGCGAAAATGTAGTTAAGGTGAATGGCCATGGCTATGAATCTTGACTATTCCCTGCAATGCTGGGCCTACATTAAGCTGGCCACACTTCCAAAGAATTATGGTGACAAAAGACAGTGTAAGTGTGAAATCTGTTAAGAGAGAGGGTCTTATCAGGTTGCTGAGGGAAAAGATTTTCAGAAGCGTTTCAGTATCGACTAGGGGCTTGATATTAGAGACATCTGTTAGTGGTCACTGAATAGGATTTTGCGGCTAGCTATGAAGGGGAAATAGATGGATAGGGTAATATATATTGCTGTGACAGAGGAGGTAGGTGATATGGGTTGGTGAGGAAGTCGGACAAACATGAAGGAATCGGTTTACGCAAGGAAGGTTGCTAAAGAAAGACTTGCATGCTAAGGCCAAAGATTATCAAATCGAAAAAAAGTATACCTTAGTTTTACCAGACCACTGAGCCGATTAACAGTTCTCCTAGGACTGGCCCGAAGGATTAGACTTATTTAACGTGGCTAAGAACCAACTGGTTACCTAGCAACGGGACCTACAGCTTATTGTGGAATCCGAATCACATTATAGCGAGAAATGAATTTCTATCACCAGAGGTATGCAAAAAAAAAATCAAGGCTAGCCTGCAGTATTTTTTTTGTATAGTACGTTGGCAATCATAGACTGTGAATCTATATGAAGTTGATCATAGGTATAATGTGCACATTATAACCGGTAATTTCAGAGCATGTAGACCTTATTTGGAGAAACAATACAGTTGCATTGCTGTATAATTCAAGTCCAGTTTTGAGAAACATTACTTAAAGTCCACAGTGAGCTGAGAATGTCGGCAAAGTGCGAAAAACCTGTCAATATGTAAAATATCAAAACAAACAACAATTGTACTTTGACTTGTGTCATGTAAGTGTTTACCTCGACAGAACCTGTCGAAAACTAACCCGACTTAGCTTGCGTAGGGGGAAAAGGTTGTCACAATGACGCCAACTTCAAGTAAAATCGCCCAGCAACAATACGATCTTCCGTTAGGCGAGTAACCAAAGGCAACTCGAGGGTAGCAAGCAATCTTTCGGGTCGGATGGTAATGTGTCGTTTCCTGTCGTTCTCTTTTATTTGATAGGGCCTTGCTGAGTTTTTGTTTTGTTTGTTTTTGAGCAGACATGGATTATAAGTATGGTTTGGGTGGTTTGCAGACGGAGGTCCGTGACTTATTTTTTTTGGGGGGAAGGGGTGTTGGGGGAACCAAACCCCGGCTAGATAAGGTGAAGGTAGGTCTGGTTTGGTCGTATTTCCGGTAAAACTGAAGACCACTACCGCGGCGTGGATCCCACCAGTTGGCGACCATAGGCTAATATTTACAGCCATCTACTTATGTTTTTGTTTATGTTTATGCCTTTTTGTTTGTGTTTATGATATTTTCAGTCTTTTTTTATGTTATGACGTTCATCCCCAAGGGGCTGATACCAAACACGATGCCCAGTTTGCACATAAAGATTTTTTATATGTTTGGCCATATCAGAGATTGTTAGTAACCCCCCTTTCTGCAGGCAACCCTGGTATTTTGAATTTGTAACCTATGGGATAGTTATATCTGTAGACAACAATTTAAGTAGGCTATTCAATTGTAGACCAGTTCAGGGAGGCTAGGCTTTGTTTATGCCTTGTGTTTATGATATTTAAAGTTTTTTATGTTTTTATGTACATCCCTAAGGAGCTGATGCAAACATGGCGCCCAATTTGCACATAAACTGATAGTTATTGAACAACAGGGTGTGGTAGTAGTCTTCAGATTTACTGTATGTCCTATGAAATGCCTACTACAGTTAATGGATAGTCTAGGCCAGACCAATTGACCAGTTACTGAAAGACTTAATTGCCTACTTCCTAACCTAATCTAATCCCTCACTTAACCCAGGTCCAAGTTAACCTAGGCTATTGTGCCCAGACTTGGCCAGAGTGGGGTGTATTCCCCCTTTTCTATAATTAAAACCCCTTTCTGCAGTCAACCTGGGTATTTTTATGTAACCTATGGGGAAATTATATCCATAGACAATAATTTAAATAGGCTATTCAAATCTAGAACAGTTCAGGAGGCTAGTCTTAGACTGTTAATGAATTTTAGTCTAGGGCTTTACAATCAGCCTAGAGAATCTTTGGGAAAAATTTGATTTTAACCCCTTGCATCTGGATATGGTCATGTGAGGCATAATAATAGATATTGTGTTCAATCTGCAAATCCTCTTGTGAGAATCATCATTTTGTGCCATGCTGTTTGAACAAGTTTTACGGTAAAACATTCATATCACCTGAATGGGCCATAAATGACTATATGGCAACCATCACCACACAGCTCAGTGATATGAGGAATAATATTCACCTTTGAGAATTCATTGGGGGATGTACTACATCTGTATGTCCCAGTACAACTTGTATATATTTATCCCTAAATATACTCAGGGAATGTTGCTATTTGTATTTCTTATGTGTTACAATAAAATTAGATGGTGTTTTTAAGACTGTCTTGGCAAAGAGGCCCTGCACAGGATTGGAAGTATTCACTTGCAATTTCCCATGGAAGGTACAGAAGATGTTTAAAATTCTTTTCTTTATACCATGTTGATTTGCATATCTTCTTTCTATTGATGTGTTTCTTTCTTTTGATTTTTTTATTAAATTGGCTGACCTTAACGTTTATGTGGTCTCAGGGTTTTGTTAAAGTATGTTTAGCATGGCCTCTGAGAGTTAAGCTAAACCGAAGTGTAGTCTCTGAGAAAAATAGATTAACCCAGAATATATTGATTGAAATACTAGGTAGCTGGACTAGATTAATCCAAAGTTTCTGAGGGCAGGCGAGCCTAACCTAACCTGGGGCTTCCATCTTAATATTGAAATATACTAGAATACTAAAATATATTGTTGTTTTATTCAGATTTGCTGTCAGTGTTGCTGTTTATTTGACAGTCACACATTGCAAGGTTAGGCGTACCTTAAATGTAATGGAGTTTTGTAAAAAAGAAGTATGTGCTGGAGTTATGTTTCTTTTAAAGAGATGGCCAATGATGTCACCCCATAATAAATGTACACTGTCATTTGTTACTGCTTATTGCATACCTTCAACATTCAAATAATAAATCAAATAAGCCATTGAGATTCATTAGTATTTTCATTAGCCATTTAAATGTGGAACTAGGCTGGGCTAGTATATTTGTGAAACATCCAGAAAGTGTCTAATGTTGGCTTGAATCAGTCCTAATATATCTCGATAAGATTTCTTGTCTTGGGAAAAGCTCAAAATACAGCAGAAATGAGATAATAATAACATGTTATCTTGGCCAACTTCATTCATATTGACCTATCTATACCCTTGTCCCTGGTCTAAAATGTGTCCACTGGAAAGGCATTGAGCCTTAGTTGGTCTTCTTGAATTGTCAAGCAAAGTTTTAAGCATATTTATGGTGGTCATTAGAATTTATTTTTTCTGACTGTTGTCTTTTGTCTCTGACAAATCTGGTTAAACACCTGTTTATCATGGTTTGGTTAGGTTAAGTTAATGTATCAAAAAGTAAGGTTATAATATTGGGAAAAGCTTAAACAAAAATATCTTAGGAAAACATCATACCCTACCAATTGAGGGAGACACAAACTGTATGTCAGGTGTCTAGAGTTTTAGGACAAAACCACTGGCTGGGCATTGGTTATCAAGGGGCAGATGTCCTGTTAGCTCTGTTTAGCTTAGTTTGATGTTGTTAGGTGGAATAACGACAGAAGGGTCTCTTCTGTTATGAATATAGGCAGAATCCTTCATGCAGAGGACTTGTTCCTTCTGGTTTTGCTTATCAAATACTGTATATCATATTCGATTTTCAAGGGTTTTTCCATCATATATGTTTGAAGAATCCCACATATAGAGAAGGTGCTTTCCTTGTAGTTTTCTATTTTTCTACTTGTCATGTATGACTTTGAATATTCCCTTCTGTAATGGGAAAAAAATATAATATTCATCTACGTGAATGATTCTGACTATATATATATATATATATATATATATATATATATATATATATATATATATACACAGGCAGTCTCAGGTTATCAACGATCTGGTTTTACGGCGCTTGTCTAGCAACGAAAGTCAGCTATTTACTGTGCAAAAAATCGCGGAGTTCTGCTTATCGGTGCCGATAATCAGGTATTTGTGCCGATATATACCTAACAGAGGTGCCGATCTCTGGTTATTGGTACCGATAAGTGCCAAAAATCGCCAATTTTTGGTTATCGGTGATATTCGCTTATCATAACGCTGTCAGAACGGAACCCCCACCGATAACTGGGGACTGCCTGTATATATGTATGTGTGTTCAGTATGTATATATATATATTATATACACACATACATGCATACATATATCGTCAGAATTGTTCATGTAGATTAATACTACATTTTTTCCCAAGAAATGCATTTTCTTCGGAAAGTATACTGGCAGTTATACTCAAGGGTCATTATAAATGTTTTCAGTCTTCTGGATTATTTGTTATAACTGCTGCATAGTTAACATTGTTAATGTTGATAAGATGGCATTGATTCAGGCCTGCCATCTTGTAGACTAACTTGGCTGTATATCTTAGTGACTGTACTGTATCTTGAAATGACAAGGAATATTAATGGTAAGCTTTTGGGGAATGATTCAGGTGTATCAAAGTCTAAATGGTTTTGCTATTGTATCACGTCAGTTTTAAATAGCTGTATACTGTTTGTAGGTTCCATTGATAGCAATAATTATGAGAATAAAATCACCCTTTATATTAGATTTTACTCTACTTCTTATGGCTGCTTACTGGATTATAGTGAATTTTCATTAGTTTTAGTAATGTTCAAACATTATATGGTTAGCTTATCACATTTCTATCTGAAAGTTATTATTCATAAAATAAAAGCCTGTCAAAATATGGGCTGAGTAGATGCAGTGATAAAGTAAAAATTTTGGACTTTAGCTACTTCTGAAAGTTTAAGTTCCAACATATTTAGAAACTAATGGTAGATGATTAAAAATAGATTGTAGTAGGTTGCAGAAGCTTCAGTTTTGATTTATATCACTCAGTGATATTAATACTTAATTGATGTTTACAAAATATTTTGGAGAGAACTAGTTGTGGTTTTGCTAGATAGGCTCCAGAATTATTAACATAGAATGAATTAGTTCAGAGAGGTATATATCTATGTTAGATATCCAAATACTTCAATGTGAAGCATAAAAGTACATATAGTAAGGCAGGGATTTTCATGTGCTGTATCAGACATAAAATTTGTTTTTAAAAATATTCACTTTTAATTATTTCAGGTTAGAGAAACTTCATATCAGGAATGGCATCGGAGTCAGTTGCTTGGTTTGAGTTCTTGCTCAACCCAACATTATTAGAATCACATTTAAACCAAGAAAACCCAGGTGAGTGTAATTTGCGATGTATTGTCTAAAATTAGAAATATTGAAGAAGTTGCTGATAAATAAGGAAATTTTCTGAATTGTAGATTATTATTTTTATGGCATTGTTTTTCCTTATGCTGTCCATGCAGTGTGAAATTAGGGAAAATTTTTTTCTCCACAAATCTGTCATCTCACTTGAATGTTAAATTTTTATTTAAGATTGAAATAGGCTGCTATGAAAGGAAAGGTAATGTTGGTGGATTTGAGTTTCCTTGTTTAAAGAGTACGCTTAATTTCACATTCCTTATCCTGTATATTTATTTGTCATTTCTCTTTGCTTTTTCACAATCAGACATTCTATTTTGTGGAAGTTTTGTCATGCAAGGCCTTGGTTACTTATCTTATATTATAAGAATGTATTCTTATATTTTGTAGATAGGATCTAGTGCAGAGTTATATTTTGCAAAATGATGGAATGATCAGTTCATTTATTAAGAATGAATTGGCTTCATAGCTTTAAAGGTCATCAAGTCCTCATTGACTGCAGGTTCTACATATTCAGATTTTGTTTTTTGAAATATTGCTGGTGGCATTGATTTCTTGTAGGAGAGATTTGCAAGTGCCTTCAGTCTTCCGAAGACGGAAGGTGATATGACTGTTGACTGTTCCAGAATTCAGTCTCAAGTCACTGGTCATAGGGAGTAAGCCCAGTTTTAGCTGTGAAGTATTTATGAAAGACAAGAGTTAGCAGATGTGGCTGTTCTTATATCTTCTTATTGACTGGAGTTGCTTGTTCATAACTTTGAAATACTGTACCATGTTCTTTTAGCAATTACTGCACAATCCTACCAATAATTTTTAGAGGAGGGCTTTGTTTAATATGTCATGTGTGCAGAAATTTAATTGCAGTTTTTTGCTCAAGAAGCTTATAGCTGGTCACCTGACCTAGTGCAGTGACGATTTATGATCACTCTTTATACAGAAGTTTTGTTTTTAAGTATCTTATTTCACTTATAAGTTTAGGGGAACATTCGGGAGTGATATACCCTATTTTAAACTATCAGACCAGTTATCAGAATTTCAAGTTTCTGAAAAATTTGTAACTCCCCATGCATATTCTGAATTTGTACTGTTTTTAGTGTGTTTCTTTTTTCAGAACCTTCTGCCATAGGGCTTATTATTCAGTTCATATACAACTCAGTGAAGAGAACAGACAGTGGTAACAATGAAGTAAGTAAATTAGGTGATTTAATATGGTATTGTATATATTTTATGGCAATATATTTACTGTGTCAAGCATATATTGTGCTTGCATTAAAGACATATTGTACCCAAAGATCTTGATCCATTACAATCTTGGGAATTACATTATTCAGATATGAATCATCTTACAGGTTGAAACGGTTGACACAAATTCTCAGGAAACAAGCACGAAAAAGGAGGCTTTATCCATTCTAGCTCTCAAAGCAGCAGCTCATCTTAACTGGGATTTAGACACATTTGAACAAAAGTACGTATGTGTTGTTCTCTTCTTCATTGACCTATTTTTAGTCATACCTCATAGTATAACTCTTGATGTAATACTGTAGTAATAATACACTGACATTATTTTGCTTGATATTTGTCATGTCTGCCATATGATTATTATTGTATGATGTAATATTTTTTTGTTTTGCACAGATTACCTCAACACATGCAAGATTCATTGTTGGTTGCATTGCTTCACAAGACACTTGGCGAACTAAGTAATCCAGTATCACATGTGAATTTAGATACTGGGCCCTTATTACCATCTCAGCTCTTTAGTGTTGCTCTATATCACCGCTATGCATTAAGAGCAATTGTCAGAGCAAAGCTCCCTCAAAAGCCCGTCAAAGTTTCTAGCGTTCCCATGTAGGTTTGATTCTTGTTGGAGGTTTTCATGAATTTTGGAAGTTGTGTAAATGTTGGTAAGGTTAGGTACATGACAGGGTGTAAAATTGACTGTAATAATGTTATGTTCAGGTATGTGCAGTAGTTAGGTGTCAAATTGATTGGTTGGTAGACTTTACAGTTTAAAGGAGTTATAAGTTCTCTTTGTACAGGCAGTCCCGCGGTTGACGGCGGGCTCAGTTAATGGCGATCTGGTTTTATGGCGCTTGTCTAACGGCGAAAATTGGCAATTTTCGGTGCCGAAAATCGCTGATTTCCACTTATTGGTGCCGATAATTGGGTATTGGCGCTGATACATAACTAACAGAGGCGCCGATAACCGAAAATCAGCGCTTTTTGGGCACCGATAAGCCCCAAAAATCGCCGAAAAAGCGCCGGAAATCGCCAATTTTTGGCTAGTGGCATTTTTTGGTTATCATCACACCCCCAGAACAGAACCCCCACCGATAACCGAGGACTGCCTGTAGTTCTATATTGCATTACTGCTTCTGTTCAGTAATAGTAGCTTAATATTCACAGTGATGTTTTTTGTGTTCTTCACATAATTTTACAGATGGTGCAAAAGTCTAGTTTTATATAAGTAACTTACCAAGTAATTACATAGCTATTGGTTCCTAACTTACAGCAGCTTAAAAATGAAAAAATCTCGCGGCGGAGCTTCTATCGTTTGTGTGTAGGTGACAAGGTCCTGCCCACTATCTGGGACTCAGAAGAACAACTTCCGGCTTCCAATCAACATTGGGAGTTTTCTGCAACTGCTTCATTGCTTTTCGGATGGTTATTTGCCCGATCTTGGTGAAGAATTCAGAATTTGTTGTTTTGTGGCTTTCAGTCATTGGTGGATTGTTGTTTCTGGTTAATTTTAGGAATTGCTTTAGTTAACAATGTCAGATTCCAGTTCATCCAGTATTTGCTTCTTTTCTGAGGGTTGTAAAACTAGGTTAACCAAGTTTTCTTATGATTCTCATATTAAATGTACTAAATGTAGGGGGCAAAAATGTAGTAAGGATAATACTTGCATAGAGTGTCAAGATTGGAAAACCTTGAAATCTCATCTAGAAAAACTTGAAATATATAGAAAGAGGAAAGCAGCCCTAAAGGCTGAGAATAGGGCCAATACAGATTCTACTCCTTTGGCTAATGTAGGGGATGGTGGAACTGTTGCTCCTCCAGTTCCTCCTGTTTCTCCCATTCTGAGTCCTCCTACTTTACCATCTACTCTTGTTCCAGGTTCCCATGATTCTGCTCTTAATGCCATTGCCAGCCTCGAATCAAGGTGCGATCAGAAGTTTGGTTTATAATCCAATACCATTATGGAAATGGGATCTGCTATTAGATCTCTGATGGAGAAAAATGTGAATAATGAAAGTGCAGTGAGAAGAGACAGTGTTGTGAATGTTGAGGAGGTGGCTGTCCTTCCCACCAGTGCTCCTAGACAAAGGTCCCTGTCCTGCTCCCCCACACCGAGGAGAAGACATAATGGAGGTCCAAGGGAGGCTGGTGGGGTTTGCTCTGTCGAGCCTGTCGTTCGTTCCCAGGCTCCAACTAAGTGTCATTGGAAGGTGTTCCAGTGTATCAGCTTTCCTCAAATTCAGAAGCTTCCAGCCCAGACAAGAAGCGCCCGTATTGCTTCTCTGCTTCTTCGCACCTGATCATGAGACATGCAGATCTTGGGGATACCTCTCCTCTGGCAGTCAAGAGGTACAGGGAGGTTGGTCCAACCTTCCTGCAACTTTCAGGACCAGCCTGCTTCTCCAGCTTGCCCTCGTAATTCGTTGGGAGACGGTCCTGAGCGCTATAAGTGCCCGACTTCTTCCAGGCACCCGGCGTCCACCGACTCGTGCCAGACTAGTGCTTTTGAGCGCCCGGCGCCAACTCCTGAGCTTCTGGTGCCAAGCTCCTTCCTCTCATAAGCCACCATCATCATCGGTTCAAGAAGATTCGTTAGCCCCACTCCAGCATCAATTGATGAAGCTTATGGGATTTTGGAAGAAAACCTCTTCAGTTCCAGAAACCAAGGAAAAGTCATTGTCTCCTATCTCTTCAGAGGAGGAAGAGGTTGTTCAGGAAATGGTCCCCTCTTCAGCATACTTGTCTCTTCTGTGATTCCTCATGGGTAGCTTTCCAGATTTCTTCATTCCTGCTGCTCCTACTTCTCCAGCTTTTACCTTCCTCATGAGAAAGCAGTCGTCAGAGGGTACCAGGTTACCTAAGCTAGTTCTTTCCCCCTCCTCGAAGAATGCTCTCTGAGAGGTTCATGACTGGCTGGCCTCTTAGAGAGAGCAGTGCAAAGCAACATTCGCTTTACCACCCAGCTAGTTATTGAAGATGAGGTACTCATTCTTTGCCACCAGGAAGCTCCTTCCTTGGAAGTTTCTGCCTCCTCCCGGGGCGACTTCTCCGGTCTGGTGGATTCGGCTTGTAAAACAGTCTTTTCTGCTGCCAAGGTGATGTTTTCCTCCCCTGAACTTGATCACCTTATCAAGAAAACATTTTTAAGATCTTTTAGATTTTTAGTTTTCTCGATTGAGCCATCGGGCCTCTAGCGAGAAAGATCGAGGACTCTCTAGATCTCACTGAAGACTTTGCCTCTGATTGGCTGGGAGTTCTTTCGTGCTCCGATAGGGCAGTTAGAGGTGGCTCTTCAGAACTCGCCTCTCTCTTTTCAATGGGTGTGCTAAAAAGAGGGAGCTCTGGTGTTCTTTCACCTTGAAAGGAGTCTCACCGACACTGAAGTCAGCTCTGCTTTTCGCTCCTTTGGATAAATCTCACCTCTTTCCGCAAGTCACAGTGAAGGAGATTCTTTCAGACTTGCAGAAGAAGTCTACCACTGACCTGTTAGCACAGTCCACTAGGTGTCCGAGGGAGTCTGTGCCTTCCACGTCGAGATTGTTCTCCTTCTTACAGCCTCAGCCCTTTCGTTGGGGAAGACAAAAACCCAGACTAGACCTAGATCAAACTTGCGACCTCCTGCAAAGTGCATTAAGAAGCCTTCCTTCAAGACTAACCCCAAGAAATGAAAAGTTAGCCCTCTGCACCCAAGTAGGAGCCAGACTTCTACTTTTTTGGAAGGTATGGGAGTTCAGAAGAGCGGAACCTTGGGTGGTCAAGGTTCTCAAGAAGGGCTTGCCATTCCTTTTGTGAAAGCTCCTCCCTTAGTAACATCTCCAATCGCCTCGACATTGTATTTAAAAGGTTCCACAAAGTTTTTGGCCTTCTCTCAAGAAGTTGATTTCCTGATTATCAAGGGAGCGGTGGAAGAGGTGCTAGATCGCCACTCAGAAGGTTTTCACAATCGCCTTTTTGTGGTTCTGAAGGCCTCGGGGCTGGAGGCCCGTTCTGGATGTCAGTGCCCTGAATGCATTCATGCTGAAGACGAAGTTTCATATGGAGACCGTTCACTCAATCATGTCTTCAGTGCAGCAGGGGGACTGGATGGTCACCCTGGATATGCAGAATGCGTATTTTCACGTTTCTGTTCATCCGGGCTCACAGGAATTCCTATGCTTCGTTTTTCAGGGCAGAGAACTACAATTCTGGGCCCTATGCTTCGGTTTGTTGATGGCCCCGCAAGTTTTCACATGAATCCATACTCCTCTAGGGAATTGGCTTCACCTTCTGGGAATCAGCATCAAATTATACCTGGACAATTGACTTCTCCGCTTTTCATCGGAGAAATGCGTGGAGGACTTGAGAAGAACTCTTCACCTGACGCAGGAGTTAGGCATTCTCATAAACAAGAAGAAATCCCTTATGACACCGACTCAGGAGATTCCCTATTTAGGGATGATACTGAACTCTAGAAGTTTTCGGGCTTTTCTGTCGCCCAAAAGAGTTGACAGCTGCCTTCAGACTGTCAGTCAGTTCCTTGCACTTCCTTCCTGCTTGGCTGTACAGTACAGTGGATGAGTCTCCTTGGGACCCTCACATCAGTAGAGAAGTTTATGAGATTAGGCAGACTGCACATGAGACCCCTTCATTTTTTCCTGAAAGTGAACTGGTGCAGCAAGACCCAACCAGACTCTTTCATCTTCCTGATTAGGTTGGAAATCAAAGAGGGTCTCTAGTGGTGGTCTTGTGAAGAAAGACATCAGGAAGGGAAGTCTGTTCTTCCAGTGAGCCTCAGCCTTCAATTTTATTCACAAGCCTCCGACTTAGGCTGGGGTGCTCTCCTGGATGGCCAGGAAGTCTCCAGAACATGGTTGACGGTGCAACGGAAGTCTCACATCAATGTGAAGGAACTGAGAGCAGTTCATTTGGGCCTTCAGTCCTTCTCAGATCTAGTCTGAGGCAAGAAGATAGTAGTGCATGCAGAGAACACCACTGCACTTTCTTACATTCGCAAACAGGGGGTCACTCATTCCTTCTCTCTGTACCAGAGGGCAAGGGATCTCCTTCTGTGGGTGGAGGAGAATCAAGTAGCTATTGTTACCCAGTTCATTCAAGGGAGAATGAACATTATTGCTGACTAATTAAGCTGCCTCAAACAGGTCCTTCCAACTGAATGGACCTTAGACCTGTTGGTCTGCGGTGATCTGTGGAGACTATGGGAAAACCCCACTGTAGATCTCTTCGTGACGTCGAGAAATCACCACCTTCCACTCTTTTGCTCACCGGTGCCAGATCCTTGAGCATGGGCAATGGACACCATGCTTCTGGACTGGACAGGCTTAGATGTGTATGCCTTCCCTCCCTTTGGGATGATCAACAAGTTTTCTACACATCAGAGCACCTCCATGACCCTAGTCGCTCCTTTTGGCTGAACAAGGAGTGGTTCCCAGATCTGATTTGGCTCCTGGTGGATTACCCAAGACTCCTTCCACAAAAACAGTCACTGCTCAGACAACCCCACTTCCTCAGTTCCACCAAGGGTTTTCTGCTCTGGCCCTGACAGGCTTCAGACTGTCAGGCGCCTCGTTAGAGCAAAAGGCTTTCCGCGAAGGCTGCAGAGTCGATTGCAAGGTGCAGACAAGCGTCTTCTACAAAGTTCTACCAATCCAAATGGGCAGCCTTCAGGAGTTGGTCCAGCTGCTATAAGGTCTCTTCTTCTGAGGCATCTATAAGTTAAGTAGCTGATTTTTAATATTCCTGAAGTTTGTCTGGAAATTATCGACCTCTACCATCAAAGGGGTAGATCAATGCTCAGCTCTATTTTTTAAACACAGAGGAATGGATCTGTCTTCTATTCAAGATATCGGT
The DNA here is from genome assembly GCF_040412425.1 of Macrobrachium rosenbergii. Taxonomy (NCBI): domain Eukaryota; kingdom Metazoa; phylum Arthropoda; class Malacostraca; order Decapoda; family Palaemonidae; genus Macrobrachium; species Macrobrachium rosenbergii. The sequence goes on from NC_089755.1 coordinate 34,543,359, forward strand.
GGCTTAATCAAATCCTTCAATATGTCTAAGCAAGAAAGTTCTTCCAGCGTCTCTTGGAACTTAGACGTTGTACTGAAATGGCTTTCAGGTCCTCAGTTCGAACCTCTCCGTTCTGTCTCACTCAGGAATCTCACCAAGAAGACTCTTTTTAGTGGCTCTTGCTACTGCCAGACATATTAGTGAGTTACAGGTGATAGGCAAGAGTGTAGGGTTTGCGCAAGAGGATGCAGTCTGCTCTCTTTCTTTTGGTTTCCTTGCTAAAAATGAGGTCCCTTCCAAGCCCTGGCCTAGATCCTTCGTTATCAAGAATCTTATGGATGTCTTAGGGCCTGGTGAAGAAGAAAGACTTTTCTGTCCAGTGAGGTGTCTCAGGTACTGCCTTCACAGGACGGAAAAGATTAGAGGACCTTTGAGCAACCTCTGGTGCTCTGTAAGAAGCCCTGTTCGTCCGCTCTCCAAAAATGCCATTTCCTTTTTTCTGAGAGAGTTGATATCAGAAGACCACTCTCAGATCCAGGAAGAAACCTTTCCTTTAGTTAAGGTTAAGGCTCTTGAAATCAAGGCAGTCGCAACTTCCTTGGCATTTAGACATGACCTTTCTTTCTCTATGATCTTGCAGTCGACATTCTGGAGATGCAAATCCATCTCCACCTCACACTACCTCAAGGACATAGAAACCGTGTTTGAAAATTGTAACACTTTAGGACCTTTATCTGTGGCTGGCATGGTGTTGGGAGAGGAAGCATAGGGAACTCACTGTTCCTTTGCTATCCACTCGCCTTGACTTAAGGTTTAAAGTCTTTCGGGAGCCTGGGGGTACTTTGTACCTTGAGTACCCATCAGTTTCATTTTTAATGGTTTGGGTTATGGTGTTAATTCTGTGGTGTAGGTGACAGTGTTGTTATTTTGTATTCTGGTCTGCGCGCAGGGCAAGGGCATCTTTTAAACTTTGTCAGCATATGGTGTACTTCCTCCACTGCAAAGTTCCCAAGGGGTGACCCGTGGCTACACTGCCGCGCCCACTACAAGTTGAAAGAAGAGACGACCAGAGGCAGTACATGTATCTATCTGCAGCAGCTCTCTCAACAGGCAAGGAACAACAAACATTTATTTAATGTTAGCAATCTTTCTATTTCAAATTCATTACTTAATTAATGCTTTGGAGTAGAATATGTCCATGCTCTTTCCCACCTCCTAACAATGTGGAATGAGCTATGTAGTTGCTTGGTAAGTTACTTATATGAAAATGACATTTTTATGAATAAAATAAAGTTTTATACCATATATACTTACCAAGCAATTACATGAACGGAGCCTACCCTCCTCCCCTTGCATGGACATTAGAGCATGAAACGAATTGAGCTCTACTGAGTTGTTCCTTTGAGTCCCAGATAGTGGGCGGGACCTTGTCACCTACACACAAATGATAGAAGTGTCACCGCGCGAATTTTGAATTTTTAAGCTGCCGTTTGTTAGGAACCAATAGCCATGTAATTACTTGGTAAGTATATATAAAACTTTATTTTATCATAAAATGTAATTTTTTCAGTAATTCTAAAGATAAGTTAAGGAAACTTCACAGGGATTGGAAGGTACTAAGGCAACATTTTAAAACTTTTTCAGCCCCGGTCAACAAGACCCTACACAAGAATCACGGGAAGTGCAAGACAGTATATTAAATGTTTTGGAGAGAGGGGCAGAAGTTTCTGTGAGGATTCTAGAGCAGTTATTAGGTGCTGGAGAGGTAAATGGAATTTACTGTGTTTTTGGTTTTTAACTATTTATGACTGTTGAGGCCAGGTTGGTTATCTTTTTGTTGTACTCAGGCATTATACTTAGATATTACTACTGTAGTATTGATCAGTTTTTATTTTGTTGAAATTTTGGTGGTCAAGGCAATCCAAATTTAATTTTGACACCTTGCAAGAAGATTAATTGAAATGGAGAGAAATTTTAAAAAGCATTTTGAATGTACAGCATCCTCAGCTGTTGGGCTTGTTTTTTAGATAAAAAAAAACCCATAAGATTAAGGAAACAAGGAACTTCTTTTAGGTACAGTATTTTTCTTAAATTTTTGTTCACTAATAGAACATTTGTTCAGCTTGGATTTGTCAGATGTCATTCATTCAGTTCTTTCTGAGGTATTCTGGTGAGTGAATTGTGTATTAATAATTGCTGTTACCTGTACTCTACTTTACATTCTATTTGGTACAGGTTCGTGCACCTGTTATGGCCACGTTTAATGTTTATTCGCATCAGAATGCTGTTGTTACTCATGCATGGCAAAGGTGCATATCTGTGGCTGATGAACAGTTTAAATGTCAGGTCAGTTTTATCCTAGTGTATTCGTCCAGTGTAATGATATTTTCCGTACTCTTTTATTTTCAGTGTTCTTAAAATAAAAAAATAAAATAGGTTATCAGTACCAGTGATGTTTTTAAAATTTCTGCAGACATTTTCAAATTGAAGTATAATGTAACTTACTTCATACGTGCAATTTTCAGATTCACTATGATCTTGGAACATTCCATTTTTTACAAGAGAAATATGAAGATGCCTATTCCCATTTCTCTGAAGCCTTGAAGTTAATGCCAGAGGTAGGGTCTCACCCTGATTATTGCCGAGTTAGTGAAACTAAGTTGAAAGGCTATTACAACAGCTGTGCAGCGTTATGTGGTCGATCAACACCAGTTGAGCAGAGATCATTATATGATAGGTTTATGTATGCCATGTCAAATAACTTTCAGGTAAGTTGAGTGAATTAATGTTTCCTATTATTTGTTGAGAAATAATGCAAATTTATGCTTATGAATGCTGAGAGGGCACAGCTGTATTCAGTCAAAATACCATGCATAAGTAAATTTCTTTGTTTTTATTATTACATTTCTCATTTACTATGAATGTTAGAAGCTAATAAGGTGTGATGAGTGCATGTGGAAGGAAAGGTGGCTCGCTCTACAAAAGCTCAACCCACCACTTGGTATTAAGTCCAGGTCTGCATGCAGTTGTTAGGTCTATGGCTGCTTTCTATCTTATTTTTAGTGATACTTGATTTTTTTTATGATAAATGTTATTTTCTTTTTGCTCTCCTTAATACCTGTAATTTTTTTTTAATTTCTCTTTCCTGGTATATTCTTTGTACTGCATTAAGCTTACAATATACAGTACAGTAGTTTACTTGACTTTAAGATAGTGTGAGAATTTGCTTGTTTGATAGTTTGTAAAATGTTATTTGGTATGGTGACCAGTTTTTCTATCTGAACAGATTTTGTTGGTCTTGTAGCTATTATAAAACTGCTAAGTTATGTGAAGACAATCATATCTGTCTCTTGAATATTTGTCAAGATTTCCTGAGGTACTTAATGTATTCATTAATGTTACTAAGGTACTTAATTCTTTATTTTATGTTTACTGTTTGTGTTGGCATATTTGTGTAGGACTGACCACACAATAAAATTAAATACTTTTTATGTAAGATTGTCTTTTTAGAAATATGCCTCTGTACTTATCTTGACTGTAAACATGATTTGAAACAGTTACAATCTGCCTAACATGTGGAACTCAATGACAATTGTGCTTTAACATTCTTTTAACATTTATTGCTTTTCATACACTTATAGGGTTTAATTGAAGTACTCTCAGAGGATAACTTGGTGTTCAAATTACCATCATATGTAAGAAGAAATTTGGAGCTGGACCTTCAGAGCACTCCTGATAAGTTACCTCGTGGTCTCCTTCAAGAGGTAAATGGATAATATTTTGTTATTTTTTATTGTTTAAATCAAGTATCAGACATTGTGGTTCATTAAACAAATTTCAAGCCTGTAACTTACTGATGCACTAAGCCTGGTCTGCAGTGTTAGTTGAGAATTCATCCATTATTGCTAACTGTAGCAGCAATGGCTTTCAGTGTTTATTATGACCCATTGCTCTTGTTCCAAACTACTGTACTAAGGTTTGTTTCAAGTTTCAGTATCTCTTGGTAGTTTACAAACAAGGTGAGTTAACCTTCATCTGGTCCAGGCTTGAGACCTGCATGAGTTTATGTACTTTTTATGGTAGAGTTAATTCACTCATTAATAGGAGGGGGGGGACTAATTATGAGTTTTTCCTCCTAGATGTAAGTATCACTCAATAATATTTTTACCTTAGTGTTGAATCATTTATAGGCATTATTGCTTATGATATCTGCCAGACCATTCTTGCATTTGTTCTATTGGGATTAGCAGTCCTTTTATAGCTTACTTCAGCAACTACCTCCTTCAGCTACCAGGTTCTGGTGCTTTCCTGTAGCAAATTTTCCAAGAATCCTGTAACCTTCCTGCTTTCAGCTAGTAATCATATCACTTCCTGTGGAGTTAGTTCTTCCCCTTTTATTATTCTAGTCTTTCAAACCTTAGCTAGTGACAAGCTTTGCTTTGCCTAGCATATGATCATTTTCTTTTTAAAAAACACAAAGTTTCAGATAACTATCCTGCAAAGTACTTTTACAAATATCTCGGTTCTTATCTTGTGGAGACTGGAATAGATCTGGTTCCATAAGCCTTTTGTCTTGCTATCTTTTTTAATGACTTGCTGGTCTGGTAAAGCTATGCAATTGATGGTAATCTTGATATATGTACCCAAATTCTTTAAATTAGTGTTTTTGTAGAATAAGCCAAGTACATATTTTTTTTACGTTTGCATTTTGACCAGGCCTGTAGGAGTTAAGATATTTGGTTATGTGGTCTGGTTCACCTACCTAATATAATATTGATGATATTATATAACTTTGTAAGTGTAATTTTTGAGGTGGAACTTACTCTTTATCATTTAGCTTTATCTGCGACTACTTGGCACAGGTTTGACGTGTTAAAATTGAAACAGTCGTTAATGAACGCTCCCTGTAGTTACTCCCCCAACCCCTTGTGGGGTGGGGTAGGACAGAGAATGTTTTGGTTGCTCATTCAGCTCTTGTTGGTGAAATCGGACGGCTGTGTAGACAAGTGCTCTGAATATTTGGTTTGTTTTCTTGTTTATCCACTTGGATCATCTAGATTGTGGTTTGTTGTTTCACTATGGATTCTTCTCAGTCTTTCTTATCAAATTCTCTTAGATTTTGTAAGGTAAGCAGTTGGGAGACCTGATTGGTTTCTTTGAAGTACAATACATATGAGTTATGCATTGATCATTGTGGGGTAACTTGTGATTTGGAGAGCGTTGTGATCATTGCAGGGAGTGGTCTTTGCAAGAGATAGAGAAGGTGGTAAAGTATTGTATTAGAAGAGAGAAGGAGAGACTTAGAGAGAGCCCGAGGGAAGAGTCGGCGAATCCTCAAGAGACAGTAGGCTGTATAGTTTCTTCAGGGCCGCAGTTAGTGTCTATGACTCGTATAGTAGGAGGAGTGAGGAGGTAAGTACGAGCGAATGAGTTCTTAGTGGCATTAAGGGAACAGGTTGCGTTTCTCCTTTGTTGAAAGGTAAGTCACCATGGTTAAAGGGTTCTCCCCCTCCTGTGTCAGCCAGATTTTCTCAGTCAGATCTTGAGAGAGCTGTTCTCAGTTCAAGTATTTACCAGAGTGGATTAATAGAATTCTAGCGCCGGGTCTTACAAGACCATCTGGTTCTGAGGCTTCTTAAGTTGTCACAGATGAAGAAAACTTGTTAAGGCTCAGCTCTTCCTTTCAGCGTTCTCCTTCTCCCACTTTACCCTCGGATAGGAAAAGGAACACTTAGAATCGGTCACTTCAGGTTTTAAGGAACTGGTTCAGTTGTGTATGGACAGACGTCCTCAGTTCTTTTTCCTACATGTGCTCAAGTATACAATTTCTTGTCAATCGCAAACGAATTTGCCTCCTCAGGAAGAATGCCAGCCAAATGCTGGCTGTCTCTGTTAGGTCACATGTCTTCTCTGGAGAAGATAGTCCCAGGTGCTCGACTATGGATGAGACCGTTTCAGTTGCACTTAAGGAGTTACTGGTGCAGAGAGTCACACGAGATACTGCCCTGGAATCCAGATCTGTTCCCTTACCTTTGTTGGTGGATGTCCGAAGAGATACTGCTTGCAGGGAAGTCTCTAGAGTCCCTGAACCCAGACCTCTCACTCTATTCAGATGCCTCTGACTGGGGCTGGGGTATAATTATGGGGAATCAAGTTGCTTCTGGAGTATGGTCCCCAGCCGAGAAGAATCTGCACATAAACTGCAAGGAGTCGTTGGCTATCCAGAAGGGGCTGCAGAAGCTGGAAAAGGGCAGTGATCAACAAAAGTAATTTCTTTCTTATCGGACAACTCACCGTCTCTGTCATACCTAAGAATACAAGGGGCATGAAGTCAGAAACATTAGTAGCCATTATCTTGGATTTACTTCTCTGGATGGAGGAGAGGAACATTGTCCTAATGCCCCAGTTTGTACCCGGTCGATTGAATGTTTTGGTGGACATGCCAAATTGTCCAGGACAGGTATTTTCCCCACAAATGGATGTTAAACCCGACTATGTGCAAGGCAATTTGGAAATAGTTTGGCCAACCTCCCATTGATCTCTTTGCAATGATGATGAATCATCGTCTCCAGTTGTTCGTCTCTCCAGTTCCGGACCCTCAAGCCTGGGCAGTAGATGCTATGGCTTTAGATTGGGCAAACCTACTCGTATATGCTTTTCCTCCATTTCCGCTATTGAAGGAAGTACTCAAGAAATTGAGAGAACCCTGGAACACAACCATGATTTTAATTGTACCTTGGTGGCCGAGGAGGCATTGGTTCACAGACCTCCTAGAAATGTTGATAAAAGTTCCCAGACAGTTACCTTTTTGGACAAACCTACTTCGACAGACAGAGACAGGGAGGCTACATGGAAATATCAGTATGCTTAGTGTAACTGCTTGGATACTGTTGACAAACTCCTCAGAGTTCAAGGCTTTTCAAAGTCGTCTAGGGACTGCATCCTCACTGAAAAGGAGAAAATCCACTAATATATTGGAAACAGTGGGAACTATATAGATCATGGTGCAAGTCCAGGGGCATTTCATGTCTTCGCACCAGCATCGATAATGTAATCAAGTTTCTACTATTTTTAAGGTATGCTAAAGGTTTGTGTGTTGCCTCCATCAAAGGCTATAAATCCATGCTGGCTTCTGTTTTAAGGCATACTGGATTGGATGTTTCAAAGGATGTTGACTTACGTGAAGCTGTTCGCTCTTTTCAATGGGAAATGCAGAAGGTTCTTCAAGAACCTTTTTTATGGAACCTAGATATTGTCTTACGACACCTTAGAGGCCCTCCTTTTGAGCCCCTGAGAGAGGCCTCTTTCAAGGCTCATTTCTTTGAAAACCCTCTTTCTGGTGGCCTTGGCTTCGGCCAAAAGAATAAGTGAATTGCAAGCGATATCATCTTTACTAGTAGGGTTTTCAGGTACTGGGGCAGAATTATCTTTTCGGCTTCCTTTCGTGCCAAGAACAATGTGAAGGCCAAAGCTCTTCCTAGAGTTTTCTCTATCCCTTTGCTAGAAACTCCTGAGGAAGAAGAGCTGGTTTTATGCCCTGTTAGGGCTCTGAAATATTATATGTCCCATCTTTATTAAACCTGGATGTGGTTTTTGGGAAGCTTGGAGGTACTCGGTGCTGATTATTAGAAGCATGTATACCTTTTTGTCCATATGTACCTGTTAGTTATCCATTATTGGCTCTGTAGGGTTTTGGCACAGTAACCCTACCCCTCCTTCTGCTGAAGGAGGGTACCCTCCAAAGAGACCTCAGGTATCTTCATGATGAGGATCTTGTACCTGAGTGACTATCCTCCTAAGGTGGCAGTAATAGCCGATGGATTGAATTCAGTGAGTAAAGAAACACTTTTGTACAAAATATTTTGTTACTAAGTAGCCTTTGAAGGACTGGTTGATTTCCACCTTGCCCATCTTGTTTTCAAACGTTGGAATCAGTTATGTAATGAAGGGGTAAGGTTCATCTCAGAAATATAAATACTTAATTTAATTTCACATTTATTTGTTAAAACTTACCTCTCCATTATATAATTTGCCCTCACTACCTCCTTACATTCAAATTAGACAGAAGTAGACTGACTGGCTACTAGTGTTTGTACCTATTGGTCCCCTGGGTGGTGGGGAAGTAGGTGGATAGAAGACAGATATTCACGGAAAACCAAGTGTTCTCGTTTTTGTAAAAGCCTTGTAATAGAGAGGTAAGTATTTAAAAAAAGAAATCTATCTTAAATTAGGTATTTTTATAATTTCATATTTGAGTTAGGAGTTGTCTGTATGTTTTGACCAGTTTTTCACATTAGGACCAGAAATTCTATATCTGCACTATGGAATTGTAAGAAATGTCTTCAGTTAAGAGGTAGGTCAAGTATTGATTACATTGTAAGTTTAGTGCTTCCATTTATTCATACTGGTCTTTCAGTAAATTTTTTGGTTCTAACAGGTACAATCATTAAATGCCCTTCGATGTGTTTTAGAGGGGGAATTGTGGCAGAGTACCTACCCCATTGCTTTGACTGAGTCTGGTAAACCAGCGATACAACTCCTAGTCCAGGTTAGTAGACTAAAACTTTGAAGTGATAAGAAATCATTGTTGAAATTAAAAGCACTACTGGACATGATACTAATTCAGACTTTAGTTATGTCATTTGTATTTTATTTTTGTGTTTGCTAGTACCATACTTTAATTTTTTTATACATTCTTCTCCAATTGCTTCATATGTATGTTAGTTTGTTTATATGGGTTTTATTGATTTTGATTTTGCCATACTTGTGTCAGTAATTGTAGTGCTATTTGAGAAAGTATTTTTTGTGTCGGTTTCTGTTAGGAAACCTCTGTTGTAGAATTATAAATGTTTTTAAAATGAAGCATTTCTTTAAACAATACCATACTTTCTTCACAAAGTGTACCCTTCAATAATCAGTCAAGTGGAACTATCACTTTAGGAGATTTTTTAGGAGCATGCTTTCTTTCGTTTGTTTATATGGATTTTAATGATTTTGATTTTGCCCTACTTGTGTCATTAATTGTAGTGTTATTTGAGAAAGTATTTTTTGTGTTGGTTTCTGTTAGGAAAACCTCTGTCGTAGAATTATAAATGTTCTTAATCTGAAGCGTTTCTTTAAACAGTACCATACTTTCTTCACAAGGTGTACTCTTCAATAATCAGTCAAGTGGAACTATCACTTTAGGAGATTTTTTGGGAGAATGCTTTCTTTCATATTGTTGTAAAGACATTAATTAATTTAATTAAAAATGCAACATTTCAGAATGAACTAGTCCATATTAGCTTCAGTAAAGCTGTTCAAGATCTCTTATGTATTGTGAGTTTTTGCTCTGAGAGGTAACAGTGTAGGAGATTTACAGGCTTCAAGATGTTTTAAAAGTTTGAGAGATGATGATTTTAATATAATGTGAGAATGATATAAGCAATTTGATATATAAATCTGGGTTAGAAGTCAGTATTACCCACTACTGTTTGTGGACCTGGTATGTTATCCAAAAGATTATGTGAATTTTATGCCCTGTATGAAGTAATGTTACCTTGTGAAATTTCAGACTATTGGGAGTATGATGTCTCAGCTGAACAATGAACAGAAGGAAAGAATTCGCATGTTCCTTATGACCCTTTGTCTTGAAGGGAAGATTCCTGATTCACTTGTTCCTGCTGTTGCGACACATCCTTCTGTGAGGGTACTGTTTACCAAGGCCGAGTTATTAGATATGTGGCCAAATTATGAAGATGCTAGAAGTTCGACCTCTAAAATGTCTTTGGATGAGCCAGTGACAGGTAGGGTGAATTTGTTTGTTTTCTGTGATAATGTGGTATTTCTGTGGTAATTTTTTCTTACACATTTCTGCATTTCATTTCATTAATTTTCTTTTTTGTTCTTTACACATGTACTTTCCTTCCTTCAGTTATTTCATTTTATTGTTATATTTCCTATTTGAAGCATTGTAACACACTTTGGAGAATATACATAAATATATTTCAGTAGTATATACGTAAGTGATCATAATCTTGTCATTGTAGATTTTGTTGAGAGAATGAAAATGAAGCATCAAGTGATATTCATCTTAAAATTTCATGTCTTCTTCCATGAATTTTATAGTGGATGCAGATGATATAAATGACATCATATGGGACCTCATTCACTCATATAAGCCGGAGGTTTTGAAAGATGCAGTGATGCATTATAAAAATGCATCACCTCCAAGACCTGACATGCCAAAGCAGGAAATTCCAGAATTAAACGTCAAGGTATGTTAATTAACTCAATTTTATTGAGAAGAAAGCCGATAAGCTTCATGGTTTGAGGATTTTGTCTCGCGTAGATATTATTGTAATCTGAATATTCAGTCAAAATAGAATCTTCTAAGCTTAGTGGTTATTAACTCATCTTTGTTTCTTTTTAACATATATTCATGAAATTATTAACTAGGTTTTATGGGTTGGTTGGTTAGTAAATTTTGATAATTGTAGGACTTAGACAGTCTGGGATGATAGTGGTTTTCAAGACTGTAGTGATGTGCTTTGTGGAGTTTTGTAAGGAAGATATCGTTGTGTAAATTTGAATTTCTGTACTCAGAAACCTTGGTATTTATTCATGTAATGCTGTAATGCAGTTCCCACAATTTATAGCTCTTTTATTTTCTATGTTACTCAGATGAAGAGACAGCTGCCAGAAATCAGTAGGCTTTTGTGATTAATTTTAAGAGTTCAGAACACCCTAACTACTGAATGAGTAAATGTACATTGGACTAAGGACTTAGGAATACAGTACAGTATACTGTATTTTAAAGAATTATATTTGGCTTAAGGAAAAGTAAAAGTTTCTTGGAGTTAGATTTAAAGTTTATAAATATGGAATTCTTGAAGTTCCCTTAAAGCTATAAGCAGTTTTTGCCATGTAAGCTTTTCAATATTAAAGCTTAATTTTTTAGAAAGTTTTAGCTGATTTTGTTTTACTCATGGTGGAAAAGATAGGTAGAGTACATGTACTATTTGTTCTTGTGGTGATTTAATCACAATTTTTATATTTTTTCTTTCAGTGGGATGTACCAATACCCATCAATAACACGCTGATGAAACTACCACCGTGCCCTCAAAGAGATTTGGTTTATGTTTATATTGCAAAAGCTGTGGAACTTCTACAAGCCAAGGTCAGTGATTTGCCTTTATGACAGTATGAAAAAGGGGTCTGAAAGGTTTATTTTTTATCAGCTTAACTGTTGGGCACGATAGTTTTACGTAAAACATCATTTGTAGAGAATTTTGATTCGTACATTATAGGATGTACTGTAATTTTCAAAGATTTTTATGAGAATGGGATTAGCAATCCCATAATTTAAGGTAGCAAGAGGCAAATTAGAACTTAGTGATAGTTTTGTAGATGAATGTTTTGTATGTAATAAGAATACTTATAGTATTTCATAACTGTATTTTGTGTGATATTGAAACTAACCAGCATTTCAGCCCAATTACTTATAGCTTATTAAGAGGTAGTTGAACTCTGCATTTTAGTCAGACTGAACTTATTATTGTTATTATTATTAGAACCAGCTCACTAACTTGAGATCCAAATGATGGAGGTGGTATAGGGAGCTTTTCCATGGTCCTTGTAACAGGAAAATAGAATTCCATTATCAATTCAAGTTGGTTTTCCATTTTTATATTCAGTCTGAACTGAGTTGCCTGGATTTGTCTCCATTCTGCATTATGCAGAGGGGCCGGAACGAGCAGCCAATGATTTATAATGGAGCATTCATCATCCCTTATTTTACAGAGTTTTGGCAGTGCTCTCGAGTTGCTAGAAGAAGCCAGCAAACATGGAAGTCAGCTACAAGGGAGGGAAATGCCAAGGTTATGCAAAATGCTTATGTGGATGGTTCTCATGACTAAGATTCAGCATTGCCTGCATCAGTTACCTTGTGTCGACGGTAAGCTAATTTTGATTTTTTAGTGTATTAAAATATACAAAGATCTTATGCATTATGGAAGAAGATTATGTATGTATTGTGTTCTGGATGAATAAAAAATATCAATTTTTTACATTGTAAAACTACCTAATACAAACCCATCAGTCATATGCTCACACATATAAGTCTCTCTCTTCAGTTTTCCTTGAACTTTTTGTGTGACTTTTACACTTCTTTCTACATTTGTTCATGACATGTAAGGAAAAGTTGATAATAAAACTATGTAAGAAAAGTTTGTAGGATGGTTGCAGGCACTGTGTATGCAGTGCTTTCAAGTTGTTAGTGACTGGAGTTAATCTTTATTTTAAATTCTACAAGTTCTGAATGGCTGCATTTGAATTCTTTGATTGATGGTCAGAAATGTTGTTTGTGAATCTTGAATTTGTCTTTATTTTCAGGCTCTGTAATGGAAGAGCTTACCAATGAAGCAAGGCAGTGTTTAAGTGCCCATAATAATCGGGATGGTATTGTACCCTGGACAAGTATTACCAAATGGTATGTTAATCCTTTAATTTCAGTATTAAGTGGAAAAAAACTTGCTATATTTTGACTATAGCTTTACCGAATGCTTAAGCTACTAAGATGCAAGTAGGTCAATATTAAAGTACTGGCTTTGTTTTTAAAGGTGTGTGATGTTATTGTTGAATGCTGGAGAATGGAATACTTTGTTGAGTGGAACATCGCTACCCAGTCATCTTCCTCTCCTGTCCTTAGTTAAACCATTAGCAACCACTGCTCATGCTTTGAGAGAAAAACATACGAACAAAAGTGTGTGGTTTGCACTTTGGGATGTGGGTAAGTTGGAAACAAAATGTATGACTAGCTACATAAATTAAGCTTTGATGAATATATGGGGAAGAGTTATTAGAGAAGCCATAGCTTTTCAGTTCTTCGTAGAACATATGTCAGTATTTTGAATTTTGACAAGTTTATATTTATTCTGGTGCCTGTTATGATGAAAGGGGCTGTACAGTAAAAAAACAAGAGAAATCTGAAAAACTAACCTATTAAGATTTTATATACAGTGTACAGCTAGGTATGGCGTTTGGCCATTTGAATATAAATATTGCAAAAAAAGTTTTGTGCTGTATTTATGGGTTATTTCCCAGTTTTTGGAGGTGGCACTGGGTTATTTCCCAGTGCCACCTCAAAATTTGGGAAAAAACCCATAAATACAGCGCAAAATATTGTTTGTTACTGAAAATTACAATAATTGCCATTGGAATTGATTAATGGCAACTTTCCCCCATGTATAGTAGACAGTTGTACTGAAGCTCCAATTGAGTGCACTTAATTGCCTTGAAACTATATGGTGCAAGTAGTACAACAGTGCATCAGTTCATGGTTGGTACTCAAATTTTAGAAGCCTGTAGTCTGCAAACACAACATACTGAACTTCAACTTGCCATTCCTTTATAATTTTGTAGTCAGTATCATTGAAACATCACACACACACACACACACTCTGATTGATGAAATAGAAAGTTTGAAATTCTTTATATAACTCAGATGACTGAATTTCTTTCGATTTGTTTGAAGATCTGCACAAGGCTTATGTATCATATCAGTTTCATCCCTGTTGAACAGTTAATAAGGGAGAAGTAGGCATTTGATTTTTTAAAACTGAAAGGTAGTGAAAAATGAAAAGGTATCAGAATTGGTTTTTAGGGTGCTAAAAGTGATGTATATGATGTCCTTTATACCTGTTATGAATATTACAGCCATTTTCCAGTAGAATAAGGTTTTCCATCCTAAACTAGACAGCCTTCTTAATGGTGATTGTTGTTGACAGTGGTTGAGATACTGAGCACCAGTTTACAGCACAAACGTTCCAGTTGTGGGCAGACTACTGCAGTGGAGCGACAACATGATTCAGGTAAAGTCTTTTTGTGTTGATTATATTATGAAGACCTAAGAAAAAGAAAATTCTATTCTGTTAGCTTGTGCTAACATGCTAGTGTTAGGAAAATTTATATTGGGACATTTAAAGACAGAAACATTGGATGTATTGCCATTGAAATACACCTTTGGTAAAGTTGAGGTCAGAAACACTTCCATTGTCACCTTGTCCTATTATATTTTGTTTATTTTGTCAAGTTAAATTTCAGTTACATGTACAGCTTTTTATAATTTTAGAGAATTGTAGTTTTTGTCACAAAAGCAAAGTTATAGTGAAAAGATAGCCATGTAAGTCATAAGTATAATAACATCAATATTGAGCAAGATGATACATCAGTAAAGTCAATGAGGTAAAAGCAGTTAAAAATCCCTATAAACCCTATACTGACCCCCCGCACACCTTCCTCATTGCTTACATGTGAGAGAAGGATTGAGGGTGCTTTACCCTTCTAGGATGTCCTGGAAACTCAGGGCCCAGCTGGTTTCTCAATGACAGTGCAGAAAACCCATCAGCCCTAGGCTGTGTCTCAGTGGATAAAATGAATCATTGACATTTCCAAAAGGACTTAACAATTGTTCAGCGTGGAGTAGCACTTTGAAAAGAGATGGTTTTGGTACACAGAGCTTTGTGAATGTTGGTTTTTCAAGACATAAAATGACAAATATGTAGCCCTCTCAAAAAATGGCAACAAAGTGACCAAAAACTAGATGAGAGCAGTGCCAGTACACTTTTTTAAATGAGAGAATAATGTATGCAATACTTTGCATGTGGCCTGACATTAATAACTGTATTAATACCAACTTGTTTGACTTGAGATGCTTGGCTCACCTGTAACTCGTACCTCATGAAAAATGCTGATCTAAGAGAATCTGTGAAGTATACCTAGGATAGTGCTGTGAGCCAGACATTTTATACTGGTATATATATATATCACTGATATTTTACCTTTAGTATCCATGTCTGAGTGACAGTAACTTGCTTTTTAAATACTTAAAATACGGTGTTTACATGTACTTTGACCAGATATTCCAGCATTTATGGCCTGGTAAGATGTTTATGAACTTGTGTGCTCTGAAAATAATGTGGCAGAGAATAACTCTTGAACCTACAAGATAGATGCCTATTTTGAAACTCATTGCCTTATTCTTCAGTTTGACCAAGGCTGAAGTAGTTGAAAAAGATGATACAAAAAAAAATTTGACCCTAGTATACTTATTCAGGGTATGATGTATATAATACAGAACTTGTATGGTTTACACTGTATGTTTTGAGATTTGTTCATGAGACTTACCTGTCAGATATATACATAGCTGTATTCTCCGAAGTCCGACAAATTTCAAAAACTCATTCATGCAGTGGGGCCCAGGTGGTTAGTACCCATTCCGCGCTGGGGCGGTATCAAGAACCATTCCCATTTTCTATTCAGATTTTTCTCTGTCGCGGTACTGTCAGCACCTGTTTTCAGTTCCTCCGTCTTTATTTCGTAAACTCGTTATTTTCACTTAAGTATTTTTGGTTGTTTTTGGTTTTGACTTTGGATTGTGGATTGGCATACGCTTTGTGGACTGTTTTTGATTTTGCTTTGATTGCTCTTTGGATGATGTCTGGATCTAGTTCTCTAGCTATCAGTGTATGTTGTGTGAATGAGTGTAAGGTGAGGCTACCGAAGGCCGGTGATAGTTCCTCACTCTTTATGCATGGTGTAGAGGTGTTCAGTTTGCTTGATAAATGATCACTGCAATGAGTGTGAGACTTTGCTGGATGCAAGCTGGAAGGTGTATGTGATGCCTATATGCATTAAGTTGGGCGTGATAGGCTGGAGGTCTTCCTCCAGGAGTGCTAGTAAGAGTCAGGATATCAAGTTCTCTCCTACTAGTAACCCTATTGTAATTTAGTATCACTAACCCTGTGGTATTGCCTTGCTGCTGAGGTTGTGTCTGCGGGCTATGGCCGTGGCGGAGTAGACACCATCCGTGCTCTGGAATCGAAAGTGATTTCTCTTCAAAGTGCAGTTAGTGTTAGTGATGCCCTAGTGGTGGAGGGCGTCAGATCGGCCCCATAATGCCTCTACCCTGGACCTCTCCCGGACTCCCAGGACTCAGGAAAGGGCAAGTCGAAAGCCGCAAGAAGAGGGTTACGGGGGCTTCCCGCCCGATCTGGCGTCCTTCGGCAGGTCTGATGGCCTTCCCAGGCTGCAAGGATCGTGCGGCGTGCACGTATCCTGAAGGACTGCTCCTTGTCCTCGAGCGTCCTCCCCCAAGGGTTGGAACTCTCGGTTGGACTCTCGCCAGAGAAGCTTCCAGAGGAGGGCGCTTGCGTCCTCTTTCTCAATGGCATCTTTTTTCGTCTTCTTCTGAGTGTTTCGATGCTTTCCCCCACGCGCTAAGAGGACCAGGACGTCTTCAGTGGAGGAATTCTGCTGGACTTTTCCCAGCGTCAGTTCATCCTTCTCCTTGCTGAGAGGCTTCTCCAGTAAGAGGCGTGTGTCGTCAGCTGGCTCCACTGGACCTTTCGAGGCTGCCTGTCAAGAGGTCCAGAAGTCCCCCTCTCCTGCGCCTCTTTGTCTTCACCGTCTGTCGTCTAGCCATCTTTAGTCGTCATATTCGCTCCCGAGTCGCTGGTGTTGGCCATCTCTCTTGTCTCGGCTGCAGGCGTGTCGCTCTTCAAAGCAGCTATCTGGACACTTCTGTAGCTGCTTTCGTCAGGATGCTCCTCTCGCTGCCATGCAGGGCGCTCAGCTGGACAACTCGGCTGTAACTCTCGACAGGGCCGGCTCGACAGGGCGCTCATCAGGGCGCCTCTTTGGTTGCTCGTGACGCTTCAAGAGCAGCTTCAAGACTGTGTTGAAGCGAACGCTCCCATCTGTTCATGTTGGACCGGCACAACTACCCGTTCTCCCAAGGTCTTGCCAGACTCTGACCGTTTCTCCCATTGAAGAGGGGAGAAGTCTCTTGCATGGCTCAGGCCTGGATGACCTTGAGCAGCCTCCCACTTCCTCGTTTACTATGGACTACTCAGTTGGCGGTCTTCTCAGGACTTGTTTGGCTGACCAGTTCAAATCGGCCGACTCCTCTCTTTCATGATTAGCACTCCAAAGGCCAGCTGCAGAAGAACATCGGGGTTTGTTAAGATGCCTTTGTCTCTGGCGAGAAAGAAGGCCTTCTTCCTCTGATTAACACCTGGATGGAGGAAAGGAATCAAGGCAAGACTTCTTTTGCCCTGCCTCCATCAAGCTGACGGCAAGGCAGGTATGTCTTTGTCGGAGAGGGGGCGTTCGGCTCAAAGTTCAGAATCCGTCGTCCTGGGAGACATATATGGCTCAAGCAATCTAAGCTATCTTCTCAGAAAGTCCCTCTGTCTGCAAAAAGTTGTCAGTTGGACTATGTCAAAACGGATCACCATTTCAAGGGACTTTTCATATAAGTCTTCAATTTCCTGGACTGGTGTTTGGGGGCTCTAGGCGTCAAATTATCTAAGTCCAGACTCGATCAGCCTGGGAGCTGTCCAGCGTGTTGAACTGCATGGACAAGGCCGTCAGAGGATGGCTCGGAGGAACTGACTTCAGGCTTTTTGTGCGGGCCTCTTGAAGAGGGCCGTGTTTTGAACTTTCAGCAAAGTCAGTTTCTCCGTAGCGAAGTTATATTGCTGTTAAGCCCCATTGTCGAGCCATCTCTTTGATGTCCTTGATCGGATCTCGCCGCCAGCTTAAATAGGAGAGAGGCCAAAAAGACCTCTTGGCCAAAACTGGTCAAGACATTCAAACTGCAGTCCCTTTGACGTCACCGATCTCAGGTCAGACCTCCGGGAAAGCTAAAGCCCTTTGCGTGGAGGGCTTCCATGGGAAGATCGTCTCCCGAGGAAGAGAGTCTTTCCAGAGGCGAATGTCGCCTAAACCAGGGCAAGAAGTGACTCCCTTCATCTCCAGAACTCCCTGTGAGCCAGGCTTCATTTTCGGAGCCTGGAAGGCAAGAGGGCAGACACCTGGTCCCCTCTATGTTATCCGAGAGGGATACAAGATCCCCTTTCTCGTCTCCTCACCTCTGTTTTTGTTTCCCAACTGCCCTCCTGTCAAAGAGAAACAACAGATCCTTTTCGAGCAGATGTTGCAAATGCTCGAAGAAAATCTGTGGCAAATCCTGGAGCTGGACTCCCCGGGATTCTACAACCAACTGTTCCCTAGTTCGAGCAGTCAGGAGGATGGAGACCAGTCTAGATGTCCAGCAGACTGAACGCCGTGGTGAAGGGAAGTTCACGATGGAGATGTCCCAGTCTGTTCTAGGAGCATTAAGACCAGGGGATTGGATGGTCTTTGGACCTTCAGAACGCCCTATCTTGCGTCCCCATACATCCCCAGTCGAGGAAGTATCTCAGGTTTTGTCTCGGGATAGGGTGTTCCCAATTCAGGCTCTCTCTTTGGACTCACGGGCGTTGAAAGCGCAGCCCCTATGATCAGCTTCCGCGATCATCGTACTTGGAAGTTGACGCCTGGGAACACGGATGGCTTCACATTTGCTCCGGCGGGCACCGCGTCTCATGGGAAGCGTTGCGATGCAGTTGCACCTGGAGCGCGTCAGGATCTCACTCTCGAGCCTGGTTGATTCGCGATCAAAGTCTGGAGGACCTGAAATTGACTCTGCAACTTGTGAAGTCCCTGGGACTTCTGATAGCCGGTGGAAGAAGTCCATCTGATCCCCTCACTGTCCATTGTATCTGGGAATTCAGATCTATTCATCCAACTTTTATAGCGTCTCCGTCCAGGAGCGAGCGGCAATGCATAGGAAAAGTCTCATCCTTCTTGGAAAAGGAAACATGCTCAGTGAAGGAATGGATGAGTCTGCTGGGACCATTTCCTCGCTGGAGAAAGTTTGTTTTTCTGGGAGTCTGCATCTCAGACTCTTCAGTTCTTTGGTGGAGAACTGGACAAACAGAAGACCTAGAGGAGATTGAGGATTCTCCCTTCATCAGGATCACCTGGTGGTAGCTCGACCCCTCGAGGTTGTGAAGGGTTTCCCTCAACCTTCAGAGCCCCGACCTAGTGTTGTTTTTCCGGCCCAGCGTCCAGGGAGGTGGGCAACACTGGGGGAGGAAGTGTTAGGAACCTGGAGAGGAACAGGTGTCCTGGCATCACTTCAAAGATTTGGCGGCTATCTTTCTAGCTCGCAATTCTTAGCCAAGTTTCAGGTCGTGTGATACAGGCAAACTCGGACAACACTACTTTCTGTTCAGCCTTGCAAGGGGTATTCTTTGAGTCCCTGTTTGCCCTAGCCAGAGAAATCCTGCTTTCCATTCTCATCGCAGTCCTTTGTTTGCAGAGGAGTGGAGAATGTTCGAGCGGACCTTCTCTGTCGGCAGCCGTCAACTTCTGCCAAGGAGTGGACCTTCATCGAGGAGGGTTTGCCAGGAGCTGGAAGGTTATGGGGGCGTCCATCTTGTGGATCTCTTTCGGCCTCAGAACAAAGAGCTCCCTCTATACTGCTCTCTGTACTAGACCCTGGGGCAGTGCAGATAGTTGCCCTTCCTGGGATTGCGGGAATGGATCTCTGCGCCTTTCACTCCGTTCTAAATTCTGGGAAGTCATCAGCAAGTTCGCAGCATCGGAAGGGACGGGATGGCGTTCATCCCACGTTTTGGCCAGCGGCCACTGGTTCTCGGAGTTTCTCTTCTGGTTGGGACTTCCCGAGACCCTTCCTGAGAGCAGACCTGCTCTCATACAAACCCACCGAGATATCTTTGGAATCTCCCGCTCTGAGTCTGACTGCTTTCAGACTATCACGAAACTTGGTCAGGCGAGGGGGGTTTCTGAGCAGTGGTACGGGCCATCGCTAGCTCCAGGAAGTTCTTCATCAAGGATATATCCAGAAGTAAGCAACCTTCAAAAGGTTGGTGTAGAAGAAGCAAGCTTTTCCTCTTCCTCTATCACTGTGAAACCCAGGTTGCGGATTTTCTCCTTTTCTTAGGGAGAAACTGAGCTAGCAGTTCGACTATCCAAGTGTTATCCGGAGTATGCTGTTGTATTCAGACACAGAGGATTAGCTTTGTCTGACAAAGGACTTCACGATCTTACGAGGCTCTTTCAAAGGCGTGCTAAGGTTCCTCAGCTGATTTCCCCTGTTTTGGAACTTGGATAATCCTCAATTTTGATGTTTAGTCCTTTTTCGGAGGCCTCTCCCTCTGCATCTCTTAAGGATGTTACAAGGAACTGGCATTCCTAACTGCGGCGAAGAGAGTGAGTGAAGTTCAAGCCATCAGCATGTGAGGCTTCAAGGAACACAATGCTGTCTATTCTTTAAGCCCTAAGTTCTTGGCTAAATGATAGTCTTCTACCCCTTGCCTAGAGGTTTTGAAATTAAAGGTTTGGCAGACCTTATTGGACAGAACCTGAGGAGTTCTATGCCCAGTTAGAACTCTCAAGTACTACCTAACAGAACACAGGACACTCGTGGTCCATTGGATGTTTTATGGTGTTCTGTCAAGCAACCAGTTAAACCTATGTCAGAATGCTCTGGCATTCTTCATTAGGAAACGATCAAGGAGGCTCATTCTACACCTGCCAGTTGTGACGACTCCTTCAAGTTGTTGAGAGTTAAGGCTCATGGTGAGGGCAGTTGCACCTCCATGGCGTTTCAAGAAAATATGGTACTCAGTGACATTTCTGGGTACCACCTTTTGGCGAAGTCAATTCGGTGTTTCACTTCACTCTTGGCAAGATGTTTGGGTAGCATACGAAAATTGCTTTCGCTGGGACCATACATTTGCTGCTTAGGACCAGGTAACTCTGATCTATCCTCTTTTAATTGTGTTTTTGGGTTGTTGGGTCGACTACAGTCTTCCCAATCCTTACCAAACTAACACTTTGGAAGGTGTTGGTTGGGTGGTTAGTAATGCTCTTTTGATCTTTGTATGGGCTATGGTCTGTCACATTGTGGTTGTTGACAGATCATCTAGAAAGTCGTCCCAGTCTATATAGGTCACTACCTGCTGGGGTCTCTAGTAAAAGCAAGCAGACTAGGTGACAGTAACCACTCAGTCAGGCTATCGGGTCAAATAATTTTACCAATAGTGGTTTTCCTATTTCTTGGCTGTCTCTACCCCCTCAAAGGTGGTATTCAGCTATATATATATATCCCATTGTCTCATGAACAAAATGATATTTTAATGATAAATCTTGTTCATACTTCACCAGATATATATATTTATTACCACTACCTCCTCCCTCAGGAGACAGTGGCGTTAGAAAATCTGAAGAAAATAGAATGGTTCCTGATACGCCTCCCAGGTGATGGTATAACCACCTGAAGCCTGGGTGATGCCCAATTTGAAATTCTGTCGGACCTTGGGAGAATACCGGCTATATAGTATCTGCCAGGTAAGTATGAACAAACTTTATTTATCATTAAAATATCATATTTCAGTGAAGATCCTGTAGTTTTTAGTTGAGGACATTTGATCCCAGTGGTGGGGTTCAGCGAAACATCAGTCACCTCACTGTTTCAGGTTAAGTCTCATGAACAAAATGTGTTAGTTTTAATGATAAAATAAAGTTTGTTGCAACTTAAATTTTCAGTCATTTCACTGTGTTGACTCTAACATATATCTTTCACTCCCCATCTTTTACCCACCTCCATGTCTGGAGACAGTGGCACTGCTGAAAATACTTAAATACCAGTGGGAATGGTTCCTTTAACCAGACCTCCCAGTGGTATGGCCCAGTAAGATGGTTTATAACCACCTGGCCCCAGTGCTCTTAAAATAATTTGCCGTGAGTTCTTGAAATTCTGTAAAGGACTTCCGTTCCAATCTTTTGAACTCATTGCTTTTGAAACTAAGTATATATAGTTTGACCAAGGTAAGTATGAACAAATTTTATTTTATCCTTAACTTAATTCAGATTTTAACTTTACTGTATTGCTACAATACTTAATTTTCTTTAATGGATAACATTTATAACAGGTTTAGAAATACATCAGTTTTTGTATGTCAAACATAGCTGTTTCAGTTCTCATTCTTATTGCACTTAATATTCTGATTTTCAGGTTGTGTATATAGTCAGCCCCCGTATTTGTGGGGGGATGCATACCAGGCCCTCTCGTGAATAGTTAAAATCTGCGAATAGTTAACATCCCCCCCTCTAAAAATGCTTATAACTGCCTATCTTGAAAGTTCAAATACCAAATGTTTACTTAAAGTATCATCCTACATGAAATATACCTTAAATTATTGTCCTATTACTGTATTAATCTTTGAAATGATATTATTAATATAATTTCAGAATCATCTTAAATAATTTACCCTTAAAAATTTGTACATACTTCTAATCCTTCCAGTAGAGAGAGAGAGATGAACCGAGTTACTTACATGGTTAAACAATTAAAAATTTTAATAATACAGTACAGTATATATTATGTATATCTTTCTTTCAACCACTCTCCCTTTCTATCTATCTGTATCTCTCTATCTATCTATCTATCTATCCATCTAATCTTTTGTGAGAGAGAGAGAGAGAAACCCTGAAGATTGAGAGAGTGGACAACGTCTCTCAGTGGGCAACATATATATTGTACCAAGCGTTGGCAACATTTTCTACACTTCCTTAGTCAATACTGTATGTCAAGATAATTGACATATTTGACAGGTTACACCCTCCCCCCTTGTTCCGAGAAGACTGGGAAAAAATTTTTTTATAACTAAAATCATACTAATTCACTATATTTTCTTTAATAAATTGATAATTTGCTGTGTTTACATTAGTATTAATATTTGAAAATTAGTAAATCATTTATATATCATACAATACAAACAGCTCAGTGGACTTAGCCAATTTTATTGCTTGATGTTATTAAATCTTATTAAAATTAATATTAGTATTTGAAAATTAGTACTGTAAATCATTATTTTATCATAAAATGTGTATGTAGGTACAGTATAGTATTTAGTCACGAAAATAATATGAAAAAACAGAATATTGCTCTATGAAAAAATCTGCGAATGGGTGAGTTTTCCTATGAATAATTTATAGATAGGCTCCACAGAAAATTCTGCAAATTGCGAGCCCGCGAATCTGGGGTTTTGACTGTACTCTGATTTTAAGATTGTGTGTTGTCTGGTATCCATCACTTTTTTAAGTTAAGAATTTTGGTCTCAAAGAATATTAAATTGTAGCAATAGTTATGATGATAGTTACTTTAATTTTAGTCAAAATGTTGGGATCAGTGCAAAAATGATAGTCACTGGTGATAATTTTGACAAACATATGAGAATTATTTTGTGGGCAAAACTAGTGAAGATTAGAGCAGGTGTTAATTTTTATTTCCTCAACAGGTGTCATGAACAGAAGCTCATTTTTAGATTTCCTTGGGAATTTGGTTGAGCCAAGTTGCCTCTCCATCCTCATATCTCTGCTTGGACATGTCCTGAATATCCTTAATGAAGAGCCAGTATATGAAATACATATTGATCATTTGGCCATGTGGCCCCCACCTGCTTACTCAATGTAAGTTTATGCAAAACCTTCAAAAGCAAATTCCTTAATCTAAGATGTAGCACATTAGAGAAAAAAAAAAGGCTTGAAGGTCAAAGTACAGAGGCACTGGGGACTAATAATCTTTTTGAGTAGTCACTTCGAATAAAAACATGATTAATTAATTCTACAATGTAAGTTTGTGAATCAGTTGACTTGTGTCAGAATAGTAATTTAGTAATGTGATTCTATCTGTAACTGTAAACTTTTGGCGTAACAAGTTGTAAAAAAAATATTTGTGTTATTACCAAAAATTTGTTATATCAGTTTGAGGAAGGGAAAGTCACTGTTGGGAATTCCTTTGTGGGTGATATTCAATTTATAGAAAGAAAATGTTATTGATATCCTTGGCAAATTTACTTCAGTCTTGAATTCAACAAATATAAAATTATGAAATAAAGATTATATGTATAGCATTGCCTAAAAAGGGGAAGTTTGATAAACATGGACTGACAACGTTCATTTAGTTAGATATGATTTCTTTAATTGGTAACAATTTGATTTTCAGTTCAGCCTCAAAGGAGTGTGTAAAGGACACTTTGACTTGGCTCATTAATCATGCACTAAAGCTCTATCCTACTGGAACATATGTAAGTTTAATAATTGTTTTTATGATTACTTTGACATTTTTCACATTCTGAAGTATCATGTATGCTTTGCAATTTGTTATAGTTTGCTAAAAGTATACCATAGTTATTATGAGAGCACTGCTTCATTTATCTTATGGAAACTTGTCATAGTTCATTAGGGTTTCAGGTTTTTAAACTGTTCAGTAATGTTGATGGACTGTTGAACTTTTGAACATTTGGGACATGAATAGGAATGCAGTATATGTAATTAATGAGTACATGACAATGCATATTTTGTGCTATAATACATAGTAGTATTATGATGATTAAAAGTTTGATAGTTAAACATACTGAAATAATTTTGTTGACCTTTCAAAGTTTAAAGTGGCATTGGAATATTAGTGTCATGTGTCTTATTCTAGTAGTAATAATGTTATTCTTTTCCCTTGTCCATGCTGTACAGACAAATCCGTCTTTATGCACCTCATGGCATCTGTCAGCTGCAGATCTTGCATATATAAATGACATATATTCATAATGCTTTCAGCTATTTCTGATGTGTTTGTTTAACTAATAGCGATATGGTGTTGATCAGTCAGTGTTGACAGAAAGAATTATTAGAAGGATGATTCGTTGCTGCATGAACTTGAATTGCTATACTCAGGTAAGTGTTTATGTACTGTCTTGGAGAATTTTACACTGAGGTCTTTTAAGTTTGAAAACTGCTTTTATCTGTGTAAATATTTTATTTGGGATTCAGTGGAATTGAGGTAATGTGTTAATTTCTTAACAGTTTAATTTCAGCTGAAAGCAATTCATTGCATTCAAGATGCATAATTTTATTTTGGATAAGATAGTCTAGGATGAGTTTGAAGTGTTCCAAAGGAGCTCTGCTGATGCAATGGATGCATCGTTTTTTTTTGGGATTCATAACTTGTTAATTTAAATCAAAGAGCTCAGTTAGTTTCAGGATGCGTAGTTTTCTCTTAAAAGTATTTAGATATGTCAACTTGCTTTCATTTTGTCTTGATGTTTTGGGATTTTTTGTATCATCATCTTTTTCTCTGCATTGTTTCCAGATTTTTGTGGTGAAGTCTGACAAGGCCTGTTTGGTTGAATTTCGGTCAGAGTGCTCCTCCTTAAGTATTTTGTTTGTTTCACATGGAAGAATGTTTGCACTTTCCATCAAAAATTTGCAGCTTCATGTAATTATGCCTCTTCCTCTTACTCTCAAATCAGAGCAATCTTGCCATATGTCACTCTCACATCACGTGTCAATCCCTTCTCACCCACATAGAAAGGACTGCAGTCTTCTCTCTGGCCCTTCTTTGAAAGTTCTACCGTTTAGTAGTTCATAACTTATTCTTTCATTTTGGTTTATCAGTTCTGTATAAACTCACAGATAGCTGCATAAGTGTAAAAATGTTTGCATTATGTTAAAAATAAATTTTTCTTGATAAATGTTTTTGTTGATATGTGTATACCATTTTGTATCAAAATGGATTAACATTAAAAGGTTGAGATTGTTCTCCAATGGAAAAATTTGATGTTACTGGTCATGGTAATTTGTGCTTTCTAGAAATGTAGCACTTAGATTTCATTTGCAGTAGTCAGTAGGTCACTGTAGCAATACTTTAATTGCCTGGATTTACAAGTTCGTGTGATATGATTTAGAAAAACATTATTATTTTAGTCTATTTTTTTATCCATATGACTTTTCATTTGTTGAAATTCAAGCTTCCAAAATAGAAATTGTTCATTGTCAGTTTATAGCTTTGTAGGAAGGAACCAGAGAAAATGGACAAAAACTAAAAGGCAGAAACATCCTACTTCAGCTAAGGGATACTAAATAGCTCTTAATCATGTAAATCGTGTTAAAATAAGAAGAATAGTTTTAACTGTGTATGGGGCCAGTAGTATTTGCCAGTTATTCTTAGGACTTTTATGGATTTCCCAAGTTCTTACATTATCAGACAAAACTAATTAAATAGAACTAGTTGATTTTAAGAAATAGACTTAAGACTTAGACAATTTTTGTAGTTGAAACAGTTTGCAGGACAAATTTGTGATGTTGAAGCCTTTGGAGAACAGTGGACCTTTTTGAAAGCCTGTTACAAATGATTCAGATATTTTTTTTTTTAGATCCAACAAGTTACATAGCTATTCATTAAACTAGCCTTTTTTGTGGACTTGGTTTTTAGCCTTAGTACTCTTTGTATAACAGGGAAAGACCAAGAATACAGTTCTAAACATTTGACTTACAGGAAATTAAGAATTATGACAAGGTTCAAGACCTTTTTGAAAATGTTCGGTCTTTGTTATGTAGCATTGGTACTTTTTAACTTTGACTTGGGTTATGCACGGTGATCCAGTAAATAATATGAAGGATGAGTAATTATGCTTCCACGTTTTTTTTATCTATGGAGAAGCAGCAACAGCTGCATGTGATTGAAGTTTGGGTATTCTTCATTTTTGTCTCAAAGCCTGCCATGATTTAATTGCCTCAGTCCTTTTCGGTAGATTTAAACAAATTATTGGAAATTTTAGGGTCATTAATTCAGGTTTACTTCTCATTAATGAGAGATAGTATGTTAATACAGAAAAAGCTTTCTTTATTAATTTGAATTGAAAGTTATTCACTATTTTAAGCACATCATTTTACACTATTAAAGTATACCATTTTCCTTGCTTGCAGTTGAATGTAGGCACAAGATCTCAATAAGTAAATTCCAACAACAATGATGAGATTCAAGGGCAGTTGGGTACTCAAATTAGATTTCTTCGCTCCCCGCTAAAGGTCATGTGGTTTTATACAAATCTATATTTGATTAATGGATCTATAAAATGTTCATTTTGTATTTTAGTTTAAATAAACATCGACTAGATATGTTTGACTGATTACTTTTGGGTTTCCAGTTATATTTGAATATCAGAATTACCTTCGGCCAACTTTGACTGATTGTTGATCGAAAATTGTATTTCTTCATTCCTAAAAACTCTTACATTATTATAATAACTATCAGTTATTCATTTTTGACAACAAACTGAAAAATCTCTGATTAGTGTCATTTCGATTTATGCTACAAGTTTTTTTTACACTAGATGGAGAAATTTAAGATGTAAACAAATCTCTTTCGTCATTTTGAAGTAAATTTAACTCAATTTTGCTTATTAGCCAGGTAATAAATGTTTTTATGCAAAATGTGTGCAATTTCATGTAAAAAATCAACAAATACTAAAATGAGTTGAATAGCCATTTCTCTACCTGTTTGGAAATATTTTGGTATGGGTGGGATAAGTGCCATCAATTTCTTCATGGTCATTTTGGCATTAAAAAAATGGTCAGTGTCCCTTTTATTTTAAATTAAAACTCTTACTTTCTTTCCAGCTTGCTTCAATCAGCTTTACCTATTATTGCAACAAATGTTTTAAATTTCATCTTGAATTTTTGACTTCATCTTTTTATTTTTTCGACCTCTGAATTCTTGCTGTCCGTTGTCGATGTTTCCGTTTTTTTTACTGTTCTTAAGTTGAATGGCTGAAAGTGCCTTAGTTTTGTAGAATACAACAGTAAATAGCGCTCATATTCATTTATCAGTTTTCATATTTTCACATATTCATGACAATTTGTTTGAATTTGATTTCTTTCTTTGTCAGGGTTTTACATGGTGAATAATGACATCATAAGCTAAAACTCTTATCATTCTGGTAATTTTCAAAGGTTTCACCTTCAGCTTTAGCTTAAATTGGAAGTCATTACTTTAATATTTAGATTTATGCCTCTTTTCTGCAAACTTGTCCAACACATCAGTGCATGTAGGCCTATTCAACTCTCAGGAGATCTTAACAAACCTGTTTTAAATGTGTGGGGTTTTAGAAAAGTTATTACATAAATTCAGGTATAGTATGAAAGTTGTTTTCATGCACATCTCTTTCCTAAATCACTCCTTAATTAACTTTTAAAATTTATGAATTTGATTTGTAAAGGAAGAGTCCAGAATAACACTGTTACAGGGACATACTCTTCATAGTAGCCCAGAAGATTTTCCAGTTCATATGATGAGTAAGCTCCCTGAATGGAATTACCTGTTTTATGCATATTTAACTTTTCAGAGTTACATTAACTCTGGTTTTATTAGTGTTTTTTTTAGCAGAAGGGAGATCAGTTCATCCATATACTGTTACAGTGGGAATTCTATGCTCAGCAGGTAGGATTGGCCTATGTTAGTAGGGAAACTTCAACTTAAAAGATCTGTAGAATATTGGATGTAGTCAGATGAAGTATTGTAGCTTACTCTGGATATTATATAATTAACCTTTGGAAAATGGTATTGTTTCAATGATTTAATATTTTTTCTCTGTGCAATATTTATCAAAGTAAAATATCTCTTAGAGAATACAAATTTCTTATTACGGAAGTGCAATACTAAAATGCATATAGATATTGATTTAACAAAATGGTGGGGAAGGGGAATGCACCTGATACAGTTTTAATTTTTGTAAATACTGTAATATGTGAGGGCACTGATTCAAAATAGTAAAATTAAGATAACATAGAATAGAGCTAAATCTAACATGCTCTTTGAAACTAACAAACGGTAGATAGTATAAAAGGTCTAACCTATTGATGTTAGTAGACTATGATCATTGAAACTATTTTGATGTAAGCAATATTGAAAACTTTGTGATAATAATTGAATCTTTATTAAAGGGAAGGTGATTTACAAAGAATGTGTAGAAAAACAGGAAATGAACTTTATTCTAGGATTATTGCAAAAAGATTGGGTGGGCTGTTACATAGGTTAAAGAGATAGGCGTTACAAAGGCGAATCACCATTACTACTACTACTAGACTATTCCCTTTTGACAGTTGGATGGAACACGTCCGTTAACATACAAGTTGCGTGAGGAGGCAAAGCTTAAACTTGTAATTCGATTTGAATCAGGTAATTATTCGTATGTATTCATTAACTTCGTTAAATCACAGATGCAAATATGTTTAAAGCTTACTGTAGACTAAGTTACTTTAATCTTAGCCTACCGAAAGCCAAGCTCAACTTGGCCAATTGTCTTCCAGTTAGTAGGCCGGTATTTTTTGATAAAAGTACAGTATGAGACGGATAATGTTCGTTTCCGGTCCGAACATCCCAACTCAAGTTTTTATTACAATTTTCGATTCTTCATGAAAGATGAAAACAATAATAGCCTATATAAATTTATATAATTTTGCCAACTGATTTATCACAATCAAAAGTAAAATATATATGTAAATAACTGAGGATTTTTTCTAAGTTTCGGTATTGCAAAATGCACTTGAGGGGGCATTTGATTCCCAAGGGGCTAGTACTGAACACGGCAAAGTACGTTTGACCCCCCAGGAGCTAGTACTAAACATGGTGGAACAGTTTAGATGAATCACTGTTTTGTATTAACTCTCATGTGAAATTGGACTACTGTATTGGAGTTTGGACTGGAAACGAACTTTTACTGCATTAGCTCCGCACGGACTGTATGGAACGGTTCCGTGAATACGAGAGATATTAGGGAGTCATATGTTCAAGAAGGGATTGGCTAAGGAAATCTGTTATAAAAAGAACCATACTAACCTAACATAACCTAACCTAGCAGGCCTTTTTACTTAGGCAGGGAGGTGGAGCACCCTGGGTCCCCGGTGAAGGAAACCACTCTTTACCAAAAGTTCCCCTCTAACTCTGCATGCATGATAGCAAAAATTTAATCAGTTCTGAGGTTAATTACAGTCGAGCGACAAAAAGAACAGTAAATTCTTGATAAGCAACCAAAATACTATAGAAAAAGTCAGTTTCCAAGGTAGTGCCCGATGCGGAGCTAATACTTAGTTCAACCAGTAGGCCAAAGCCTAATCCCTGGTCGTGATTTTTAAATGTTTTGCATCAGAGACCGTTTAGGGTAGGTTGTGTGGTAAGCTCCTTTAGGCCTAGGCTATATCTTGGCAATTGTAAATTTACCATAAGTTATAGTTTGCATTTCATAGGCTGTTGACATAGGATAATTATTAAGGAGACTTTAAGAACCAGAAATTGAGAACTAGTATTAAAATGAAATAAGCCTAATACTACCAGTTGTCTGTATATCATTCTTTATGATATATTGCTGTTAGCCTAATTTGTGCAGTCAGAGAAAAGGCTGGGCTTGTAGGCTAATCGAAGGCAGGCTTTGTGAACTGACAGGAAAAACTTTAAATAGGCGTAGGCTTAGGTTTTTTCTGTCTGACTACTATACATTTGGTTGCAGGTGTTTGTTGAAGCTAGGCCTGTTATGATGCCAGTATCTAATCATAGAGGGTGTGGTGGACCACTGGGGAAATGGGTTTTTGGCTGGATATGATGAGAACCAGGAAAAATGAGAGAAAAAAAAATTTTCACGATAACCTAACCTAACCGAGGTGCTGAAATAACCCTGATAGAGCGGGTCCAAATTTCTTATCCTGGACCCCCCCACCCCATTTCTCCCAACCTTACCTCACTTTGCCCTATACTTTCTTACTGGGGTTCCACATCATTACTAGAAAGGTGGGTGCTATAAAAGGCCCAGTGAAGTTTTTGCATGTTATTCCATGACAGTAAGTAGGCCCATGTTTTGCTTTATTTTGGGAAATCTTATGAATCATACAAAATCTTGACTGTACATGTGGTTTTATTCAGCTGTAATTAGATAGGCCTTATGGACATTAATGCTTTTTTGTTTTTCTGTTGTATTATGATGTGATTTGAATGATTTTGGGGAATCTTATCCTTGCATTATAATACAAGGTAATAAAATTACGACAAAATCTTGCTAATGCGGCAAAACTACGTTTACTGATTACAGTTTTGGTTTTATCTCGACAAAGCTGTACTAGGTAAATTCAGAAATATTTTCTCAAATAAATCACATCATACAACAGAAACACTACTGTATTCCAGATAAAAAGAAACAATCAGAAGCATATCCCTGATTAAGTGACTAAACCCCAGGAAGTAAAAATACAAGTAACGTAAGATTTGTTCAGTTAACTTAATTTCAAGTAATGTGAAATATAACACGCAGAAGTAAATTAATTAGCTCAGTTTATCAGATGCATGACAAAACAATGAGTGAATGAGTTGCAAAATTGAAAGAAGGCTTCTGGAAGCACTGCAATACCAGTATTGCTCTTGGGCTAAAGGAAATTTTGCTGAAATTAAAACTTTGGTTTACAAGTGGCCATATTATGTAATATTTTTCAGGTTTCAGTAAAGACCTTGATACCAACAGTCTATATTTTTCCAGTTACAAGACCAAAATATAATTATTCTTCTACAGTCACCACAAAAAAACTCAAATGAACAAAAATCAGAGCAGTGTTATAAAATGGGAAATAATAGAACAAAAAATCAGTTTCTCCAAATTTTAAGTTCATCTCTCTTAATCTTTTTGGCATAAATAAAATCTTTTGATTGCATCCATTTCTTCAAACCATGTACAGTTGCATCCTTCAACATGGGCATTCGTCGATTTCATGTAAGCCCAGCAGTTTTTATTGGATTAAGGTCTGAGTGAATTACCAGGCTAATTCAATTTTGAATGTTGTGTTCCTCAAACACCTTTTTAGCATCATTTGATCAGTGGTAAGGGGCTCCATCTTGCATAAAGATTCACATCCCTAACATATCTTTATAAGGGACAAGTTAATTCTCTAAAACACTAACATACCGCTCTCCATTCATTGTTTACTCGATGGAAGGAAATATAAACCACCACTGCCTCCGTATCCACTGAAACACCCACACACCATCACAGGGCCTCCTTACCTTCTTGCCAGCGCTATGAGCAATGTAGAAACAGGATTCATTGCTAAATACTCTTCCCCAGTCTTTTTCAGTCCGATGCAAATATTCTCTGCAAAATTTCCTTTGCTTCATCTTCATAGCCTTAGACAGGAGAGGCTTCTCTGCTGCAACACGAGATGGGAGACCAAGGTCTTTCTGCAAACTATGTTGTACAGTTCTTTCCTGATACATTACCAAGTAAAATGGAATTTGATCTAAGTAACTTCCCAAGGCATTACATAGCTATGAGTTCCACTCACATGGCAGCTTAAATTCAAAATTTGTGCTCAGTGCTTCAATTGTTTAGTGTAGGCATCAGTACCGCACTAACAGGAGCATCAGGAACAACAGCAGATAACGCTATTTCTGTTCTACGCCAGCTCAGTAAACACTGTGTCTGTGGCAGCTTTTGTTCATTGTTTGCCAGTTATACAACTGGATTTCGGTGAAGTAATATCACTGATTTCGTGTAACCTTCAAGCTTACAACTTTCAGGGCAGTTTTATTATTGTTTTGTTATTAAGATCTGGTTCATCTTTTTTTTTCGCCACCTCCCGAGCTGCTAGCTTGCCTGGCACCATCTACAGCCTGCTGCCAGCTCAGAGCACCCAGTGCCCAGTGATGACTCCCTCATCCAATTTTTCTTTCCTGCTACTAGCCCTCCTATTTTTGTCCACTTGCTCCCATACCTGGCTCCCTCGCCTCCTTCCCATGCCATTGCCCTTAACCCAAGGAGAAGACATACTGAAAGTCCAATGGAGGCTGATGGGAGTTCCCCCAGGATAGTTACCCCCTCAGTTGAGCCTGTTGCCAGTCCCAGGTATCGACAGACAGCCATTGAAAAGGTGTCTCTCTTGATTTTGGAGGAGGAGGTGGCTCTCTGGCTCTTTGGGTCTCCTAGACCAAAGGTCACTGTCCTGCTCCCCCGAACCTGGGAGAAGACATACTTGTGGTCCAAGGGAGTCCAAGGGGGTTTGCCCCAGGTAGCTGCCCCCTCAGTTGAACCTGTAGTTCGTTCCCAAGTTTTGGCAGACAGCCACTGGAAAGGCATCTTCATGGATGTGTAGTGTAGACTGCCACTGAAAGGGTGTCTTGATGGATGTGTAAGTAATCGTTCTTCAACTTGAAGTCTTCACAAGCAACTGGCACCAGCCTGCTAGTCTCTGGCACCAGATCCTGTTCGCCCGGCACCTTTCCTGGATGCTGACACCAGTTCCAGAGTGCTCGGCACTCTCCTTAGTATGTGACACCTGATTTTGCTTGGAACACACTGCTGTTCTTTCTTGAGCTCCAGTCCTCGATTGAGCGCCTGGCTCAGATTTTCAAGTAGCCAGCGCCAGTCCCTGAGCGTCAGGCACTGGCTCCTCAGTATCAGATGCCCGCTCACAGGCTCTCTCTTCAGTCTGTTCCACCATTTGCCTAGAGTTCAACCAGAGCCTATGTCGCTCCCTCTCAAGAGACAGTTAGTGTCTTGGAAGCCCTGTCCTTTGCGGGGAGGGGGTAGACAAGGACATTGGTATTCCGAGTTTAGGAGCTTGTTGAAGAAAGCTCCCTCCTCTGGTGTTTTCTTTTTTCTTTGTCCTCCAGAAGTCTCTCTAGGAGTTGGGAGTTGACTTTTGTTGGAAAGGGAGCAAGACAAGTGTCTTTTCTGTCTTTCCTCCCTTTGATGTTTTCACGAATTAGTCCTACTTGTTGAAGAATTTTATGAAGTGAAGGACATGGACAGTTGATATTCTTTTTAGAGATTTCTGCTCTTTTCTTTGGAATCTCTTGAAGAGAGTGCTCTTGTGCTCATTTACTACTGAGAGCAGCCACAGACTTCTTTCATAGTACACTGTCTCCGCCGTCTGCCAAGAGAATCACAGCTTTTTCAGATGGTCCACTAATTTTTTTTCTCTTACTTGGAACATTGGTGGATGAGTCTCCTGGGGACTCTGTTGTCCAACGAGACATAGTTAGTTAGACAGACTTTTTAGGGGAGTTTTGCATTCTTCCTCTAGTGCATACAGTTCCTAAGTTTCCAACGCAGACAGTAAGCACTGTAAAGTTTTTTGGTTCTTCACAGCTGCTGAAGTTCTCCCCTTACTTCCACTAGTAAGGAGATTGGCTTCATCTCACAGCCCTCCCACAGTTTCGCTGTGGTTCCTTCTGCCTCTTCCTCAGCCCGACTCCTTCTTGAATGGTGATATCTTCTCGTTGGAGCGTTCTTTTGTTGAAAGATGGCTCCAAGTAAGTGAGAAACACTATGAACCCTCTTGGACCAACGCTTCCTAGTGGCGTCCATTCATGAATGCCTGGATCATTTCCAAGCTCCTGGCGCAGATTCCTGTATGCCCAGTGCCTGTTCTAGAGAACTCAGCACTATCTAACCAGTATTAGTCTTCCGCTGCTGAAAGTCTAGCTCCTGAGCACAGACTATTTTCTCTGTTTAGACAATGGCATCTGACTGCAGTAGAATTCATCACACCTGTTTTTGGACAAGACAACTAGTGCTCAAGTTCGCTTAGTTGCCTTGCAAGTCTGCAGACTTGTCAGCGTCTGTATGGCCCACAGCTCCTTTCTCTCTCTTCGAGTCCAATCGTCTGTTCGCCAGGGCGATTGGATGGAGACCATTACAGTTCGTGGGTTGCGATAGGGGATCCTCCAGTTTGTGATCTAGGCTCCGCCTCACGATGCAAGCCTCATCTCAAGTCCTCTCCTCTGTTTTTCTTCATTTTCCAGCCACAACATCAGTTTTTCCTGACAAAGGCTGAACGCTAGACCTACGGGGACAGAGAAGACCAGACTCTGTTGTCTTTTTTTTTTTTCCCAAACTTGGATTTAAGTCAACTTGCAGTGGTGCCTGTCCGAGCTTAGACTTGCAGAAGAGAAGTTCCTCTTCCACAGAGGCTAGACTTCTGTCTCTTTTTGGCAGTTTCTTGATCCATTGGGGAGCTTTCAGAACTGGGGTTTCTGGGACGTGTTCTTGGAAGATGGAGCAATTAATATAAGTTTCAGAGCTGAAACCATCCGAGATAGGGTTCAGAAAAATTTCTTAGTTCTCTCCTATACTGTGGTTTCCATTTAGACCAGACAGACAGTTCTTCTGTAAAAATGGTGTTAAGATTTTTATCAGCCTACATTTGTTTCTGGTCAAAACAGTTAATCTAACTTCACGCTTGTGGTTGACGATTGAGTTTTCTAATCGCGTTTTTCAGTAATTTGTGTTCTGGCAGACGAAACGAGCTCACTGAATCATAATTTCCCTAAGTGGACCTTAACTTTCACCTGTTGGGATCTGTCGTTATATGGGACAGTCTGACTTTGAGCCTATAAAATTAGGGAAGCCAGGCCGCTTGAAATCTCCAGTGCCAGACCTCTAGGATGGGGCAAGTAAAAACCATGCTGAAGTGTCGGTCCTGCTTGGGCGAAGCTCTTTCCACCCTACGAAATGGTCAAGGGAGTTGAACATTTTCAGCTCATTGCAATGCGAGAATGACCGTTAAAGCCCATTGGTTTTGGCTCTGTTTAGCTGATAATGCTCACAACGTCGAAGGGGTGGCCATCTGAGACTCCTTCCCAATCTGTCTCACTAACAATCAATACATTTAATTAATTAAATGTGGTTTATAATGCGAAACGTTACTGCCCAGAAGTTTGTCAAGAACAAAGGAATTTAAGATGTACTACAAGGCTGTTGGGCAGTCATACGTGACAAAAAATCATGTACCAGACTAAGGAGCGAATTTAATGTGGGACATCTCAGACCTTATTTTTGTTTATCCGATGATTGTGTATAAAATTGTGGATTTCCTCCATGAGCAGATCTAGAATCTATGTTGGTTGCAATAATTAAGTAAGCATCCAGTTATCCAAAAATCTTGTAATGCAGTTAACTCATTTTTTTCCTTTTCTCGTTTTTAGCCAAGAATGAGGACCTTCCAAAACTTGATAAAAAGTCTCTAAATCAAGAACTTAATGGAATAAAAGAGGATTTTTCAGCTTAGATCACAAACCAGTACCCAGGCGCCTAGATCACCTGTCAGCTTTGACGATTCCACTGGCCGTTCCCACCCAGTTTACATCGTAGGCGTTGGGTACAAATATAGGCCAACTACAGCCTGGCACCAGCTCAGAGCACCAGCGATCGCCAGCCCCGCCATCTGACGCCAATTATCCCTCACCCTGAGTCTGGGGAAGAACAGGCGAGTCAAATCCAGGCTGGGAATCGTTCAGGTATTTCAGAGTAGACTGGAAGAACAGAGCCAGCTCCTGCCCCTGGTCTGATGCCACCTCCTGCTCACCCTTGGATCTGGGGAAGAATAGAAACCTTTTATCCAGTTGGAACTTGGTATTACCTGAGTTAGACTGGAAGAGCCCCAGGGCCTGCTAATTTTTGTTGGGCAAGGACCTGCATTTCACCCCTCTGTCATAAGAACTCATTGTCCTTCATGTTGGATTTTACAGTATTTCTAATAAGACCAGTAAAGATTCAGAGACCGTTTTTTCCTACTTTGTGAAAGCTCAAAATGTTAGAGCAGGTTTTACCTTATTAACTTTTAGCACAAGTTTGCCCTTTTCATTCTGAAATATCGAGTAACTAGATCATGTGATCAAATTCTTAAGCTGTATCATGGCTTTTATGATAAACAGTTGGTTGGAAAAATCAGCACCTGGTGATCATTTGGTAATTGAATGGTATCCAAAAAGGTTAAAATCGGAATTGTGCATCTTTAGCCTGGAGCTATAAGCG
Organism: Macrobrachium rosenbergii; assembly: GCF_040412425.1. Lineage (NCBI taxonomy): Eukaryota > Metazoa > Arthropoda > Malacostraca > Decapoda > Palaemonidae > Macrobrachium > Macrobrachium rosenbergii. Next base: position 34,579,859 of record NC_089755.1, read on the forward strand.
TAGAGGTATTTTGTGAAGTTGGGGGAGGGAACACTTAGGCCTTTGGAACCCACTCCCAAGTGGATGGGTTGTGGCCTTTTCTTCCTGACAGCATCTGGTTGTTTTTTATTTTTACAGTTATTTTTGGCTCAGTTGACTTTGTAATTATAGCCATCAGTCATATACTTTTAAGTTAATTGTGTAGAGGCCCTGTTTATACTGCCATGCCAGTTTTTAGGTTGTTGAGCAAAAGTGGAGTTTCTACCTTCACTATCTCTCTTAACTGATATGAAATGACAAGCATTGTCTCCAGTGCTAGTAACTTTCCCTTTATTTCTTACGGTAAGTTAATGTTTTGGAGTAGAAGTATATTTCCACGTATCTGATGGAATTTCAGTGATTCAGCTATGTAATGGCTTGAGCTTTATATAAAAATGACATTTATGATAAAACAAAGTTTATATACTTATTAAGTAATTACAAAACCTGGAGCCCACCCTCCCCTCTGATGGCATCAATGGTAAAACAGTTGACGTTAGTAATAGTTTAGTGGGCGTACACAAAACAATCAAAGCGCTCCTTCATTTTGAATTTAAACTGCTGTCTGAGTGGAACTGTGTAATTACTTGATAATAATTCATCATAAAATGCCATTTTTCTGTCTTCAAAATTTTTGCTGGCATTGAGGGCTTTCCATAAAATCTTTTCATTAGGTTGTCTGTGGTTTCAAGTCGTACTCTTGGTCTTCCAAAGAGTTGGTTCTTCCAACACTGCAATGCAGTATTCATAGTTGGCTGTTTCATGTCTTGTTGTTGCACCACAGCGGAGATGGTAGTGGAAGATGCCCCATCCTTTTGCTATGGCATCTCACACTTCCCAGCTCATTATTTCAACGAAAGTTAAGCTAGGACACATCCTTGAAAATGATAAGGATTTTAGTCATATTTAATCATCATAGCGCAAGAGCTAAAATGTATTCAGTAACCAACTAGGAGGATATTCATGGAGCAAATGAGTTGATATGAATATCATGTTTGACAGACTCACACTGGAATGGTCATAAGAAAAAGAAGGTCTGTTTTATTAACAGAAAATTGACCAGTGATTAAGAATGATGTCACTGGTGAGCAGGATGTTACACCATTGTTTCAGTCAGGCCAAGGGAAGTATAGCAGAAAGGAGGGGTTACATTACAAAAACACGTGATTATATACAGTATTGTGTATTCGCTAGCATTTTGGCCACAGCTGTTGTAGTTTTGTGACAATAATATTTGTGCAGTATGGGTGTAACTCCAGTATCAGTTATGGACCATTTTGTATTACTTTCAGGAGAATAAAAATTTGTAAAATGAAGAACTATGAAAGAAATGGATTCATCAGGTGCAAGAGAAAAGTATCCATTTGCCAAAATTCAAATCGAGGAATTGTAGCTGAATTTTGAATCAACTGTTTAGTAATGAACCTTAATTTTTAATTACTTAATCTGTTTGTACAAGACATCTTGATATATATTACAGATTGGTAATACTACAAGAAATGCATCCTTCCAGCATCAGAGGACAAAAATAATTTAGAATTTGTTGTTTTTACTCATGAAGTCGATGGTTGAAACGATGAAGTGTTCTGAATTTATTCCACCAAGGTGATTTATGTTCGCTATTAATATGTCTTGTCTCTCAATAAGATGTAGGTCCCATCTTAAGTAACTAAATTGGTTCTAGTATCAGTAAGCGTAATCCTAAGGGCTAGTCTAGGAGAGCTGATTAATCAGCTCAGCGGGTCTGGTAAAACTAAGGATAATAATTTTTATATTTCCATCATGCCTGTGTTATGGTGGACTTAAATTGGTCCCTGCCCCACACATTAGGTGATATAGAAGTAATCAAATTCATTTTAGATGGCTCGTGTCCAAATATTTTCGATTCCCATTTGCAATAAAAGCGGTTATCTGATGATCTGGTTTTGACTACCCTAGTCTTTATGAGAATAGCTTCTTCATGTTAGATAAATAAAATACTCGGTGTTGAAACTGAAAATTAAATTTGCTTATATCACCTCATTCTCAAAAATGATAGGGTGAAGTCAGAGAATGTCAAAAGACCAAACATGGCTTATGGTGATTTAGAACTTTCTCATGCAGATTTAAAAGATATGAGTTAAAAAGTATATGTAGGTGAACCATATGTTAACTATTGACCTTCGTAGGATGCAAGAAATCTAATGTTCAGCTCCTAGATTTATCATTTAGCAATGATAGCAGGAAGTTTATTCTTAACTCAGAATTAATCACTTCAAACAACTGTTTGAATAGTCTTGTAGGCCTATGACTGATCACTTGCTACTGTAGTTGTTAGTGAATGTTTTGCATAATAATTTTGTGGTTTTCATTTTTACATGCCTGTCTAACTTTCTTGTTTTGTGTATAATATGTTTAAAAAATGAATTTAAGTATTTCTGTCATCAGTAGGTTAGGAAGAGTTCTTTATGTTCCTCATGCATTTTGTTTCAGGTTTTATTCTGATCTGTAAAATTAACATGTCTGGTGATATATCTTTATGTCTCAGAAACTAGATATATTATAAAAGATTTCTCAGGCCTGGTCTTCCTAAATTCTTTGTTGTGAGCTTCTTGGGCCTCCCGAAGTGATCATTAATAAAGATGGAAGAGTGGAAGATTTGTTGGAAACATTTGCTGCTATTTAAATCTTGTGCTATAGAAAGATGATATGAATTTTATAGCTGTAGAGGCTTCTAGATTACCACTTGCTGTTTAAAGTTCAGATATTTTTTACCTTCTAAATACAGTATGTGATTTAGTTACCTTTGATATTTAAGGACATGATTTTTGTGCTAAAAATCGATTTTGCCTAAATAATATTCTCATTTCAGTTATCCAATCTGGAGTAGAAATGGTCTCTGCTATTTTGTAATTAATGTATTTCTTGGTCTTGGAGTTTAGTCTCCTGCTTAAGCTTATCTGTTTAATTAATCTTTTAGTATTTTTTGTGGTTATATTTCTCCTGTTGTTGTCTTCTGGTTCTATTATTTTGCTTCTTAGGATTTTTCCCATTAAAAAATTGTTGAGTTATACTATAGTAGTATGGGCAAAAGTTCTATGTTCCATGCATGATGGTTATTAAACAAGTTCTGGAGTTCTCCAGGTATCTTTCTTTATTGCCTGATTGATATCGTTCATAATGGTAATGTTCCCAAAAGTGCTTACATTAAATGAGAGTTGTGGATAAAGAGAATTGTATTTCATGATGTTAATAATAATGCCCCACAAAACAGGATTACATTTTAAAAATGCAAGTGAAGAAAAGACATTTCTCTGAATCAATATCCCATTAGAAATGTTTAAATATCATGTTGTTTCCATTTGACATACAAAATTAAGGTTTACAATAAAAGTATCCAGTGGGAGATGAATAAGATTTTTTAAATTATAATTTTTCTATATTTTTTCATGGTAAGTTATCTCAGATAAATTTCAAAGGTATTAGCCATTTTGCATCAAAGCTTAATACTGAATCAGCTTCTATTCAGTCTTGACAAATCTCAGACTGGCATTTAACTTTGTCTTTTTGAAAAAGCTAATACATGTGTAGCCATCAAATTCTATCTTTAGTGTCTATTCAGTCTTGGTAATTTATCAACAGTCAGGACTGGCATTTAACTTTGCAAAAATTGTCTGTTAAGTCTAAAACATCTCTGGGTTCAAGAGTTTTGCCAGTTTTCCAATTTCATATAAGTTATCTGAATTTTTCTTACATCTTTAGTTTCTAGATTATGGCTTACGTTACAGCCTTTATTTTAAAAATCATGGTGAATGGCAGTAGGATAGTTTAGTTTACTGCAAGCCAAACCGCAATGGGTCAGTGCACTGGAAACCTCACCAAAAAACCTCAGTGTGTTTCTGCTTGTTTGCATGGGTGCACCCAGGTTTGCTAGCTTTTGTTTAATATTTTTGGTTGTGAGGCTGAGATCCAGATTGTCCTAGTAGCTTCAAGACTTTTTATTTATGGACATACAATCCACAGACTACAGTATTATGCATCTAAGTCTTGGCCTATCTTACAAGCATGCACAGTGACAGGGAGATACTTTTTGAGACCAATGATGTGTTTTTCAATTTGAAATGCTTTAAGGAATTTTGTAGTATTTTTAAAGTAGTCTGTCAGAACATTTGTCAGTAGTTACATATGCAAACCACATGATGGATATGTTGGTATTTGAAAGAAAGTAAATTAGTTTGGTCTGTAATAATTACTATTAAATAAAATAATAACTCACTAGGCGTATTCTATTGCTAAGTACAAATATTTTTGGTACAATATTTGTTTGTTTTTATTTGTTAGTATGATAAGTAGTTTAGTTTATCAATTGGTACATTACAGTATGAATTATTAAACGTTTCTATTAGTTGCAAATATCAGTTCTTTAAATGTTTGTAATAGTGGTGTTAAGAAATTTTAGTTCAATACATTTTCCTTCAACTTTGGTTTATTACAGAAACTTTAATTTGTGACCTTTGAATGTGGTCAGATTGAATTCTCACTCTTGCCAGATTTTTGTTGGCCCACTCAGACTGGAAAATGAATGTTCATATTTTTTAGATAAAAAGAAAAGATATCCACAGCTTTTTGAGTAATTGTAATCAGGATATACATAATACAAGTGGCTGTGTATTGTTACATGGGACCTGAAATATTAATTGATGGTATGTACCAGTTACAAACATGTCTCTCTGTCTCATCACTCTCTCCATCTCTTTCTCTCTCTCTATGCTCACTTTTAAGGAAGTTATCATCTCTATTGTTCTGATGTTTTCAGCATAAAGCTTACACCAACTTTACTTTTGTTGGTAGTTATTTTGCTAAAAATGTTCAGATGACTTTGAAATGTGAATTGATATCATTTCTTGTTTACAGATTCAAAATGGATAAAGTGTAAAAGTATATGATTTTGACCAGAGATGATAACTTTTATTACATTTTGTATGTTTGAATGTTCGAATAGGCCAGCTTATAAGCATTTTTTTAGGGCAGGTTTAAGTACAGAGTTTAATGGTATTTCAACATAAAGTTACTATTTTCATATTGATGCAGTTTCCATTTGTTCAAAGTTTGGTCCCATGTTCTTGGCAGCTGGGGTTTGCTGTATATTTCAGTTCCAGTTAAACTATCAAACTTCTTTGACTGCCTAGCTTTAATGCTTATCAGGATTATTTTTCTAGTTTTTATTTTATGCTTGTTGCCAGCAGTTCACCTAATTTGCTTTGAATAAATGGCTAAAGCAGATCACTCAAATCTTGATGTGATTCTCTTATAATTTTAAAAGGAAGAAAACTATATCTGTTGACTTTGATGCTACTACACAAATGTAATGATTAGCCTCAATTAAGTGTTAAATCTGCAACTAGACAGTTTAATTTTATGAACGAGCTGTTGTGTGGTTTTAAAATAGTCATCAGTGATTTATTCTGTATTGAATATGATAAGATCTGTGCTTTGAAGATACTTTCATTTACAGGACATGTGGACCCTGGGGAATCAGATAGAGAAACTGCTTTAAGAGAAACAAGGGAAGAAGCAGGATTAGGAAATGAGCACTTTAAAGTTATTGAGGATTTTAGAAAAGAATTGAAGGTTAGAAAAACAATTTTTATTGGAAGAATTGAATGAAATATACAGCACTTGACTGTAGATTGTTTCAAGAAATGAAGCAGTTATATATAGCATTAAAGTGAGGCACTTGAATCAGAGATAAAAGTTGCAATATCTTTGAGGAGTGCACTGTAAAGATATGGAGTCCCAATTTTTGTATTGTGCCGCTTATTGCACCCAAGGCGTCTAAACCAGTTGATACGTCCCATTTCAGTATGAAGTGAATGGGAAACCAAAGACTGTGGTGGGATATACTGATGGCTGGAACTCTTGAATCAAGCTCCGTGCCTCGTTGTCTTCCTGAGGAACATCAAGATTTATAGATGGCCGCTCTTCTCCATGCCCAGTGGCGGTTTAACCAGCATGAGTCCTCAACATGATAGAAACACTCAAAAGAATCGGGTTTTCTCTCCTGAGCAATTCCTCTGTTTGGTGCAGTGTTTGGCTCCCAGGCCCCCAATGTAAGTTCCCTCTTTAACAGGTGCCTGATGTTGTGCGTTCAGAAAACATTTATACACTTTAGCACTAAAAATGTATTCATGATTATGTCCCCCTCCATTATTTTAAGCGAGATGCCAGCTCCGAAAGAGAAACATTGGTGCCATAATCAAGTATCAGTGCCTGTTTCAGGCTTGTTATATCTAGAGCTTCTAATCATTTTCTCTTTGGGCATCAGGTAAAAACATTTTGATTACATTGTTTTGGGCCTTTATGTCTCTCTTTCAGATTTTTCTACACAGCATACTATAAACTTAGTTTTTAGTAATACCTAACTCACAGTAGTATTAATTTATGGTAGATAGTATCTTCGAAAGATTTTATAACAGTTTCCTGGCGTCTTCAAACTGCTCAATTTGATAGGTTGTTTCTGCTCAGTGATGTTCCCAACAGACTCCCTTCATCTTTCTCCGAACTGGAATCTGTAGGAAGTTTTCTTGATGAGATGTGAGGGAAGGCATTCCTGAATGATTGATGAGTTTTCTTGAAAAATTGTCTTTGTACATGGTTCTAATAAACCATTAATCATATTCAGCCTGGAAAATGACAATTTAGGTGGAAGGCTGAGTTGCTGAATATCATAGATCACAAGGAGCTGATGGATCCAAAAGAACTTTCGGAAACTGAAGCATGCCAGGGACCAAAGCTCATAGCAACTTGAAAGATGATGATGAATCCAAGAAGACAATAAGGCCTGCATACTTGTGATCTCAAAGGCAATGCACAGACAAGTTGAATAACAACCAATACATAGGGATGAGTAGATTTGAATGGCTGTGACACAAAGACACTGAGAATCACAAGTGTACATATAACATGTAGTCATGCTCCTGAGGTAATTAGACACACCTGCATTTTTTATGTTTAAAACACAGATAAATATTATGTAGGAAGAAGAAGAATTCAATTTTTTTCAAGGATTCACAAAATGACATGTGGTCAGATGAGATTATCTTTGAGCAACATTTTGAAGGTGATTGTTTGGATCACAGCTGTTGGTCTCCAGGTCTGCACACAGTCATCTCTGACTGGTTACCAAGCATATTTAGCATAAAGACTCCAGCTCACCCTCCTACGCAGAATGCTTCATCTTTTGGCTGGTGCCAAGATTACTACTGATTTGATTGTGTATTCATATTCATACAGAAAGGCAATGTTATTAACAAACTATAAATTACTATTGATTAAACTGTACTTTTATAGCTGTCAGCTTTTTGTTTTGTCCTCAAGGAGTTACCTTCCATGGTCTACCAGAGCTCCATGGTGACCAAAACTAACATAAAGATCTCTTCAGTTGGTCTTGGTCAGGTATTGTGTCGTGAATGAGTAACATTATAACACATGATGTGAAGTATATAATGGACCTAAAGATAAGAGGGCATGTTCCCTTATCTTCAGTGCTGTGAACTCCAGTTTTTCCAGCATCAAAGACCCTTCAATCGAACCTGTGGATTCGTCTTCGAGATGGCTGCAATGAAGGCTACGATCCATGCAAGATGCAGTTGCAGATGTGTGCTTTGGAGGAAAAGAAAGTGAGAAGTGATAGTGATGTGCGAGTGTCCCCAGTGTAGTGGAGGGGGCGTCTGACCGGCTCCGCATCGCTCCTAGGCCTAGACCTCTTCCAAACTCCCAGACCCAGTGGAGGAGGAATGTCGACAGCCGCAAGGGGGATGAAGAGCTCCCAATGGTCAGGCGTCCTTCGGCAGCGCCTGTTGACGCGTCCCAGGCTGCCTTAGATCGCCGTGAAAAGGATCTTGAAGAAGTGTTTCTCGTCTTCTGCTTCTTCACCTAAGCGTGGTTGGAGTTCGGCTGAGGAGTCGCGCCTTGAAGAGGACTTGGAAGGCTCCTAGAGGAGACGCACTGGACTCTAGCCCTGAGCGCTTCCTGAAGGTTCTCCTGTTGCAAAAGAAGAGAACTCAAGATCTCCCTCCTCTTCTTCTGGTGGTCAGGAGTCCACCAAGCAGATCCTGGTGGGCCTCCAGGCTCAGCTCGCTGCTCTTGCTGGCTCTTTATCAAAGAGCTCTTCTCATGCCGGAAGGATGCCTCTCTTCCGATCAAGTCCTCCAAGAGACACTCTTCTCCCAGCAAGTCGTCTTCTGTGAAGCGTTCTTCTCCTGTTAAGCGCCCTCCAGCAGCAGGCGCTCCTCTCCTGGTAGGTTAGACAAAAAAATAGTAGACTAACTACAGTATAAGGTTACATATTAGTAAGTCTCTGTTTTTATATAGCTTATACATTTAAGTGATCTATAATAATCTGGATTAGGCAGTACCCTATACTAGGCTAAGAAAGAGCAAATAAGCCTAGGGTTATATATAAACAGTATCTTAGGTTCAATAAAATTACCTAGTTTTTTACGACTCTGTAGCATATCTGTAAGGCTACATACTAGTAGGGTTTTTTGTAGCCCATATCCTTAAAGGTGATGTAAACCTATAACAAGCAGTAGCCTAACCAGATTAAGTAAGAACCCCTTTTTAAGGAATGTCCTACTATTAACCTAAAACAGCGATGGCCAAATATCAGATAAAAGGGTAGTCTCAGCCACATAAAACAGAAAACCAGATTATAAGAGAATTATTTTCTGTATAGTTTGCATCCTTAAGTTTTAATTAAGCCTAGAATAGGCAGTGGTCTAAAATAGGTTAAGCGAGAACCTTCCATTTTGAATAAGACCCAAGTTGCTCACCAAGTAGTCCCAGCCTTCTGTCCCTTCACTTTCAAAATGATTAATCATGTGAAGACAGATTTTCAGAATTTGTAGTGACTAAAAACGAGACACAGTGGCAGAGCTAAAACCATTTACCACTGTCATCCCAGTTTCGGGAAATTCCACCAAGGAATGGGCAACACTACAGCTCCCTTTTGAAAGCAAAAAGCTCCCTTTAGATATAGCTATGCAGCAATTTGGGACCCTTATGAGAAGACTCTCAGAGGGGACAGCCTCGTCAGAATTTTATGCGAGGGTCCAATTCCTTTGTATTATAACCTCTACCACCTTGCTGGAAGTTGCCACCAAAAGGCTTCCAGAAGATTCCAGGACAGTTTTTGCTGTTGAGGCCAAAAGTCTTATGAGAACCCTATGGGAAGCACTCTGTGACTTTCTAGAATGGCGCATAAAAGTGCAAATGGAAGCATTGGAGGGCTCCAACAAATCGCTCTCCAATGTCACTGCATTATTACATTCTAACCTCCTTCTGTAACGACTTGTTTGAGGAGTCTGTTGTGGCTCAATTCACAAGCAAGCCCACCAACAAAATTGTAGTGTACGCTCTTCTGGGGAGAGGGAAATTCAGGAAACAAAGAATCCAAAATTTCCCTTTACCCAACCCCATAAAAGGCTCGCTTTGATAAAAAATATGTAAGCCTTCAGTCACCCGCAAAAGTTTTCCTCAAAAAACAGGTAGGTGGTCAGAAGGGACAATTCCCTACAAAGGAACAACAACAACAACAACAGCAAGGACATCCCTTTCACAAGGTCCAAAAACCATCTTACAGGGGGGGAAAAGGCAAAGCAACACCTGGAATGTCTATCAGAGGCAAAGACAGGAAGAGGCGGATACCAATAGGAATTGTATGGTTGGGGGTCAGCTTCGATGATATCACAGACAATGGAAGTGTTTTCCCTTTGGGGGGACAGCATTATTTTCAGCGGGCTGGGGTAGAAACAGTCTTGTCCCCCCCCTCCCTTAAAGGGTTCTTCCAAAAACCAGACCCCTCTTGGGAAGATTACAGGCAGAAAGGCCCTGTTAATGGGGGCTATAGAAAAACATGCATATATTTGCCACCAAGTACATCTCTTCAGTGTCCCCTAAAAGGATTCCTCCCAAAGAAGAGTGATCTTCAACCAGTCAACATTGAACAAGCACACTGTTTGCCAGAAGTTTCAGATAACTACCATTGCCCAAGTATGTTCAATCATTCCAAAAGGGACTTGGACAGTTTCTATAGATCTGAAAGATGCATACTGGCATGTCCCTATCGTCGTTTCCTTCCTCCCCTTCCTAAGGTTCCAGATAGGGAAAGATACTTACAGGTATTTGCTCGAGAACTCAAACAAAAAGGAATACAATTAATAGCCTACCTAAACAACTGGTTGATCTAGGGGCCCACAAGAAAGAGTGCTTGAAAAACCTAAGAGCAATGGTCAACAGACTACAGTCAAAAGGTTTTATAATAAATTAGAAAAAATCCCACCTCATGCACAGCAGACACTTTCAGTGGCTGGGACTGTGTTGGGATACCCTTCATGGCCTGTTGTCTTTCCCCATCATACTCAAAACAGAATAAGGTAAGTCCTCAAAAGGTTCCTTGCACAGCCCAGAGTTTCCAGATGACAGTTAGAACATATGATGGGCCTGCTGCAGTTCACACCAGTAATAGATCCAATACTTAGATTGCAACTAAAAATGTGAACAAATTCTGGCTATCACATGCAAGAAAAAAGATGCGAGACCAACCTCATCAAAAGACTAAAAAAGTTGGGGAGATACTTCGGCCTTGTACCCGGAAGGAATCTCTGGTGAAACAGGTCACCCTGACTCCTCCGTCTGTATGAGTGACAATACATACAGATGCCTCGATGACAGGTTGGGAGGACATTGGGAGGATCGTCAAGTGGCAGGGAGGTGGTCAGCTACTCTGAGGAATTCTTATATCAATTTCCTGGAGCTGATAGCTGTCTTTTTGTCTCAGAAAACAAACCTCCAGAAGAGAGAGACAAATGACTACAATGTCCTGCATCAAGAGGTTGGGATTATGTTTACCTCCTCTCAATGTGATGATGCTAGCCATCCTTCAGATGGTGCAAGGAAGGAAGTGGCACCTGTCTGCAATTCACCTCACAGGGAGTCTCATTGTAATAGCAGACTCTCTGTCAAGGAAAACGACAGCCTCAACAGAGTGGATGTTGGACAACCGCTCTTTTCAAAAAATAGCCAACATACTTCCACAATCGGAAGTGGACTTGTTCGCCACATACGAAAATCACAAACTCCTAATATGTGTCTCTGAACTTGGACAGTCAAGCAACAGAAAGAGATGCCTTCCTAAAGGGAGGATGATATCTTTTTCCTCTATCGTCCCAGATTTTGAAGGTTTCGAGCAAACTTCTAACCTTGAAAGGAACAGCTTATTTAATAGCCCCAAATTGGCCAAACAGGCATTGGTTCCTATCACTTCAACAGCGGGCGAAAAGATCAATTCCACTACCGTTTGCTGTTCTATCCCAGACAGTAGGAGGGAAAGTCATTTACGCATCCTCCTTTCTGAGCTGAGACCTTCACATATGGATTTTTTAGATATCTGTTGTAAAAATTACTCACCCAACATTGCTAGGTACCTAGTGCAAAAGTTATGGACATCATCTGTCCGGCAATACCAGTCTGTATGGAAGATGTGGTTATATTATATCCATATTGATAGCCCAGTTGAGATTTCTATAGAAACGCTTTTTAATTTTCTTATATGCCTTTTTGAAGACAAATGCCTTGCGGTTACATCAGTCATGGCATACAAGGCAGCATTAATGGAAACCTTGCTGTATGGATTCGGGATTGACTCCAGTATAGAAGTTGTCATTTCCCCTCTGCAGTCTTTTGCTCTACAAAGGCCTGCTCCCAAAAGGCTTCCAGTTACTTGTTCCCTGAACAAGGTGCTTAGACTTCTGTCAACCCCCAGTTCAGTGAACCCGATACAACGACAACACAATGCTACAGATGGTAATCTTCTTGACTGCATTAGCATCAGCAGCTCATATTAGTGAACTGGGCTCTCTTAGTTGGGGACGATGCATCACGCAAACAACTGACCATCAATTATTATTGTCCCCTGGCCCATCATTCCTGGCCAAGAATGAGGATCCTTTAAGAAGGTAATCTACTCTTATAAGAAAACTTAATTTAGTAGACAAGACATTGTGCCCGGTTCAAGCACTCAAGATTTACCTAGAAGTCATGGCAAACATCCCAGGGGGTCTTATTTTCTTACATCCTAGCACAAACTAACCACTCTCCTTATAAGGGCTAAGAATAATTGTAGTGTGTCTCATTAAAAAGGCAAATCCACACTCCTTTCCTAGGTCACATGATATTAGGAAAGTAAGTATGTCATTGGCCTTCTTCAGAAATGTCTCTTTAGAGAGAGAGAGAGAGAGAGAGAGAGAGAGAGAGAGAGAGAGAGAGAGAGAGAGAGAGAGAGAGAGAGAGAGAGAGAGAGAGAGAGAGAGAGAGAGAGAGAGAGAGAGAGAGAGAGAGAGTGTTAGTTGTCACACGCTCGAACAAATTTGACTGCACTGTGTATCAGTAGGTGGCATTGTTAGGGTTAGGTAGGTGCTTTAGCAGAAAACCAGGGGTCTTATTGACAGTGAGTATGCTAACTATCGCTGGGAGAAGGGCGACAGTACTGCAACCAAACCCAGCAGGCTTAGGTAAGCCACTGTAGAGCTACAGTCATACCCCGAACTTATGAGAGGTTAGGTTCCAGAACCCCTCATGCAAGGCGAATTTTCGCGTAAGTTTGGCACGGTCTAAAAAAATGCTAATAAATGCTTAGTTTTAGTGTTTAAACACAAAGTATGACCCTAATCATGCCCCAAATTATTAAGCTAACTTGTAAATGAAATTAAAGTTACTGTAATTTCATTTGAAAGTTAGCTTAATACATTACCCTTAAAAAAAGAAATAAATCATTGACATAAAAATAGAGAGTTGAAAGAGAATTTCTCCCTCCCTCCCCTTCCGACCAATCTGTTTTTAAAAAGAAGTCTTCTCAACCTCTTTTTAATAACTTCTTTATTCTGTGTCTCTTTCTCTTTGTTCTGAAATGCTTTTTCATGAACAAGCAGTATTTTTTATTTGGACTAATGCAACTCTTAGTTATTATGTCTGTATGTTTTAGATATATTTGCCACACTAGCACATTTACAGTTCGTAGACGGCACAGGTAAAATTAGATCAATTTAAACTATCTGCTGTACAGGTAAAGATGTACAGAGAAGTAACAAGTTGTAAAAATGTGTGAGGGCGAACTATGAGAGAGAGAGAGAGAGAGAGAGAGAGAGAGAGAGAGAGAGAGAGAGAGAGAGAGAGAGAGAGAGAGAGAGAGACCAAAAAGCCTTTGACATGCTTGGGCACTGACTGACATGTTTGATAGCTTTGTCTCGCTGCTCTCTTCAAAGGTTTCACAAAAGACCAGAAAACGATATTTGTTTGTGTAAATATCACAAAATTTACTATAGAAATGTATGAATTTTGTAATTACAGTTATTATTATTATTATTATTATTATTATTATTATTATTAATATTTGAAAATTAGTACTTATTATTAAGTAAATCATATATTTATCAACAAAACAAATAAACATATACATGTAACCACAAAAATTTTCTCATCTCAGTAAGAGATGAGAGAATTTTTATGGTTATATGTACAGGCAGTCCCTGGGCTACGGTGGGGATTCCGTTCCTGTGCTGTGCCGTCAGAAAACGCCGTAACCCAGAACATTGTAAATTTTGAGAGGAGAGAGAGAGAGAGAGAGAGAGAGAGAGAGAGAGAGAGAGAGAGAGAGAGAGAGAGAGAGACTTATGTAAATTAATCCTGGGAAAGAAGCAGGTTGTTAAGCTTTGCCCTGGTAATAAACCAGTTTTCTTCCTTATATAGGAGGGACCTCCTTATAGTAAACCCTCCCGATGGCTACAGTTCTCTAAACCGGTTTTTTCACCTCATTATAGCACTTAAAGCTAGGCCGTAATAACCCAGAACCAATTTTTTTATGAATATGTTTTAAATAGCACCCTTAATTCAGAACGCCATAAGTTGGAGCCGCCATAACCCAGGGACTGCCTGTATATTTTATTTGTTTTATTGATAAATAAATGATTTACCTAATAATAAGTACTAATTTTCAAATAATAATAATAATAATAATTAATAATAATAATAATAATAAATGGACTACATCGGGACCTATTGCTTTCCAACTTGAAAGCCCCAGGTCCTGATGAAGTCCGTGGATACTGGCTCAAAAACTTCAAGGCCCTACACCCATGAATAGCAGAACAGCTCCAGCATTGTATCACAAACCATCATGCGCCTAAATGGATGACCACAGGGAGCAATCCTTAATACAGAAAGACAAGAACAAGGGAAATATAGCAAGTGACTACAGGACTATCACCTGCCTACCAATAATGTGGAAGTTACTAACAGGTATCATCAGTGAAAGGCTATACAACTACTTAGAAGATACAAACACCATCCCCACCAACAGAAAGGCTGCAGAAAGAAGTGCAGGGGCACAAAAGACCGGGTCCTAATAGACAAAATGGTAATGAAGAATAGTAAGAGGAGAACCAACTGAAGCATGGCATGGATTGACTTACGAGGCAGAGGAAAACACCATCAGCTTCCTTAAAAATACAATGCGCAACTGGAATACAGTACAGTACTTACAAACTCTTGGATAAGACTAGCAGAAGTTAACATCAGGAGAGGGATCTTTCAAGGCGCCTCACTGTCCCCACTACTCTTTGTAGTAGCCATGATTCCTGTGACAGAAGTTCTGCAGAAGATGGATGCTGAGTACCAACTCAGGAAAGGAGGCAACAAAATTAACCATCTGATGTTCATGGACGACATCAAGTTGTATTGTGAGAGCATCAAGGAAATAGATACCCTAATCCAGACTGTAAGGATTGTATCTGGGGACATCAGGATGGAGTTTGGAATAGAAAAATGTGCCTTGGTCAACATACAAAAAGGCAAAGTAACAAGGACTGAAGGGATAAAGCTACCAGATGGGAATAGCATCAGACACATAGATGAGACAGGATACAAATACCTGGGAATAACAGGAGAGGATATAAAACACCAAGAGATGAAGAACACGATCAGGAAAGAATATATGCAGAGACTTAAGGCGATACTCAAGTCAAAACTCAACTCCGGAAACATGACAAAAGCCATAAACACATGGTCAATACCAGTAATCAGATACAGTGCAGGAGTAGTGGAGTGGATGAAGGCTGAACTCCGCAGCATAGACCAGAAAACTAGAAAACACATGACAATACACAAAGCACTACACCTAAGAGCAAATACAGACAGACTATACATAACACGAAAGGAAGGGGGTAGAGGGCTACTAAGCACAGAGGACTACGTCAACATCGAGAACAGAGCACTGGGGCATTATCTGAAAACCAGTGAAGACAAGTGGCTAAGGAGTGCATGGGAAGAAGGACTGATAAAAGTAGACAAAGACCAGAAATATACAGACAGGAGAATAAAAAACAGTACAGTACAGAGGAATGGCACATCAAACCAATGCATGGACAGTACATGAGACAGACAAAAGAACTGGCCAGCGATGAAACATGGCAATGACTACAGAGTGGAGAACACAAGAAGGAAACGGAAGGAATGCTAACAGCGGCACAAGATCAGGCCCTAAGAACCAGATATGTCAAAAAAACAATAGATGGAAATAACATCTCACCCATATGCAGGAAGTGCAATATGAAAGACGAGACCATAAACCACATAGCAAGCGAATGTCCGACTTTTGCACAGAACCAATACAAAAGAAGTATGATTCAGTAGCAAAGCCCC
The DNA here is from genome assembly GCF_040412425.1 of Macrobrachium rosenbergii. Lineage (NCBI taxonomy): Eukaryota > Metazoa > Arthropoda > Malacostraca > Decapoda > Palaemonidae > Macrobrachium > Macrobrachium rosenbergii. The sequence goes on from NC_089755.1 coordinate 34,595,612, forward strand.
ACTGGAGCCTGTGCCAGAAACACCAGCTAACTTGCAGTAACAAGTGGTACGAACACCAACCTGAGGAGTGATAGAAAACGATCAGGCAAAGATCCTCTGGGACTATGGCATCAGAACAGATGGATTGACAATTGCCAATAGACCAGATATGACGTTGATTGACAAAATCAAGAAGAAAGTATCACTCATTGATGTTGCAATACCATGCGACACCAGAGTAGATGAGAAAGAAAGAGAAAAAATTGATAAGTATCAAGACCTGAAAATCGAAATAAGGATATGGAATATGCCAGTAGAAATTGTACCCATAGTCATAGGAACACTGGGCACGATCCCAAGAACCTTAGAAAGGAATCTGGCAAAACTAGATGCCGAAGCAACTCTAGGACTCATGCAACTCATCCAGAAAAGTGTGCTACTAGAAACAGCGCACATAATGAAAAAAGTGATGGACTCCTAAGGAGGCAAGATGCAACCCGGAACCCCACACTATAAAAACCACCGAGTCAAATAGGTTGACTGTGATAGACCAAAAAAAAAAGAAATAAAAAAATAATAATAATGTAACTGTAATTACAAAATGTATATATTTCTATAGAAAATTGTGTGATATTTTAAACAAATGTCATTTTCTGATCTTTCATGAAATCTTTGAAGAGAGGGGCGCAGGGCAAAGCTGTCAAATATGTCAATAGTTGCCCACAGCGTGTCAAAGAATTTCTGGTACTATCTCTCTCTCTCTCTTTTTTCCTTTTTCCTTCATAAACCATGAATTTCCATCTTTTGATATGTAACGTACGAATAACTTTCTCTCTCTCACTCTATGTTATTCTTTCTGTCTCTGTAATAATTCATAAATAATTTAACTTGATATTTCAAGTTAAATTCGTGTTATGCTCTCCGTCTCCATAATAACTGATAAATAACTTCACTCTCTTAAGTAAGGACAACCCTTATCTCTCTCACTCTCTCTCTCTCTCTCTCTCTTGCGTATGACAATTAGTTAGGTTCCAATGAAGAGTTTGCGTGTCTGTGAATTCACTCAACTCGAATTGTGTAAGATCGAGGTATTACTGTACATCCTAAAACATAAGTTTGTGTATAGTTTCTTGTTCCTGAAGAGTATTTCGAATAAAGAATGGGACTTGAAATTTGTGGCTTGACCTTGGACCAGAAATGTTTTTTCCTTTAGGATGTTGGGATTAAAAATTAGTCTTAGTACAACAGCAGTCGTGATATATTAAATTAGCATTTGGATCTCCTGGACTCTGCTCACTCAAAAGCGGCAATCCCTAAGAAGTATGTTTGGCCAATGATGGTTATAATTTTGATGTCTTATTACCTCTGTGAAAAGGCATCTGTCAATATCTTTGTGAAGCTCCTTAAAGACGGAACAAGCGACTATGCTATCAAAAAACAGGCTCTGACAAAGGAAAAACCTATTTTTGGTAGTTGCTGTTGATTCCTCAAAACCCTCCCACTTCCCCGACGAAAAGGCATGGGATTTGGGCAAGGGATCATCCTGCATTGACCAACAGAGAGTAATGGCTTGCTGGTCTTTACTGGCCCGGTTGTAAACAAGAGGGCGGACATGCATGCGCAATAATCACTTCTCTTTCTTACAGGTTCTTTGATGTTGGAAAAACTGGGTTCAGCTTTGCTGAAGGTAAGGGAGAGTGCCCTCTTATCTTTGAGTCCATTATATACTCCATCACTTGTTATACTGTAATGTTAATCACTACAACACAATACCTGGCCAAAAAGACCAACTAGAAGAGAATTCTTTGATATTAGTTTGGTCACCATAGAGGAGCTCTGGTAGACCATGGAAGGTAACTCTTTGAGGACTCAACAGCAACTACCAAAAATAGTTTTTTCCTATGTCAAACCTGTTTTTTTCAGGATTTTGGCTTTTGAGTGAGCAGTGTCCATAAGACCCAAGTGTTAGTTTGATGTATCGTGACTGCTGTAGTACAAAGACTAAACTTGTTCCAGTGACAATTCCAATTCCAATGACTTCAACAGTCTTTGCATTTTGCAGACCATTGCATATATAGCACAGACTCATTTCCGGTTCTGTCAAAATTACTTTTTTGATTGTGCCTTTACACAGAGGTAATAAGACATCAAAATTATAAGCATCATTGGCCAAACATACTTCTTAGGGATTGTGGCTTTTGAGTGAGCAGAGTCCAGGAGATCCAAATGCTAATTTAATATATCACGACTGCTGTTGTACTAAGACAACTTATTTTAGTGACAATTCCAGTGACTTCAACAGTTTGCATTTTGCAGACCTGTGCACAGTCTACATTCTTGTTAAGTCTACCTGACCTCATGAAAAGTTTGTTAGTAATCTCATTCCTCTGGGTCTTTTTCATTTGGATGGCAATTTTCTTACTGATGATGCTGTTCTTGGAATCAAGACTTGGGTTTCTAAACTATGACTTCAAATAAAGTGACAGAAACATGTATGATTGAGTTGGTAAAGAGTTCTCAGTTACTTGTGGTCTTTGAGCAACATTTTGAAGGTACAGTACTATTATGACAAATAGACTAGACTGGAGGTCAGGTGCCACAAGTAATGTTGAGAATTCTTTACCAACTCAGTCATACATGTTCCCAACATTTTATTTGAAGTCATGGTTATAGAAGATCTTGTTGCTCATCACCTGAGTCTTGATTTCAGGTGAGAAAATAAGAAATTGCCATTAGAATGAAAACTCAGACTCAAAGGCATGAGATTACTACCAAGGTTTTCAAGAGGTTGGGTGACAGGAAGGGTAGACTTAACAGGAATGCTGACTTTGTGCACAGGTCTGCAAAATGCAAGGACTGATGACATCATTGGAAATGGAATTGTCACTGGGACAAGTTTAGTTTTAGCGCCAGAGCAGTCATGATATATCAAACTAGCATTTGGATCTTCCAGACTTTACTCACTCAAGTCATAATCCTGAAGGATGAATGTTTGGTCAATGATGCTCATAATTTTGATTTATTATCACCTTTGTGCAAAGGCACAACCAAAAAAAGTAGTAATTTTGACAAAGCTAGAGATGAGGTGTTGGGCAGAAGAGTGAGTAGGGGTCTCCGTGCTAAGACCATATGGTGCTATGTTATGCTGATTATAAATACAGTATAGTCAGAGTTATTGGTTTGGCATCATGATAAAGGGCTGATTTATGTAATCCTCAATATCCTTCATGGTTTCTGGAGACTTGGCTGTAAGGGTTTTCTTGGGTGGAGGACAAACAGGTGACTGGGAAAACTTGGAAGGGGAGAGTTTGTTGCTGGTCTTTGGAGTTGTTCTAAATTGGCATTTATTTCAAGTGGGGGTTGTGTTAAGGAGAGGAAGGTTCCAAAATAATTAGTCAGAGAAGCATATGCTGTGAGTGTGCGACTTCTTCCTCTGATGAAGAGACAGGAGACAATGAAACATCCTGAGAAGGCTTACGTGCAGGGGGAGCCTTATGCAACAGGCCTAGTACATCTTCTAACTGCTTCTTAATATGAGCAAAAGAGGGATCTTCTGACACAAGAGCGGGCGTAAAAGAAGGCAGGTGCTCAGTTGGCGTTGGGTGCTCAGTAGGCGCTGGGCACCCTGATGGCGCCGAGGGCTTAGAAATTAGCGCTGAGCTGGTCTGAGGCAGGTGCTCGGGAGAACAAAATGGGCACTCTGGACTCTGAGACTGGTGCTTGGAAGTCTGAGACGGGTGCTTGGAGACTGGGTGGCGCTCTGGCGAAAAAATCAGTCGTTCATGAAGGCGAGAAGAAGAATGTTTCCTAGAAGAGTGCTTAAGAGCCAAAGACTGACGTTCTGCATGGGAACACTCGGGTGAATGATGAACTGGGCTGTGCCACTGCAACCTGGTTGCGGGCTAATAGAAGGGTCTTTAGGACGCTTCGGAGAAATGGGAGAGGACTCTCTACCATGACATCTTTCAAGGGATGAGATTCTCCTGGAAAACACCAAAAACGTCTTCTTATTCGAACTGGAGAGATCAGAGTCAGAAGATAACTGGTGAGCGCTCACAGCAGCACCTTTCCAACAGATGTCAGAACCGCGAACCACTGAATTGGATGAGGGGGCAACTGCCCGTGGGCAAACCCCACTGACCTCCTTTGGACCTCCAATATGTCTATTCCCAGGTTCAGGGGAGTTTGACAGTGACCTTCATCTGGGAGCATCGGTGGGACGGACAGCCACCTTCTTCACTGGCTTTTGCACTTCGTCCATGAGGGCCTTAAGCGATTCCTCTAACTTAGACAGTATTGACCACAAGATCCATTTCCATGGTCAAACTTAGGCTGGCTTGCAGTCCATGGAGCTAGGAACAGGAGCGATGGTATTTAGTGATAAACAAGGGCAGGAGAAGGTTCTATGATCTAAGCCCTACCTTTGGCTCTGGCAGCTGCCTTCCTCTTCCTATCTGTCTAATTTATCCAAGTGAGACTTCAAAACTTTCCATTTCTTCTCATCACATTCAGCACCAGTCAGATTTTTTGAACACGCTTGTCCTCTACATTTTGCACAGATCGTATGACTATCGGCAGGTCACTTTTTTCATCTGGGTCTTGCAACCCTCCCTACAATATCTAATACTTGATGAACTAGAATCAAACATCATGAAAGAGAAATAGCACTAATCCAAACTAAGCTGAGCTGGAAAGCTACCAAAACAATCAGTACTTCACCAAATCCTTTGGAAAATTGATGAAAAAACCTCAACCACCAAAACATTCGATGTTGTGTCGAACGCCGGCAGAAAAGAAGTGACTCTTTCTGTTTTGTTGTACCTATTGTTCCCGGATAAGAGGGCGTGGTAGTTACTTACACTAAAAACAAATGAATCGCTACCACTGAACCTAAAGTCTTTAACTGGGGCACAAGTAGAAAGTATAGCTGTGTAATTACTCGGTAAATTACATATATGAAACTAGGAATTTAACACTAGTATAGTACTGTATGGGAGAATTGTAGAGCGAAAGTGGTGATAGCGATACTGTTTGAGAGCGAAAGAAAAGAATGGAAAATGTTTTATTAGTGGAAAAGAGAAATCCATGTCTAGTAGCCCATGAAAAGGCAGCTGGAACGGCAGACTTTATGAGTGAGTGGAGCTTGGGAACTGAAGAACTGACAGCATAAATTGCAAAATCATCAACATGAAGGGAGGAACTAACTCCTGATTGCTATGAGAAAAGGGTTGTGAAGAACACTGCCTTGGGCAACTCTAACATTGAATGAAAAAGAAATGGGGTTGCACACTTGGAAGGTTCGGTTGTTAGGAACGATTGGATGAAAATGCCTATACTGTATTGCGTTTTATATCTAGTAGTAGTTGATGTAAGATGTGGTATCATATGCTTTTTCTAAGTTAAAGAAAACCGCGAGGACTGACTGTTTAGAAGCAAAGGCTGTTTGGATGCAAGACTCCATGTGTGCAAAAGGCTTAGCTGTACTCCTGCCTTGTCTGTAGCCAAATTTGGATGAAGAAAGAAGTTATTTTGACTTAAATGCCACATGAGGTGAAAATTTATCATTCTCTCTAGTAATTTACATAAGCAGCTGGTTAGGGAGTTAAGTATATCTTAGTTTAACCAGACCACTGAGCTGGTTGCTGCAACTATCTAGGGCTGTGAGGTTAGACTTATTTTTATGGCTAGAACCAACTGGTTACCTAGCAGCTGGAATACAGCTTATTGTGGTCAGAATACATTATGGCGAGAAATGAATTTCTATCACCAGAAATAAGTCCTCTAATTCCTCATTATTATTTCGAAGAAGCTGGTTAAGGGAAGTGGTTGAAATCTTCAGGTGCATTTCCTGATTTATTTGGTGTTAGGAAAGGGAGGATGGTCATCCACTTCCGGGAAAATTAAGCCTTTGTCCATTATTCTATTCAATAATGATAGGAGAAAGGTTGTGGAATTTGCTGAAAGGTGTCAGAGCATTTAATTGTGGATACCATCAGGTCCTTCACGTGTGTTCTGGCAAGATTTGAGTGCTGAGATAAGTTCTGTTTGGGAAAAAGGCATATTATATGATTCCGTGGAGGATAATGTAAAGTTGATTGGGTTCCTTTCTGTTTTAAGCTTTCTGTTTGTGAATTGGAACGGGAGATGTTCTCTTGTACTAGTGTGGCTAAAATATTGGCCAAAGTATTGGCTATTTCGGTTGTGTCAGCAATAAGATTATTACGTATTTATGTTTAGTACTTGGGCTTTATGAGGTTGGTATTTTCCTGATATTTTGTGTATACTGTACAACGTCTAGGAGAGATAGCCCCTCCAACTTGTGATCCTTGAAGCATGTATAGTGTGTTTCAAAGCTGTGGCTTTTTTAAAAATTATAAAGGCAGTAAGGTGTCTGGGAGAGTCTCTTTTTTGTTTAAAGCTGCACCAAGCAGTGCATTTTATGTGCAGAGCGCAGATGCAATTTGTTCCACCAGGGAGGTGGATGAGGGAGGCATAGACATGTCTGAGAATGTAGAAAAAGAATACCAATCAGCTTTATCAAAGCGTCAGTGTGGAGGATTAGGAGTTGGGATAAAAGTAGGTGAAAGAGGGGTTATGAACTGGTCTAATACTGATCAATGAAAGTCTAGTTGGAGCGCAAGAGAGCATAGTGCTAAATCTAGACAAGAAAAGGGGTGTGTTTTTGCATCAAAGTGTGTCGGGTATTCTGAGTTTAAAATAGAAAGGTTATTAGCTATTAAAAACTGCTTGAAGGCGTGTCCCCGGGAGTTAGTAACCGAGTCGCACCATAATGTGTGTTGGCAGTTGAAGTCGCCTATCACAAATAAAGAGATTGGTAATTGGGAAAGGAAGTCTCGAAAGGCAGTGAAGTCAATAGGGTAGGAGGGAGAGAGGTAGACTGATACTATGGTAACCCAAGATTGTATGAAAACTTGTGTAATAGTACAGTACAAGGAAAGATTGTTGTAATGTTGACAGGTAAACTTGGTTTTTTGTAATGAGTTAATAGAAAAAGCAGAAATGGAATGAGGAGAAAAGTGGAAATGGTAATTGGGAATAGGTTTTGGTGGTTGGGTAAGGAAAGTTTTCTGAAGTCATATTACTTTCGGTTCATATTGCGAGAGGAGATATCTGAGATCGTGTCTGTGAGATCGGAAATCTCCAATGTTCCACTGGAGGATGGACATTAAAAGGAGTGAGGTATACGGTATGAAATTGTAGTTGTTATGGTTGAGGTAGGGTTGTTAGACAGAGATGGGCTGTCTTCAGTAAGGTTATGTTAATCTTAGTTTAGCAGACCACTGAGCTGATTAACAGCTCCCTAGGGCTGTCCAAGGATTAGACTTATTTTACGTGGCTAAGAACCAAGTGGTTATCAGCAACGGACCTACAGCTTATTGTGAATCCGAACCACATTATAGCGAAATGAATTTCTATCACCAGAAATAAATTCTCTTATTCTTCATTGGACGGTCGGAGATTTGAAACTCACGACCAACAGAGTGGTAGCTGAGAACGGAACCCGCTTGCCCAATGAGGAAGTAGGGTCGGGTAAGTCATCTGTAGAAGGCAAGTCTAGCAGGAGGGTTATGGACCTCAGCAGTGATTATGATGGACAGTAACGTATTTAGTGTGAGAGGAGTTGGGGGATGAGATTGGGTTTGGAATCATGATAGAGGATTGGTTTATGTAATCCTCAATGTCCTTCATGGTTTCCTGAGGGGACTTGGCTGTAGGTTTTCTTGGGTGGAGGACAAACAGGTGGTGACTGGGAAAACTTAGAAGGGAAGAATTTGTTATTGGTTTTGAGTTGTTCCAAATTGGCGTTTATTTCTTTGTGTGGGGGTTATGGTAATGGGAGGAAGCTTTGGGAGTGAGGGATGGGAAAGTGGGGATGTAGAAGTAGGCGTTTCTGGGTTTAAATACCTCAGAAGGGTTTGACAGAGATACACATGAAATAAGAGGAGGGAACAAGGTGGTGGATGATGGTACTTAAGAGGAATGCAGTGGTTTAGGCAAGGAGAGGGATGATGGTAAGGGAGTATTAGAGGTGGTGGTGGATTGGGAAAATAAAACATAGGAGATGGGGGGAGGGGTTGGTTGTGGCATGATATTGGCAGTAGCTTTTTTGTTTGTTTTGCTGTTGTAATGACCTGGGCCAGGGTAAGTGGTGAAGCCAAGGCTTTGAGTGTCCTGCCTAGCTTCTTTCAGGGTCAGTAAATGCTTGAAGCAAAGGGCCACTTCCGATTCAAATTTGTAGACTGAGCAACCCAGTAAAAAATGTTATGCTTGCCAGCACAATTGGCGCAAATGCACTCTTGTGAGTGACAATTGGCTTACCATGGTCCGTTGAGCTGCACACAGGGCAGCACGCTTGTGATCTACAAAATTTGGCTGGGTGGCTGTAGCGCCAGCACTGTTGACAGTGACATTGCCTTAAGGGTCGTCATTCTGCCGAGATCAGACTTAGCACTGAGGGCATGGTTTGACTTGAAAATCCCCCCCCCCTCACGTTGGGCACTCTAATTTAGTTATACAGGTGGAGCGGCATACTGTCTAACTACACCCTCCTTCAAAGTTACTAGAGCAGTAGTGTCCATAATTCAATACCATGCAAAGGTCATTAACAAAAGAGGAAGAAGGGAAGGGGAAAATTAATAGGAAGAGGAGTAAAGGAGTTAAAGGTCTCAATGTTTGGTTGAATCCAGAGCAGAGAGAGTAGGCATAAATGAGCATACTCTCTCTGCAATGGATCCCTAAGCCCCTGCCTCGTCAAGGGGTTGGGATCAGGGGGGATGGGTCAATGAAGAACAATATTCTTTGAGGATACAGCAGCAACACAATTATGGATTTTCTTTATTAAATGCAAGTCATGTACAAAATTTCTTACCGTAGCACCACATCATCACCTAGTTTGACTTTAGATGTCTAAAAGACTGAAACTTAAAATTTTGTATACATGACATTTTCTGGAATGTTCATAATACAAGTATCTTTAAAAAAAAACATATCACAATAATTATATCAGCTTTTAAGTTTGAAAAATTATAACTTTTCTTTGTATGTTTCTCTAAATGGTAGTTACTGGGATTAGAATAATTCGTGCTCAAATGTATAAAACTAAAATCATATCCAAATAATGAAATAATGTACTAATTAATTCATAATTGACAAACCAGTTTTTACTTACACCTGACATGAGGGTAGTAACATGTCTAAAAAACTTCAGTTGACTACTGATCAAACCAGCATCCTCCTCCCACTGCTAAAATTTTGCTCTTTTCCTACTGATATGTTTACCTGGTAATTGAAGTACACATTTCTGTGTAGGATATGTTTAACTGGTAATTGAAATACACATTTCTTTATGTATTTTTTAATTCACTGCTTATATATAGCCTTCTGTTAGCAGAAATGTGGAGTATGTGTGGGCAATCTACTACAGTAACCAGGAAAAGTTGGAAGAGGACATGCTTTTAGGACAATGCTTAATTTTTAAGTGAGGGGATTTCTATGAGTATATTAAAGTAAAGCTGGGCCTATGTTTCCTGTGCTTTTAGGACAGTGGGACTGAAAGTTAGGTAATGATGCAGCTCATGGCAGGAACAAGTTTTCCGACAATGACAAGAAGGACCATTTGAAGGTGCTGAAAAATAATTGAAGGAAGACAGTCTATCAAGTAATTCGAGGACATCAACAAGTGCCACCTCTTCTCAGAAAATTAGATAAAATTCTTACTGAGAGTAGGATTTGAATCAACAAATGAAGCAAAATTGACAACCTGGATGGATTTTGCATAACAAAACTTTTGTGTAAAGAGCATTTTCATTATGAATGTTAGTCATACATCCATAGTCTTCTCAGAATGACATGTACTTCATGATACATGGTGGGCTACCCTCATTGTTACAAGGGGCTTGATAGAGACACTTCCACATCCATTCGAAGCATTGCACATGTGGTAAGCAGACTGAAACATGGATAAAGAGTGCCCTTTTGAAGCACAGAGCTTTTGTAGTCTGTGCAAGTTAAATGTCCCTGTTAACAACTTCAACCTTTCCCACTTAACATTCTCAACAGAAAAGTGCCTTGCTCCCATCACCTAACTTGCAAGTTTCCTTGGTGTGCCAATGGAGTTTGAATTAAAGTGAAATGATCACTCTCACTTCCTGGAGAGATGCCTTTTAACTCTTTATTAAACTCTGCTTCATTACATCAAGCATCTATTCACCACTGTTAATCCACCCTCAACTATGCATCAGGTTTAAGTAAAAATAGATTTGTATTTATAATCAAAATAAAATTTAAAGAAACTACAAACAATCTGTAAAACAGTAAACAAAACAATAACACTCCAGAATTTTAACCTAATGGGCACAACCTGGACACAGACTTAGTGAAATTGGCATATGGGAACAATACTACATAAATCTGTTCAGTGGGCATTGGACAACTGCTAATTCAAGATAAAAGCAACCAAACTTTTACTAACTTACATAATTCACATGGTACAAATTTCAGCATTAAAGTTATTAATAAAAAAAAAAAGGGAAAAATGCTTTTAAGAAACCCAGGTAAGGCTAAATCAGCAATACATAGCATAGTTTGACATACAATATTTCCTTTGGCAATTAAAATGGGAATCAGAAATAATGAAGTTTACAGAATAGTGCAAAATTGTATTGTTAAGCAGAATTAAAAATACTGTATATTTCTTCCTATACTTTCGATTTAAATATAGAAATAATACAGTAAACACAATGTTAATCAATGGAGTATGTAGTTCTTGTTAATGGATAACACCCCTTCAATCGATGTCATAACTACTGTACAAGAAAATTTACTGATGTGACACCTGTCACTGAATCCTACCTCAAATTTAGTTAATTTGTCATGAAACTTCAACAAATAAACATGATAAAACAGGCAGAGATATTTTTGTGAAGCAGTATCAAGATGACTGTAGCTTTGAAAACACCTTGGGAAATGGTGGTATTAATACAGAAAATAGGGGTAACAGAGCACAACCTGAGTGAACATAGGCAATATGAGTAAACTAAACACTAAAACTCAACTTTATAAAAATAATTAAACTTTCAGACAATTTTCACAACCATATTAGTTTTGGGTAAAATAAAATTTGCAATACATTAATTACATAATACTACAGCACCTCATCACTAGACAAACAAACATGACTGAAGAAGCATGCAGTACCTATTATATTTCAACAGACAACTCTATTTCTTTCATGTGTGGCTCAGGCTCAGATGTGAGAAAAAAAAAAAATTGAGGCTGGTGAAAACCAACTTTTTTTATATATCACTCCAAAAGAGCCCTACCTTTACACATGGAGACTGATTTAGGGTCTGCTTTAGAGATGGTAAAATTCAACTGCTGAATTCATGTTCAGTAATATATTTAAAGAATTTAATGTTAAGATGTATTTCGGAAGAAATTCTTGTGAATCCAGCCAGAACACAGCTATTGATGATCAGCTACTACAGTAGACTCAACTATGGCTTTGGTTTAGAAAACACCAATTATCAATCATAAAAACTGTAAAGTAAAATATCTCGAACTTTAAAAAATATATTGTGCTTATTGTGTTATACCTTCTTTATAGGCCTATTATTGGCAATGAAAATTTTTGTGCTTGACATATTACTTTGAATATTTACTGTTTTAAAGTAAAATTGGGAGGACATACTTTTTGGAGACATCACTGTGAGTTAATTTATAAGTGGAAGCAAATGTTATATGAAAACATAGTCAGTTATTGAAACTCAACTAAAACATTCTACAAGATAAAAACTGAAGAAAAAAGAAAGTAAACATTATGTAAATCTGATTATAGATCATCATGAATGGCTGTGTCCTGGGCAAATTCCTATACAACTAAATGAAGATAATCTGCTACAAATGCTCGCATAATAATGTTCAAATTCTGAATTGTTTCGTAATGCAATGCTGTTGCATTATCTGAATCTTCATGCCACACACTTGGAAATGGCACTGGAATTAAATGGACAACAGGCACACCTGTAAAATGGAAAAAAGTATATTAAAAAAGGTACATATTACAATTTATCTCTGATATACTTTGCAGTTATTTGGTTAGGTTACCTAATTTGAATGTTTTTATAACCTGACAGATGAAACAACAGTTCAGTACTGTGTTGTACTATATACATATTATTAGAAAAATTGCTTAGTCAGTTCACAAAAACCAGTGCCACTGTCATTTAAGATTGGCAACAACAGATTATTCATTGCTTGTTTTGGTGCCTCTCTTAAAAATTACCTCTCTGTAAGTAGGATGTGATCATCTTCAATGCCTGGATTCAGCATTGACCTTTGCTTGAACATCGTGGCAACACTTTGTTAAGCATCCTAAGTCCTTGGCTTATCAATTTCATATGATAACATACGAGCATACCAACGATCTGTATTTTTGAAATAGTTGAAGAACTGGACATCTTCAGTTCCCAGAAGATCTAAAAGGACAAAGAGGTCCTGAAAAGCAACAGCACACATTAAGGGACAAAAGAAGACTGAAAATAGCTCAAAAGAAGTTAAATGATACCATTATTAATGCCAACATGTTGTTGCTCCTTTATGAATAAGTAGCGTTTTACAAAATCCAGCAGCATGCAACATTGTAAGCAATGTAGTAATAAATTTAAAATTCATCACTCATAGAAAACTTTCTGCATTACAAACTTTTTCAGCATAATAACAAAGCAAACTACTGCTGCACATTTCGACAAAAATATCTGTATCAAAACCAAGGACTTATCTCACTGAAACTAAGGTTTAAAAAATTGCATGCAGCTGGATATTCAAATGATAAAATCAAAGATATAACTTTTGAAACTTTCAAAATTATGGTGTTTAGCTTAACTCTTAGGTATGTATATACAATAATTTTTGCTCTAGCTGAAGTGTTTACACTACTGTACAGTATTATTTTAAAACAAAGACAAAGTTTGTAGAAACACTTAGAATGCCTAATAATTTATGAAAAATAGACGAAAGCCTTTAAAAGTATTAACCATTCTTTGAAGTTTACTAGTGCCATCCTTATTGCCTTCAGGATACAGCTGGTTCTGTAACTTTGCAGCCAAGTTCCGGGCACCATACAACGAATCTGTTTTGGACCATGTTCGGAATGCTTCCTCGCCATCAAAGAAAATAAATTGTAGAGTCAAATCAGACTGCTGTAAAAAGGAACCATATTGTTAACCTCAAAATTAACAACAAGTATGCAAAATTAACTCTGGATTTCTGAACTGTATGGAAAATATATCTCATAATCATAAAGGCCAGTTTCACAATACATTTACATACAGCAGTCATCAATAAATTTTTATAAAAATACATTTACAGTAATTTACTATCAAAGAAGTAAAAAAGATTATTTCCTAAAGATTATGCTTATCAAAGTAACTTTTGTAATGAATTCCATGCAGGTGTTAGAACAAGGCTTACGATTTAATGAAAATTAGATCATATAGTGCATTAGCTGAAATTCAACCAGACTATTTAATGGTACCACTGAAGGTTAAATCTTACATGATGCCTAAAAAAGGACTACCTGTAGCAAAGTACCTAATATTTTTACTTGGCAAACAAACAGCTAGTATAACTTTAGGAACCAGAAAAGAAAGAGTGCAAAATAGTGGTATCTACAAAGTGGATATTTCAGAATAGAAAGCAATACACAACAAAATATTAAAATGCCAACCTTGTCATAATAGTTATGTCAGTCAATTAACCATTTAAACCACATAAAAAACCAATTAGTCTCTTAAAGGCATCATACCTGCATCAGTTTCCCAAGACCTCCAACAACAATAGAATATAAAACATGAAAGATAAATTCTGCAATAAATGCTGCACACAGCACGCTGACACTCAGTAAAGTGCACATAAAAGTTATGTGGAAGGATCTTTTTTTAAACTGGGCACAAGCACAACTACAGAGGTGATGAAATAAACCAGCATTTCAGTGATGGAAAGAAATTTATTAATAGACTTTCACTAGTAAATTGTCTCTCAGTGAAACAGGAGCCAAAATTGCTGCAATATTTCCAAATTAACTTCAAATCCAGTCATGCATGGCAAAACTATTTGGCAATTCATATCTTAGAGCAATGAGCACAGTCCAGGTCATGTAACCAGCAGTTCTCCACATACACACAAAATTACCATCCTACAAACCATCAACATTCTAGCAAGAAGCCCCATTAGACACTGCTAGAGGTGGTATACAATACTGGAAATAACATTAAGGGATGATACACTAACAATATTTGGGGTGATATCTGGGGGATCATTGAGCAGCTGAGAGGTATGGCAATCAGTGACAGAAATTTTGTGAAATACTGAGACAGATCAGATTACCGAGAAATTTAGGCAATGAACCAGATGGGAATGTGACCATAAAATTTCCTAAGATACAAAAATGTGAAATAAATCCACCTTAAATCTAATTCCACATAAAGAGATCTTATGCAGATTTCGAGACGTAAAGGACTTGACAGATATGGTAACCACATGAAAAGAACATCTTGTAAATTTAAGACCAAACCTCCAGAAAAGGCACTGGATATTTTAAGTACAAACCTCCCAAGGAAGTACAGCACTGGTTATTTCAAGTACAAACCTCTGGAGGAGGCACTTGAAATTTTGAGCACGAAACTCCAGAGGAGGCACTGGATATTGCAAGTACAAAGCTCCAAAGAGTAGCTAATGTATAATAGTACAGTATTGAAAGAAAAAAGTATAAAAACATAAAACAGCTTACAGTTTAATTATGTAGTGTTTGTTTGTTGCCTTGGATGGCACTGTAACCTTGGTTTAAACCTAAAAGCAGTAAGAAGACTCGCTGCTACCAAATAGGTAAATTATCTCGTGTGACAACATGAAAGGAGTGTAATGGAATGACATTCTTCATATACTGTACTTCAAGAAAAAGTAAAAAAAAAAGTTATGGTATTCCTTTACTGTACATTGCAATATGAATGCAAGACCAACCTATGCTGATCAGGATAATAAAAGACATCTGCATCTACAATACAGGCATAGAATATTTAGAATGGGTAAAGCTTTATCCTGGCATGAACCATACAATTGCCCTGTGAGTATACATTTCAGATTTATTTTATATTTTACTAATAGAGTACTTAACCTCAAGATATTAGACCCAAACTGATTACTATACCCAGAAACAGATCTAAAATCCCAAAAGTGAGTTTTTCCATTTTTGTATACAGTACAGTATTTCTAAAGTTACAGTTCTTAGTTTTGGTTTTAAGTTTCACATTTCTATGAAAAAATGGTGATTTACACTACTGTACGCAGTTAACTTCATACTGATGCAGTATTGAGAAAATAATTACCTTGCATGTGAATTCTGCAAGATTACTACAAAGCTGCCTCCAGTACTCCAAAGTTGCAATAATTTCTCCATGAATATTCTACAACACACAATCAATTTCCCAAAGTAGGGTAACCGGATGAAGATAAAAGTCTAACAAGCCCCTATCCTTTGAACAAACTTAAAGGTTTCCTCCCAAAATACAGCCCTTAAGAGGTGCACTCTGGGCTGTACTACAGGTACTTTGCAACATCTCTACTGCACCCAACAGGGGTGCTTTCTGCTTTTCATTTTTAGCATTCCCTTTTGTCTCTTCTGAATTCTCTGTTCAACTTCATCTTGTTTGAGTTTTTACCTCTTGGATGAAATCCTTGGGTGAACACTAATAAGAATCCAGAAGTGAGACTCAGTGGGTTACCTCATAAAATAACATTTGTAATAATCCCCAAAATACTGTTGTGAAAGGTACCCCCAAAATACTTAAGATTTAAGAAAGGTACTTCACACACCATCCTTAAACACAATCCAGTTTTTTTTTTTTTTTTTTTAACCTAAAACAGTACCCTATGACACATTGTGATGCCTTAGAAAAACTCTTCAAATAAAATGTTTGCTTCAATCATGATAATGGAGTGCTGGGTGATTATCTTATACTAAATCTTGGGGAAATACAGCTAACCTTATATACTTTGCCATATAATGCTATATATCAGCATAATTTAGAACGAGTGAGTCAGGACACTGCTGATATTCAAATCTTGAAATTTTTTTTAAACTTTAATTTTAAAAACTGTATCTGAAGTTAAATTTATTTAAAGAATAGCAGGGATAAGCAAGCAACTATCCCATTCTAGTAAAAATTATCAGTCTCTCGATCTTAAAACTTAAAAATCAGGATATTTCTAAAAACTGTCTCAAGCATCTTGTGTTAATCTCAACAATTTCACATTTTTGCTAACAATTTTGCACAAAATCCCTCTAGAAAGCATTGCTAATGCTATGCAGGCAAGCAAGTACAGTATAAGTATGTCTACATTTTACTGCAGCTTGATGTTAAGGAAGCAACAAACGTGCTGAAAACCTTGTGTCTACTTAAAAAGAACACACTGGAAATCAGATCCTCAAGAAGTACTCTTCACTATACAATGAGCTTCTAGGTAAAAGAGTATGTAAGAAGTAGCACTCATAATTTCTGATTAAGGTACTCACAACTTTAGGTATAAACATCAACTTGTATGAATTTCCTGGCTCTGAGCCACAGCAACACTTCAGCTTGCCAAAGTACTTCAAATTATGCTGAGGCAATGTCACATTTGCAACAAAGTCACTTCCAGTGGTTGCATCATTCTGACTTACAACAGATCCCATCAAGCTTTGATTGCCCAAAGGCTTCCTCCTGTTATTTTTCTTCCAAAACTCACGTGCCTTTTTCTTGTTGCAGTTCTTTTTTGAACTACATACTCGCTTGTTTTTCTTCCTTTTCACCTTCAAACACTATAAGAAAATAAAATTCTTTATACTATAATTAGAGTCCCAAGTGTTAACCACTTTTCTCTATCAATGGCATTATATAATAACAGCAATATGCATGCCCTTTTAAATAACCTCAAGAGCCCCATAAAACATAAGGACAAAACATCATTAGAATAAGCATTAAGATAGAAGCAAAGAACTGACACTCCATATACCATTTATGGAGGCCACTACAATACAGTATCCACAAAGGAACAAATTTTTTCCAAACATAGTTTAGCCATAAAAATTTTTAATTCAATTACAGTAGTCAGCTTACCCATGAAGAGCAAGTAGAAAATAAACTGATCATCAAGAGGTTTCCTCAACAGACACTACATACATCCAATACTAACTCTTCCATGGACAAATATTTTCACAATAAAACAAGCTTTTTATACAAATCTATTATTCCTAATTGGCCTTTACTCCATATGACTGACCCAGTCATGCCAATTTGATAGTGTATGAAAGAAGAAAAGTTCCACAGTACATGCCCAGCTCATACTTAACTCAGTATTCACACGTAAACTACTTCAGAATACTGGTGAATGTGAATATGCATACTGAAATGACATTTAATGAAATTAAAAATGGCATGATAACTTGGAAACACTCTGTAGACCCTGGAGAGCACAGCACATGTCCTACTCATATGCAGCACATGTCCTACTCATAAGAAGTCACACAAGAGGAAAGAAAAGTTTTGCTCGGCAGGACACGAGAGTAAGCTAGGCATGCGTGATGGAACTTTTCTTCTTTTGGATTCGTACAAATTAGTGTGTGAATGGGTGAGTTTCACATGGGATAAGGGCTTATTATGATTAATGGGTCCATATAACAAAGTTTTGCATAATTGCAAAAGAACATATACAGTGCATATTCAGTATCCAACAAAGATTACAGTACTACTCTGTAGTAATAAAGTTTCAGCCTGAGTTTGAAATCTCAAATTCTCTGAGGATCGCATAAGCAGGAACTTGCACAGTAAGAATTTTGGCAAGTCAGTAAATTTGAAGGGACAGTTTGCTTTAGCTAAACTGTGTGAAAGCACAAACCAAAGGCAGCCATGAGTACTGAATTTAGATTGATATTTTTTGCTTTTCCTATACTGTACAAAATTATATAGTACAAAGGGAAATTTTAAGTACTGGCCCAGTAATAATAATAAATATCTTCCTATTAGAAAATTATGCAAATTTACTCCAAACCGCATTTAACAAACAATCTAGACAAACTGGCAAATCTCAGTGTTCAACAATCAAACTGTATACTATCTGCCCAGCTTAAGCTTGTGTTAGTTTCATGTGTTCTAATTGCACACGTGTCATGGTACCTGTACTCCACTACCAGCTACTTAAATGATATATGTACTTCCATTTCCACATAAATGAAACTTTCATGATTCCATGCACACTTGTATTAGCCATGCATAATTGTGTTACAGTTCTTCTAAGAGCATCATGAATTATGCAAATTTCTTTTTTAAATAGTCAGTGAAGGGGCAACATGATATTTAAGATTCTTCAAATGATGGAAAAATTGTATTGCAATTCTCCCTTTATGTTGATGGCCTCCATTGTACAACATATTCCTGTGTGAATGATTTCACACATGTAAAATGACAAAATAATGGCACTAACATTTCTCAATTATAAAACTCCAGTAGTTTTTTGCCTAATCAACTTCTTCAGGCTCAAAAGTCAATCTGGTTTTAGTGACCAAAAAACATGAAACTTTGTCTTTAATGCTCCAACTTTCTATCTGCAATTTTCTTGCTCCTACCATACAGATACTGTATGAAAAGCAATTTGAAAGGCCTCAAGCCTAAGAGTTCAACCTGTGCACAGTTAGCACTGCTTTCTCAGGGTGACTTCAAGACTTATGGCTACCTTTAATATATGATCTGGGTTACTGCTTCAGAGGTACAATGTTACTTGTACGACACAAGTAAATTTTCTTGATAGCTTTTACAGCAGTTCTCTTTTCATATTTTTGTTAAATTATGGCACATTTACTTTTTTTTATCATATTAATTAGCTTTTCATTGAAACCTTAAAAACCCCCAAGTGTACAGTATTGAGATTTGATTATATATTTACAATCTCAAAAATTAAAAAAATGAAGACCACAAAGCAAGAATAACGTAAAATTAAAAGCTGCAACACATAAAAAAATATATTTCACAGGAAATCACATGACACCGTCAAGTCGCAGAAAAATCAAAATCTAAACTTACCGTCTGTTTATTTCTCTCAAGGTTTGCCTGCATCACTTTTGCCAAGTTGAGCATCATAGCACATGGAACTGCTGAATCTGTCTTTTAATGAATGTACCTTCACGGTCAATTTGGAATCATAATGGCAGGCTAAGACTAACTGTCGTGGGGCATGTGGATCCAAAGTTGCTATTACATTGGTAAAGGTTTTACGGCCTACAGGGGTATTACTGTCAAATACATCTTCTTCCACAGTCCAACCAAGGCCTTTCATGGTATCAATAAGGTGCTGGAAAAATACAGTTTTGTCTAGAAAGAGCTCTGAGTACATGGAATAACCAATCTCTCAGGAATCAAAACAAAAAGTGAGAAATATTCATCAATAACCAAGCAGAATTCAAGTTGTCTTTTAGAAAAATTGCCCATGAAATAAAATTCATTTGACAAAAACTTAATAATTTTTCAACTTTCACAATAAAGCTCCTTAAACCTAAGAGTATATTCAAATGAAGGTATTAACATTTTTATACAAATGGATCCTTGTTAAGCTGAAAGTTACACGGATATCAAAACCTGCACACGAAAGGATAATTCTAAAACCTATGTGACCTTGGAAACCATAATCCCCAACAGTCCCACTACTTTTGACAATTACAATATCACTTCACAACAATCTACAAATGTCACTGACTTTGTAATGAAGTTTGCTCTCTCTTAAGGCTCAAGTACTAAAAAATAATTCTATTAGCCCCACCATGGCTAAATGCTCATCGGAAGAAACTTATTTCATGCATAATTAAACTGAATTAGCTTGCATTCCCTGTAATTAATTCACACAAAGTAAATACTGCAGATGGTCATTAATTAGAAAGGAAAAAGCAGTTATTAAAAAACATTATGTGCCTTTAGCTACAGATCATCTTTTCTCATAATAACATATTAAGAAGCTGTCAAAGTGGCATGGCTCTTAACTCGAATAACTAGCACCCAACAAATTATAATTTCATTAAGTTAATGACTTCACTTCTCTAGTACATGCACTTACATATTATTATTTTACATTAACTAAGAGGCCTTAATAACAACTTATCACCAAACAAATGAATTCATGGGCAATTCTTCACTTGAGTGCTCTTGAATCGGATGCAGCTCACTTTTTGTTTTTCTCAAAACTTATCAATATAATTATTGCATACCATACATGGAACAAACTTGGAAACAGATAATACAGGACAATGAATAAGAATTACTAAAATATGAGAAGTCTGCGGAATTATGTTAGTCAGTACTATAGTCAGGAAAAGTAAATTACTAAAAATGTACTGTACTATAATAACCTTTAAAAGGAGCTACTGTACATTTATCTTAAAGAAGCAATGTTCGTAAATTATTACAAAGTACTAAAGGGATATTTAGGTAGTTCAGGTTTTACTAACATAACATGTATTTACATCACTCTGACATGTGTAAATACAGGTACCCCTATGGAGTGGATAACTGTGTATAAAGGAACCACCAGTAGTATTGTATCAGAATCAACCTATCACATAAACATGCTTGCAACAGATATCTTTAATCATTTAATACAATACAGAGTATACTAATATGAGAAACTGTCTAGTTCATGTAAATAATGAGTAACTGAATATTGCGAGACTTGTAATCTACTAAACATACATACATCATATACTGTACATACGGCAGCCATGTGATTTCAATCCTGTGGACACAGGTGCATGGATATAGCTGTGCAAGAACTGTACAGTCTTCACAATTGTTCCCTTGATCACTGTGTGGATATATACAACATACATCAACCGGGCATGTAATCATTCTTGCAGTCATGCTGTGTACCAATTCTGCAGTCTACACACACACACACACACACACACACATTCAAAATTTTTTGGTGGCTAGAAATAGTCACTTACATTGCGCACTTTTGTATGGTTTTCAGTGCCTACAACACGAGGAACCATTATAGGATCAAGCACTGTTTTGAAGTGGTTCATGTCACTCATCCCCGCTATTGCTCGAAGTTCCTCATCGCTGAGACCAAGGCCTTGGTGCTCTTCCTGAAAAATAAAGATTAATTATGTAGCCTTGTTCAAGTGTATAACATGCTGTTTAAAACAAAACAACATGCATATGTTCAAAACTCCCTGTGAAGATCATTGAACATATAGGTAAAATTAGAGGGGAAGGTTAACGTGATATTACAGGATGAAGATTTGTACCCATGTAAACAGCCTGCATACATATGGAACTATCTATGCGTACCCAGTACTGGGCAGGCTACGCAATATATGTACAGTACAATACATGTATACTGACCCATATTTTTTAACTCTCTATCTCTTACTGGACTTTCCATCTATCTATTTTAATTCTTTATGGGTCTTTCCATTATGGCACTAGCATACTGTCATCAAACTTTCACTATTTAAGTTTTTTTTATGAGTATAATTCACCTTATAATAGAGAGAGAGAGAGAGAGATTGCCAAAAAGTGCCTCGGACAAGGTCTTAAATTCAAAATAAGTTTACGACTGACGTACATAATGTATACCACTTTCATACAAAATGAACAGTAAAGTATTAAGGTCATGGTTGAACATTCATGATAATCCACTGGTTCTTGTGCATCGGAAACTAGGCAAAATAATGCTTAAATTGTGAATCAAGTTCTTAAAATCTATTCCCCACTCAAAATCGAAAGCTGATTAGGCATATATGCAATGCAAAGTATGATTCTTTACATTTCATGTGCTCTTCGAAAATTATAACTAATAAAAAGTACTATGAATTCACGATATTTCAATCCCATTAGAAGTAAAACAAATCCTTTACTGTTCTTCTAAAGGACCAACGTCGACAGCTAAGAACAAAGTGGCCTCTCGGAATTCAAAGGGAATATCTGTTGACAAAAACTAGTTTTCCGACGGTAGAGTAAAACGAGGAGGAAGTGGGGGTGGGGTTGGAAAGGGGGGAGTACAGCTCCCTTGAAATCATAAGCCATTGGGAGGGGGGTTGGCAGATATTCATTACAGAGGAGGCATACAGTGTCAACAGGGAAATGCAACGGTCAAATAAAATTATGAAAAGGTAAAATTAATGGCAAGGTGCTGCTGATAAATCAACTAACACATATGGTAAGTAAAAATCTTCATGAGAGAAAGACAACACAATAAAGAGAAAAATCTGCTGTATGTACAAAGACATACAATACACGGGGGAGATTTGTGTGGACAACAGAAAGTGATGCTATGAATAGTGTGATACTCTGCACAGAGCTCTGGAAGCGTCGTCTGCCTGTGGCGGTGTTTGTGGCGTAGTAAAGAGGAACCAGGTCTAAAAAATACTTAAGACCTTGATAAGAACCACCTTTGATTTTACGAAAAATACGGCAAAAGGAATCTTCTGAAGTTCAATGTTTGATAAACACAGGCTATTCAAGTATTTAACACCCCAGCCCCCCCTCTCTCTCTCTCTCTCATTACGCTGATGAATTTGAGAAACTATGTTAAGGTATGAATTCTAGTACCAATCACAGCACAAATCGATCTAAGCAGCTACATCACTGTCAAGGATAAAATTTCCACTATAAATTCTTTCAAATATTTGTAGCAATATAATAACGAACCTATAATACCTGATAACTTTTAAAAATAGTCGCACACAATTTAATATATAAAAATATAAAAATCACGATGAAACGGACATCTACGCAAACAAACATGCAAAAAAACTAACTACATGTTAATAAGATAGTGAATGGATCTAAGAGAATCTATAAATTTTCTTAAAACTGCAAGGGCATTTTGGCACCTGAGACACACCAGGATAATTAGGTCACTTCAATTCAGAATGCTTACGTCACCATCATTTAAAGAGGTGAAATTTTCATGTCCAAAAATAGCCAGGTAACACATTTTCTCATGTACTGCCAGAATTAATTTAGATTTAACATTTTTTTGGCTGGATTACCTCTTAATATTTCAGTATCAGTCTTAAATTATAAGACCCTGAAAATCCGAATACACTTATCCACGTCAGTTAAATTTTAGTTCACATTTATATTCTGCTGACGCAGTTAATCTCTGTTCAAGCAACAAAATGACTACCATCTCTTAACTCTAATTTTATTTCGTCACGCCATGTTCTTATATTTGTTTATGCGTCACTATGAATAATAACACTCTGATACATCCAGAGTGGAAGATCTTTATAACTGTAATGCCATTTTATATCAAAATTAACCCATGTGCATACAAAAAATATTTGTATAAAGCTGTCATTTCAAACTAATGAGGACTGTCAAGTTGGTAAACATTTTTAACCGGCACACGGAGAGAGAGAGAGAGAGAGAGAGAAAATTCTCATTCATGGTAAAAAGGATATAAACTGCCGTGTCAGTCATTAAACATTACAAAGGCAAACAGCCTTATAAACAAAACTGTGTGTAGCCAACACTAATTATTACTTTTAAAAGCCTGACTATTCTCTTGTCCAGTAACCTACAACGGCCACCAACAAATTCTAAACCTATAGTTCACATTCGTGATAACTGCGACGGACACTACGCTCGCAAACCCTACGTTATTCAGAGTGGCCTTACTGAGAAACGAAGTCTGCAATCGATGTCTCTTCCAAGAATGTGACAATAACTCTGATAGTTGATCGTAAACTAACTACGATTTGGCGGCAGGGTGACTCCAAAACACGAGCTTAACTCTCCAGAGTGTGAGAATTTCATAGCACGTAATTTCAATATAGGTTTTGTATTGAAGGACAAAGCTTTCTTCATTACACATACAATTCGTTAATAATTCAGTCGCGATTTATAAATTCTAAATACTTCTTTTTGTATATCAGTTGTTTTTTTATGATTTACCAAATACGTGACTTGGATCTTAACTACACAAAATGTTAATAGCATACTTTTTACAATCTACGGCAAAATTAATGCTCCTTTCGAGCATGGTTTGTAATGTATTAAAAAAAACAAAATTTAAATCCTACATTTTGATAAGCGTAAACAGATAAAGAAAAATTTCCCTTGCTTCACGAGAGGAAAGACATACATATTACGAGTTTTCCCCCAAAATTTCACTTCCTACCCGACTCACACGGGCACGCAAAAACAAATTTGGAGAGTTTTTTCCATAAAACGCTAAGCACTTACTTGAGACTTGCTAAAAAAAAAAGACAAATATATATTCACACCAATACAGCGTAACATACGGACTTGATACTGACTTTCATACATTAATAAGAAAATAAACACAAGACTACGTCAATGACTGTACTTCAGCTACATAGAATGATTCTCTTGCAGACAGGATACCTAATCCTATCAGAAATAGGACCCTAACAAATAACAACGACTCGGCTGCCTAGGATCAAGACCTCCCATGGGGGCAACGAGTTACGCGCAGCCAGAGTAAAGTAAGCGTGCCATGTTTCGCCCATGCGCCCCCCGCGGTGTCAGTGACCTGAGATATCCAATGTCATACGAGCTTTATTACCGAGGACACCCCGTTCCCCTCCCCAGCACAAGGACCCCACCCCAGCCCGATCCCTTCTTCTCTCTCTGTGTGTGGCAATTTATCAATAAAGGCGACCCTCATCTCATAGGAAAGAGATGGAAATAAATATTGAGGAAGGAATAAATCCAAATAACAAAACTTCTCGAGTGCAAAATTAAATGGTATTTCACCATGATTACACTGCGTTCCTATAAAATAAAATATATTCCATTTGCAAAATCAATATATTCCATCTGCAAAATCAAACAATCTCCTTTCCCCCATTACAGGCCAATAAAGCCAGCCAAGAACAACCAGACGCGGTCTAAAAATACACTTCCAGGACAGCTTTCCCTTTTTTCCAAAAGAAAACCAGAGAACCAGAACCGCCCACGTTCTGACGTCATTAACTCGCAGCACGCCCACGTGAAGGCGTCATTAAGCCCGAACCTCCTTTTTCTCGTGCGGGACTCTCGATAAATACAGTACTTACCAATATTAACCATCTCTCTCTCTCTTTCTCTCTCTGTATGTGTGTGTAAGAAGTCGATGTCTTTCTCGTTAAAGAATATTTTCCAAGCTCAAGGAACACGAGTTTTTAAGATTTTCCTTTTATTTCAGTAAATTAATGCCAAAACTGTGTGTGTGTGTGTGTGTGTGTGTGTGTGTGTGTGTGTGTGTGTGTGTGTGTGTGTGTGTGTGTGTGTGTGTGAGAGAGAGAGAGAGAGAGAGAGAGAGAGAGAGAGAGAGAGAGAGAGAGAGAGCATCGGTGCCACCTACATTACCGCAATATAAAAATATTTGGCATTTTCTCCAATTCCACCAATGACCAGAAAATCGATAGAGCCATGTAATCAGTCGCGCCAAAAGAGGCGAAGAGGATATTCTAAGGGGAATGGATCGCAACGAGGCCCAGCCATCAATTGTGGACGCTACTGAAACCTATAACTTTCCATACACGAATGAGAAGGGCAATTCTAAGACCAATAGGTCACAAGGAGGCACGCAAACCACTGACTACCTTTATACGTCACTGGAATAGCTCGTTACTTTCCAATAATGATCGAGCCAATGGTTATTGGGCAGAGAGCGGGACTCGTTAACGACCTTCCGTACAGTCACGCTTCTTTTTGGGTAAAAACCAAAGCGTGTTCACAAGGTCATCGCAAGGCAATTCAAGTTAGTCAGACGATTATTTTTCCCTCATGGAGGTAATAACGAAACTCGTTTCCAGACTTCCTTAATTGTCCACAACGAGGCGAACCATTCCATAAATGGTGCCAACCTAATGGACCATATGAGTGCCGACAGGAAGGTATCCAAAAATAAACTTGGATAATGATGATGATGATTCCGTGCTCAATCCTCCGTCCATTTACGTAACTTGTGCAGCAAATCTATCAGCTATATTTACCCACTGGTTACCGTACAAAACGAACCTCGTTTGGAACCAGACAAAAGGCGCCATGAGGACACCATCACAAAGTTTTGTAATCTGCGTCCTTTGATAAATGATTATGAGGTTGGAATTAAAGACATTACCCTTGACAATCTAATTTCTGAAGGGGCTGGATATAAAGAGGGGTTTTTAAATCAAGCAACTGTGCATTACTAACAGTGGAATGAATAACCCTGAATTAAATTAGATAACACAGGAGTCCACGAAATCAGTAATTAAACACATGATACAGTTCTGACACCGGCGAACACCACATCCCAACATCGCTCCCCCCCCACTCTCTCAAAATTTTAAAGGTTTCACATGACTATTAACTATGAAACTAGAGGTTTGTAGCTCAGAAGCAGCAGGAAATTGTTAGAATTTCTATAAATCCGAACCAAAATAGCGAAAAAAAAAATTTCCACAACTACAACCAAAATTGCAGAACAAATTTCAACGTTAAAATGTTAAAATGTTAAGTTAAAAGACCAAACATTTGCGATAAACCCCAATAATAACCATAATTCACGTATGGTTTCTTGCAATATGGTTTCAAAAGAGAAAACGAACGCAACTACCGGCCATGATACAGCAGATTCACACAAAAATAGATGAAATCGGTGGAGACAAGGTTATTAGGACGCGAAGAACGCATTTCTTCACTTGCATTTCATGAAGATTTTCTTGGTAACATTCAACTCTTTCTTGGCTTAATACCTCAGTCAAGATGATCACAAATAGGCTATTGCATCTGAAGTCCTACTGCAACACGATCCTTCACATATCATTATTAGAAAGGATTTCCTAAAAGTTACAGTTTCTCTATATAACTGGGAAGTGAAGAGTCTGCAGTCAAGACGAGATAATGATGACATTGCATGTATTAACCTACATTTTTTTGAGGTAGGGGTGAGAGTTTGGGGGCGGACAGGTATAGAAAGTAGCACAGAATTACCGCTGAAGAGGAAAAGCTCCCAGCAACTTCAACCATCCACAAAAGTGGAAAGCTAATTCAGATGCCTATAAGAACTCTGCACGCTGGCGAACAAAATTCTGCACTCCGCCCAAATTACGTCAGGAAACAGACTTCATATCCTTATAAAAGGCTCACGAAAAAATGAGATGTGAGAGGAGGTTCACAAGTTTTTTTTTTTTCAATGAGAGGTGAAAATGAGGGCAGGCGGAAGTTTTTCAAGTGGAAACACTCGTGAAGAGGATGGAAATGCAAGGGATGATAATTAGAAGAGGGCACATTGGCATTGAACCTAAGGTACCGGCTACGAGTGAGTTGCGCAAGGCGTACTGTGTGCAGTAGCCTCAAAACCCAACAATGGGACAGTGGCTGATATTCAGCAATGGGATATAGTTGTGAAAACGTAAAAGGACAGACATACTGACCATTTGCTATTTTAATTACTGCATTCATTATTAGCACAACCACCGACTTCTCTTAACTGTTCTTCTTAACAAGGATACAAGCTGTCTGGTGATGTGAGAGGTTTTAGCCTTGGGAAATAAACTATAAAAATAACTACTCACCGTGGAGTTCACAGAGACTAGACTTGGTGGGAAAGGAAACATATGGAGGCAGAGTACGATAAATGATTCCGGTATTCTGTAACCGAAAACTTGAATAAGTCCCCTATTCACTACAGAACACCTGATAACCCTGGCTGGTCCCTGTAACGGTCAATTACACTTACAGCATTGCAGTTTGGCGTCATTAGCAAAAGGCCCCCAATATTAACACTGACATTTTAATGGGACTTCGTTCCCAGCGATGGTGGGTGGTCCACTTCACGTTCGTTACAATTACATAGACAGTCCAAAAGAAACTTATAATTTATAATCAATATATAAATTCTTAATTTATTATTTTCAAAAGTCGTAAGGCCCACTTCCTTCATTTATTAACGAAGTCCTTCATACACCTCATTATCAACCTTTTCGATTTTGTTTTTGCTGCCATAAATGCGAATATAAAGCGATATGGCATACCTTAGCAACGGGTATGATAACTGACTCCATTTAAAAAATTATTTCCCGGATGAAGATGGCTCCACACTTGCTGACGAGGATGTCAAAATTACTATAAACCACTTGTAACATCTGAATGATTACGTAGCTCGCCCTCTCTCCCTCTACTCATTTCGACTAGGTCCACGGATGGCATACATAAATCCCTACTTTCATATATATGTATAAATACATATGTATAAGCTAGGACATACAAACATCTTATGGACCCAAGAAAGAAAAAATCATTGATAGAGAAGAGAAGAGTAATTTCCTATTTAAGAAAAAATGGTAGCCGCTGCAAAGGTATAACTTCATAATAGCACGCAATGTTATTCAAAAAGGTTTGCAAACTTTCTACTGCTCTCGATTTAATTTCATCATGTCTTTAGATCTTATGTAATCAGTATACATTTTACGGAGGTAAGCACGGTAGGTACAGAACTCCAAGCCAGGTGCGCGACAGTCAAGGACAAACGGGTATAACTTTAACAGAGGAAGTAAGTCCACACGATGGTGTAACAAAGAAACGGAGAGAGAGAGAGAGAAGAGAGAGAGAGAGAGAGAGAGAGAGAGAGAGAGAGAGAGAGAGAGAGAGAGAGAGAGAGAGAGAGCCTGCCAATTAAATAAACCACCCTTACTGTTAATAAGGGAGGTTTATTTAACGTCCTGTAATAATCTGAAGAACTACGAATAGGCATCTATACACTATATTTTCAGTTCTAGCTTTACTGGATATAAACTGCTCATCATCTTCAAGGACGTTCGCTGACCAACCGTGTAGTTTACTAAAACCATATTGGAATGTTAAGCACCGAATTTCGTGGATTGCCAAGTGTTATTCTTAATAGTTTTAATCCAATCAGTTATATATATATATATATATATATATATATATATATATATATATGTATATATATATATATATAATATATATATATATATATATATATTCCATCAATTACAATATGTTAAATCTAAAAAATACTTATCTTTATTCATTCTAAATTAACATTCTAGTCAGTCCCACAGGAAAACAAGTAAACTTGACTCTGGGTGTATGCAATATACTTCAAAGTAATCATAACAAAAATAAGTGCAGCAGTTCGGGTAAACGGCTGTAACAAAATTATGCAAACTGGTGAAACTACAGATGATGATACAAGGCTCGGGTTAAATTACTTTTTAATACCACGCAGAAATTAAAATAAAATTCAGATTCACATGTCTATATCTGACACGAGAATTTAATGCCTTAAACATATAGGTCACCACGAAATATGGTAGGGTTTATAAATAAACACCAGAAACAACAATGCAATCTACTTAATTTCTCCACCACCCCACAAACCAAAGCTGGTAACTGAAACACGCAAAGCTCATTAACTTGACCACCTGCACGCTGTAATAAATACCTCTCGTGTACGGCTGTAATGATAAAATTACTTTTTGCTTAGAAATCTCAACGTTACTTCCGAAATAGGAAAGAGAACAAATAATTGTTTAAAAGTTGTAACACAAAGCTTCCGACATCATGAATGAATTAAAACGGAAAACTGATCTACATAATGTTGGCAATTCCAGAACTGAAACTAAATAATTTAGTTGCCGATACCGATAACCTTCAAAAAAATCTCGCGCTCCAAACTAAATAAGAAAGATAAAGACCAGGATAATAAATTTCAAGAATATTTAATAAACTGACTACAGTAGCTTGGAAGCTTTAAGCCCCCAGAGTTACAGTGGCGACTAAACTGGTAGTTCACAGGGAGTCTCTATACTTACTGTCATAGGTGGAGCTTAGGAACTTTTTGAAAAATAAACTACCAGAACAACTGTGCAAAGGATTCACTGCGTTTTTCTGTTAGAATTCAAATGTGATAAAATGCGTTTTATACAAGGAAGATTAAAACCGCATAAAATATTTCAAACCGTACTGGGAGGCATGTCCCTGCCTTTAAATCTATGGTATATGCTATTATTTTTCAGAAACTGTTTCACAAACATCTCGTTCTGTATATGGGAACTGTTTGTCGCATTATTATTATTATAAACGGAAATTATTCTAAATTAACTGCCTTGACATCAACTTCAATTCTACAAACACGTTATATAAGTTTACCTGAAACATACATTATACACACACACACATATATACACTGGAAAACACAACATACATGTATCTACCGGAAATCCGGCGGTGACAGAACAAATTCAGCCATCCGCTTCTGTCAATTTCGAGTTGCCGTGACCAACAGCCGTCACCATTTGTCACATGATTCCGACAAACTATAAATAAGCATAACTGTGACAAAATGACCGGTAAATACTATAAAACACGGGGCAATAATTCCAACTTTCGTGGAAAAAAAAAAACGGATGTTAATATTATCAAGAAATTCCTCCCTTCCTTCCTAAAGCAATCTGACATCGTTTCCCACGACAGCTGACATGTCCTGCCTCAAAATTTATATGAAGGTAGTGTCCGACATCTGGCTCCTGGCGTTTTAAACACCCTGTATTTAACTAACTTGTTTCCTGACTTCGAACACCCTATATTTCGAGGACGATTGTTCCCACATATTTTTTTTTCAAAGCAGAGACCAACCGAATGCAAAACCCAATGCCTCAGACTTTACCGGAGCTGAAGAAAATAACCTTCGGGCTTAACACTCAAGGAAGCGATATCAACTAAAAATAATAAGATTCCAAACACTTTTGCTGTAAGAATTTTTTTATATTACCTAGTCAGGCACTTCAGCGTCTTAAATCTTATCACATAATGATTATTGATTCTAGACACGACTGTACACAATCTAATCAGCCTAAAAAGAATGAACGTATTCTACCTTTTGGATGCATCCTACTCCAAGATGGATACATCCAGAATATGTAAACAGAAATCTAACTGTGCTTCTGTACCATACCTCGAATTTACTTTCTATACTTCTATTTTTCGTGTTCAATTTTATATGTCCATCTACTCATTTGATTTAAAATGGTATTTTATATCTTTTGTCTCACTGACACACTCATTAATTAATAATACAATGACGACGATGCTACAAAGCAGGGATAAAGATAAAACAGCAACAGTTAATAAATGATGTCCGTAAATGGTTAGGGTTATCAGAGGCCGGAATTAGTATGTTTTCATTATCTTTTTATACATGAGGAAATGCTTTCACTACCGCTAGATATTAGGAAAACAAATCTATCCTTTGGTTAAATACCGTACTGCCGCTAATTTCGTGTTTTTTTTTTTCTTTATAAAGCACATGATTTGAGTGGACTGACATTTGAATTATGAACATTTGCTGACACATTTAAATAAACCGTAAGGTTGTCTACACCCACAATGACAACAATGGAATCTAATCGTGTCATAGAGAACCCAACCTATGGTGTGCTTTAAACAATAGAGTAGCGAGTTGGACGTGACTGTACTACAGCGTGTTTGGATGAGCTCCTGAGAGAGAGAGAGAGAGAGAGAGAGAGAGAGAGAGAGAGAGAGAGAGAGAGAGAGAGAGACTTGTATGCGTGGAAACATTTGATGTAAACGTGAAATGTCACTGAACATGTAGGGCTAAATACTTTCTCCAGATATCGGCTGCACGTCTAGAGACACTCTCATGTTGAAGAAATGCCACGATTTACAATACAACGACCTAGTCGATATAAGGTTACACCGCAATGAAATATTAATCGACTGACAGGAATGGCTACGCATTACAAAAGCCAGCCAATGCCAATGGAGCTAATATTACTATTCCGGCATGGAAAGAGAGAGAGAGAGAGAGAGAGAGAGAGAGAGAGAGAGAGAGAGAGAGAGAGAGAGGAGAGAGAGATTGTAATATGAAGATAATGTCATTCTAGCTTGGACAAGGCTCTCGCTCTTCTCAGTAGCCTGAGAGAGAGAGGAACACAGCTGCTTACTCATTACTGGCATAACCCAAGGGCATATAGATGTAAAATGTACAAACGAAAAGACATTAGTACATGCACATTCATTGTTAAAAACAGAGGTAAATAAGCTTTACCATCCAATTCATGCAGCCATGATGTATACTTTCTGTCTGGAGAGCGAGACTTGGGGGATATTCACCCCCACTTTCTCATCGCCAAGTTTCAGAAGACGTCAAAACTACGAAGTTATTAGTTTCGATGTATTCCCGGAAACACGGCGCTAGGATCGTTACACCTCCCTTCATGCTCGTCATAACGTCTCTCTCTCTCTCTCTCTCTCTCTCTCTCTCTCTCTCTCTCAAGATGTCCATCCCCCTCCTTTCATACGCACTCACGAACATATGTAGATACTCCACAGCAGACAGACCTTATTCATTTACAAAACCATCATTAAGTTTTCTTTTTTTAATTCGTCTTGACATTACCCCTAACGGGGTATTCCCAACTATAACGGATCCACAATATTCCTAGAAGCCAGCATGGTCCGGGTGAGTTGGGCAAGAAAGCATCTGAAGGTAACCCAGTAATATACTCGTTCCTCGATGGTTGTCGTGCTACTGTTTCAAAGTTTCAGTTACTGCAAAACGTCTCACTGCGTCTCACTGCCATTCTTCCCCTTTTGGGAGACTGGCCTTGAGGTTTATTTAGATATCGATATGAACTTGAACATTTTAAAATTGCCGAAGGAATTCTGACTAAATTACCCTGTACGTTTTCCTGATATGTACTCCAACTTTCCAAGGTGAAATCAGGCTCGACTTTGGCAGAAATGTATTGGTTATCCTGACAGTAGTAATATTCTTTTGGGGGGAGAGAAGGGAGTTGAGAGGGGAAGAGTTTCAGTGATAAGCAACAAGGGACTTGTTTAAAGAGCTTTACCTCCCTTTATGGTCCTATTATGTTGCAAGGTTCGAAGTTCCATCTTTAATATTATCGAAGCTCTTTGGGGCAAAACTGTAAAGAACACAACTATCATAATGCCAGCAAGATCCATATGGCTGTTCACAAAATGTGAAGTTATGATAAAATTCTCTCCAGTTTGATGGTGACGTACAATATTCATAACCATGAGAGGTTGAAATTTCACCTCTACAAAATGCAGATGAATTAAAGAAATCCCTGAACTACGAAGGATAAGGATCGATCCAAACTCTCACTGCCCTAATCACACACACACACACACAAACACACGGAATACCCGACATTATATACATGGGTATTTAATGCCATTAACAAATACTTGTCAATGAATACTACATATATTCTTACTTCATACAGGCTTATCCTCCTCATAGGCGAAAAAAGAATTGCAGAAGAGGCAGGAGTGCCAAAATTCAGAGACAGGGGAAAGGGAGTTTGATGGATGATGAACGACTTACAAAATTTGCAATATCGGACAAAGTTTTACCTGTAGTGTCCTGCAATCAAAAACTAAAGTCTACATAAAATCCTCTCCAGAAAAATTCTCAGGGGAGAGAGAGAGAGAGAGAGAGAGAGAGAGAGAGAGAGAGAGAGAGAGAGAGAGAGAGAGAGAGAGAGAGAGAGAGAGAGAGAGAGAATCTTGACAATCTATGTTTTTGTCATATGAAAAATTTAGGTTATTTCTTCAACAAGTTTTTGAACTAAAATTAGAAAAACTTTATATACCTAAAAACAAGACAAACCTTAGCAGTAACAGCAAACCCAAGTCAAGATGAATGAAAGTCCCATATAGCACTAGAAGACCTATTTACACACGAGAAATCTGTCATCTACACAGAAATTCCAGCATTTTAAAGGCAAACTTGAGAGTTTCACTTTCCCTACTCCAATAAGTTGCTGTTACTACAGTACTAAAAATATACCTAATGGGCATAATATACACACATACAGTACAATACAATGAGGTACTTAATCAATGTACCAGGAATGTACTTAGTGTTTCACTTCCCTTTCTACAAGCTCATTACAGTGTACTGAGTTAAACTTTGTATCTCAAAACCTAAACTGATGCTGTTAAAAAAGAAGTACCAAAAAGTTACTCAAGATAGAAGCGCAATATATGAACTATCCTACATAACCTCTTTCTAAATCTGCTATCAAAGAAATCTGCTTATCAGAAAAGACCTAACGCATTATGCAAGGCTGGCATATTCTAAAACCATTTCCCACGTGAGAAGCTATATGGGTCATTCATACAAAATATGAGCTACACTCTAAAACACACACAGGTACCAGTGGGTTCTACTTCAGCCATGTTGATATTGATGACATCAGCAAGTAGCTTCAGGTTCCCAAGTAAAGATAATAAGGTCACTAACATCTGAAGAAACCTGAAGCAACATATTACCATCTTGGAACTGGCACCCTATTAAAAGAAAATATGGACTCCTCAGAACAATAAAAATCCTAAATTCTCCAGGTATCATTGTGAGCCACAGCATAAAAAACACATGCAGTGGATAACACACCCCATTAGTAATACAGGCTTTGAAGGAAATATATGCAACAAAGTTCATTATGGTAAATTACGCAATAACAAGAGCATGATGGGTGCTACATCATGCAAACTGCTTCCTGTTTTACAAAGTGTATTCAACACAGCTAGGGAAAATAATGCTATTTTAAATGTATGCCACAGGAATGATAAAGAGGCTGTCAGTCACTGATTTTACAATAAATTCTATCAAATACTGAAGATATATATTTTAACCTAAGCAGCAAATCTGTAAGAAAAAGGCTATAAAATAAATTACTGCAGAGATTTCTCACAGTTAATGCATAATAAATAATCTTTCCCTTTAGTACTGGATTAGGGATTCAGTACCTGTCATTAGTTGCCAGTGCCACAAAACAATAAACAGAAATTCTACTGGTTGTCACTGATGAAGAGAATAAATAATTACTGTACTGTAGCGCCAAAGAACATGCTATGGAAAACTTGTCTGCACTGACATCTGAATTCCCCTTATATTTCATCTTTCCTTTTTAAACAATAATGCAGTCTATTAAACAAATGCAATTTGCTCATTTATAAAGATCTTAACCCTGTTTACAAAATTCTTCCATATCAGAAAAATCCAAACCTACACCAAGTGGTGGACTTATGCACAATAACAGGGAAAACTCATTGTTTGGCTATGGGCTGTTATTATCATGTGATATGTCCAAAAATTTTTATACTAAAAAAACAATTCATCAAGGAGGCATTGGGTAACATGTGCCATTACATTTAGCTGAGGGATCTCTGACGATCATGTTGTCATCCAAACATAAAGGGATATTTTTGGAAAATGAATGACCCTGACTGACATTACAAATTCAAATATACTGATGACTAGATTTGACTGGAACAAAACAAGTGGTCTTATAAAATTTCAAGAATGATAATAAAAACTGAGATAGTCTTGCTAATAAAGACAAGGTTAAATTAATACATTACTGTACTGGTGTATTTTAAAGACAAAGAAGTTACTGGATGCCAAAGGACTTCATCAATTAGTATTGGAAAGGAAATATCTCAGAACGCCAAAAAAAAAAAAAAAAAAAAAAAAAAATCAATGGAAATATTCCAAGATACAGCATACAAGTTGCCTTGTAAGTGAGTTAAAGTCAATATATTTAACCTGCAGCCTACAGTTGTCTTATGGGGGCCGCAGATGGAGTCAAAATAATTAGCACTCAATATCAACCCACCCTGTATAGGTGCATGAACTTTAGTGGATTGTGTATTTTACTTAAAAGGGAAGAGCAAAGTAACTAATGGATTAGAATAAGGATAAAAGTCTCATATATCTGCCAAAATGGTAGGCTATTTACCATGATGGCATAACTTACCATAAGGAAATATAGCCTAACCTACCATGGGAAAATGTGGCCTAACCTACTGTACGGAGATATAGCCTAACCAAACATAAGGAAACCTAACCTAACCTACCATAATACTACAGTACATGCTTAACTGATTAATAAGTGATTTGTAGAGTTACTCTCATTTTAGTTAAAAAACTAAAAAAATATTAAACTTACAATACTTCATGATAATGACTTTGTGTATACAGAAACAGATTTGTATATTTTTATATAAAATAAGTTTTAAAAAATTACGGGTCTAGATATATTGGTTTGTTAATTGGAATGTCTAATTAGTGCTTTGAGAAGGAAAACCTCTACAGATCTTTCTATAACAAATAGGCTAAAGCCATAATGTATAACAATTCTACAAAACTGTAATAAAAAAGCAGGACTTAAAGTATTCTTCTCCCTACCAATTATGCTAATTTCTGTAAGAACTGATTGAAATAATACACAGCAATCTAACTCTAAACACAGTAAACACAGGTAACCCCTGTATAACACACACATATAAATTATATAATATATATATTCCCCATATAATATATATATATATATATATATATATATATATATATATATATTATATATATATGTATATGTTATATGGGGATACCTGTTTAGAAAATATACAGAATATATATATATATATATATATATATATATATAATATATATACTCAATCTTACTCTAAACACAGAATCCCCATTAAAACACACACAAACACAAACACACACACACACACACACATATATATATATATATATATATATATATATATATATATATAATATATATATATATATATATATATATATATATATATATATATATATACATTATATGGATGATACCTGTATTAAGTTAGATTGCTGTATATTTTCTTTCATTCAAGACTTATGAGTGTTGTAGATGAACATGTAGGTTCAGTCATGTAAGTAGATACTTACACAGGCTAATGGGCCAATTGGCGCACAAAACACACGGTATATTTCATTGACGTTACATTAACAATAATTTTATCTTATTTTCCTTTCTGAAATGAGCATAATTGTTAGGGAGAACAATACTTTAAACCTTGCTTTTGA
Organism: Macrobrachium rosenbergii; assembly: GCF_040412425.1. Taxonomy (NCBI): domain Eukaryota; kingdom Metazoa; phylum Arthropoda; class Malacostraca; order Decapoda; family Palaemonidae; genus Macrobrachium; species Macrobrachium rosenbergii. Next base: position 34,632,575 of record NC_089755.1, read on the forward strand.
CATTATCTATCTATCTATCTATCTATCTATCTATCTATATATATATATATATATATATATATATATATATATATATATATATATATATATATATATATATATATATATATATATATATATAATATATATGCTGATCTTTGTCACTTAAACGCGTGGTTTTTATATTCATAAATATTAAGCAATACATAATACTAAAATTAATACCTTGGGGATAACTTAAACCAAAGGGAAATTAAAACTCATATATGCATCTGCGCCGTCAGGATTCGAACCTGACCTTCGGTTTGGATAAATGATATACGGCCGACTTGGACCATTTGATATTAAGTATTTGTGGCTTAACGTTGGTGAATATATAAAAAATAAAAATATACGTCTGGCAAGGATACTAGCGCAGTACGCATAAATGCGAGATACGGAAATCCCTTTCACCAAGGACAAGTTTTCACCATTTGTCTCGTCATAATGAATCTCATATTTATGTGCTCTTTCTGCTACTGGGGATTTCTTTATCCTAAATTTAACCTCATATCATATAACGTCACTCGCTGTTTACTTTCTAAGAAACAGGTTTCAAAACTTTCTCACGAATTGCGCCTACGTGTACTGTATTTCCTAAAGCATAAAGGAAAAACTCTTACGGTATAAACAAGGCAGTCATTAACAAACCTTATAGGCTAACGAGTTGTTTATACAATGGTAACATTTAAATAACCATGACTAATTCCGATAAATGAACGTTGCTTATCAAGACGATAACGCCATACGGAACGCAACCCAAATTTCGTACCTTCACTAATCTAACGCAAAATAGCCTTCAATAGTAACATATTACGTAACTAAGTGTATCAAGCTCTTCATAGGATAGCAGGCATTACTTACCTTCGCCTTATACCAGAGAGTCCGACTCCTCTTCTCCTGTTTAATGTCACAAGAGGCAGGGGCAAGTGTTGCAAGAGTGTAGAGAGCAGCCACGTACGTCCACTTGCCAAGCATCTTGGCTGTTGTCTGCAATATCACAGTCATATCAACCTACACATTCGCTGAGCCACACTGCCGGGGGATAGGACCGCCCACAAAATGGAGCGTTCAGTCTCTCACCCATGAAAACAGAAATCATCGGGCGAGACCAAAACAGTTCGCCTGCGTTCGATTTTGTTAACGGGTTCTCCTGTGCAAAGTATAAACATTATCAACTGGCAAGCTATTTAAGGAGCTACTATAATTTCACTTAGTAATAAAACTATACAGTGTGATTTTTAAACGCGAAAAGAGATAAAAATGAACGTATTTGTTTGTAAGTTGAAATGGATATCAGTCTCAAAAAGAAAATCGGTGGCCTGATTACATACGAAAACAACCCAGCTGAAGACAGATGAACGTTCCACCAATCTCTTATGAATATTAGATATACTACAAGCTCACAAACGTCTTGCGAGCGTCATGTAATCAACCATCTTTCCACTCGTACGGTAACCTGATTGTAGGTTGAAACGTGGAAAAAATAGTATTTCATATTTATAAATAGCAATTTACACAACTTTATGTTTACCCCAGTTATCTTAAAAAAGCATACGCACATCTTACATGAGTTTGCAAAGCAGGAAAGCAAGGTGAAGCCATAGGAAACCGTACACTGTACTTTATTTGGAGCAACAAATGGCAAAAGTCTTACTTTGCATAAAAAAATTCGACGTTGGTTGAATTCTATGATCACATTCTTGTGGGGGGGATTTGAGTAAGGGTGATGATCGAATGGATGAGAGAGAGAGAGAGAGAGAGAGAGAGAGAGAGCCAAAATCGGTCGTATTGTGGGGTTAGTTTAGTTATTTCCGGCACAATGTTCAATTCGTCTACTAAATAATTACTGCCATGATTTTAGATTATTATCAGGGAATTTTTACAAAGTATTTAATGCAATGAAGGATGGAATGGCAAAGGGTCAGTCAAATTATTTTCTGGAGTTCATTTTATCAGAGGCAATAATACTTTCCTGATAAAGCTGAAGCTTTCATTTGTAATATCGCAAAGATAAATTATTTTTTCCTAGTGAATTATGCTACAGCTTGTGGAATTCCTTTTATATATATCTCGAGCTGCACTGACGAATGTTCAAATTAAAATTAAATATAATTTTTACTATACATTTTTTCAGAGTCCCTGTACCCGCTGAAAAATCTTGAGCAATATGCCTCACCCACAAGCATCTTTGCCAAACTGCCACTCTCTCTCACTCTCAATCTCTCTCTCTCTCCCCCCAGAGCTTTATCATGGATTGATGTTTTAATATTGAACAATGTTCCATAAATTTTTATTTTCTGAAAATGAACGTCTGGTCTTAAGGCATATTGCAATTTAATCAAGCTTTTTACATATGACAAAATTTTATGAGAGAGAGAGAGAGAGAGAGAGAGAGAGAGAGAGAGAGAGAGATAAAGCTGTACTAGCTATATGCACAGTGGCGTTCCTGAGGAGGGGGGGCAAAATGCGAAATTTAAATTTAAGAAATAAAATTTCTGAAATTTGCATTTACAAGTGCCTTTAAAATGATCCTACAAATGCTCATTTTCTAAAAATTTTCCCCGGGGGGCTTACAGCAGCCCTCCCCCCCGAAACCCCTATCTGCTTTGGTTCGCTTCGCTCGCCTCCCACCCCATAAGAGGGGGCCCCAAATGGGACTGTGCCCCCCGGGCCCCAAAATTTCTAGGAACGCCCCTGTATATGCATATGGAAGTTGATAGAAACTAAGGTGTATATGCATAGCTTTACAACCCAGTGTCTTCTTTTTACTATAAATTTCTTATCCCCAAGATGCTATTACCACGGGGTGTTGGAGCAAATGTTTACTTTACTAAGCTACCGGCCCCACTCACATGAACACCATGTTTAATAATAGCCCCAAGCAAAGACGGTAAATATCTCGGCAACAGTAAATTTCAGATGGATTTTAGCATGACTTTCGTGCTAAGCATATTAAGGGAAATTAAGAGAGAGAGAGAGAGAGAGAGAGAGAGAGAGAGAGAGAGAGAGAGAGAGAGAGAGAGAGAGAAACTCCAACATCGACAACTGGTATCAAAGTAAAAAATAACACAGGTGTAGCAGGAAATTATTCCCCCCTGACTGAAATTCCCCCCCGGGGAAAATTAGCCTAGGACTGATTTCCTCCCGGGAATAACAGCCCAGGCTGTTTTTCCCCCCGGGGGGAATTTTGGACCTAGGATATTTTTCCCCCTCTAGGCCATTTCTTCCCCCTACATGTATCCACCTTTGCGGCGTGTTCAGTACAAGCCCGTTGGGGATTCCCGTATAAACATAAACAAAAGACTGTAAAGAACAAAGACAATTAATGACCCCCAAGAGGTAGTGTGGTCGTGATGATAATTATCGTGTGTGGCAGGCTGTCGTTGCTACACGTCGCCGTCATAGCCATACTCTTATAACAGTAGTGGGGTTGGGGGAATCTTGGCCGAGAGGGGGAATATTATCCTGGGACGAAATTCCCGCAGGGGGAAATAGATCCTGGGCGATATTTCCCCCGGGGGGAATTTCGGACAGGGGGAAATACAGACTGTTACACCGGGACTAAAATCTTCTGAGTTAATGCAGGGTCGGGGGTCTGGGCTACTTTAGGCCTAGTAGGCATTTCAGAGGGAGTATGATCTAACCAGACATACCTTTACTTTAACCTAACCTCGGACGCAGTCCTAACCTGGTCGGAGGGGCTTCGTTCGGCCGGGCCTCCCCAATTAAGTTGTGATCCCTCACTAAATCCAATTTGTAAGAATTATACCTAAAAATAAGGAAAATGACGACTGTGTTTTCATTACCTCCGTTGTAACTTTTCGTAATGGATGTGAACGACTTAAAATTGGCTGACCTTTAATCGTGTGCCCTAAATTCGTTTTCTTTAAACACCACAAAAATATTTGATAGAAAATGTACAAGCTTTTAAAGGCCGAACGATACTAGTGAGATATACCAACATTACCACATTTACCACAGAAATCATTTGATTGGGCTCATTACCAATTTAGTGAAATATATAAAGGATATTTGGTTTGAGCATAAAATAATATGGTATTATTTTATAAGTTGCCAATACATGACATGAAATTGTAACCTACATTTTTGAAAAAAGCACTTCATTCTCATTATTTTGAACGCCAAAAACGCTTTGCGAAAATGAAAAATACAAAATTAATCAAATAACGACTTATAAGGTACGACAATACCGGACACCCTCCATAGCTAATACGGCAAAATTGTAATCAGTAAACACCCCTAGGTTACGTTAGGTTGGCATTTTTAGGTTCTTTTTTGAGAGAGGTGCGAAATAATGAGCAGAGAGACAAGTACTGCTAGTTTATTGCTTGTTGTTTCAGATTTAGCTGGCCTTGTGCCAGCACGGCCTCTTACTCCTAGAGCAGCCCGTAAAGTTTATTAGTAAAAAACAGCTGCTTATAAAGCGGGATGTGGATGTCTGCATAGTATGCAGAGACCGCTGGTACAAAGATTTACAGGTGACCCGAGGTCAAACAAGTTCCTTAGATACAGGACAATTCATATGGAGAACATAGTGATAAGCAATGGCTAACACATAGAATAAATAACTTGTCCATAATAAATGACTGCCTGGAAAGATAACATGTACATAAATTATAATTGTGATGGTAAATATGTATATTCCACACGACCTCAGGTCGGGCAAAAGGCACCTCAGAAAAAGAGATGTTCTTCATAGAGAATGCGTTGAGTGGGGACTTTACAATACTCCCCCCTCAAGACGGAGGTAATGTCTGGTTAAACCAGGTACCTTCTGGGGCGACGAAGGGGGCCTCTCTTTCTTGAGGTCAAGTGGAGAGAATGGTCGCCTTCCCCAACGCCCTCTGTAGTGGTTTGTTGTGGGGCCTTGCCAGCAAGTTCCTGGGTTTTCCGGGGGCGTCCCCGCTTCCTTCCTGAGGCCGGGGTTGTTTGAGGGGCTGCTGTAACCCGCGGGTTTTCCGGGGATCCTCCACCGGCGCCCTCCTTCAGTGCATGCGGGAGAGGTTGCGAGAGAAAGGTGTCCACCTCCGAGAGGTTCGCGGTAATTTGTATGTGGTTGGGAATGTCTCCGTCCATGCTCTTTTCGCGCTCTCACTTGGAGTGTGTGGGAACACTCACGCCAATACACGCTGGGGAAGCGTGCCATGTGGGTCCACTAATGATGTTGGCGGCCTGTCGACAAAGGTCGGTTAGAGCCCGAACGCTTTGTTTGAGTGTCGTAGTCAGTCCGTTAGGGGCGTGGATTAGGTACTACATCGGGCCAAGACTTACTCGCTGTTTGGGTCCCTCAATGGCTTCCGAGAACCACTCCGGGGGTCACCACTGTGAGAGAGGTGCGAAATAATGAGAAGAGAGACAAGTACTGCTAGTTTATTGCTTGTTGTTTCAGATTTAGCTGGCCTTGTGCCAGCACGGGCTCTTACTCCTAGAGCAGCCCGTAAAGTTTATTGGTAAAAAACAGCTGCTTATAAAGCGGGACGCGGACATCTGCGTAGTATGCAGAGACCGCTGGTACAAAGATTTATAGGTGACCCGAGGTCAAACAAGTTCCTTAAAATACAGGACAATTCATATGGAGAACATAGTGATAAACAATGGCTAACACATAGAATAAATAACTTGTTACTTGTGCATAATAAATGACTGCCTGGAAAGATAACATGTACTGTACATAAATCATAATTGTGATGGTAAATATATATATTCCACACGACCTCAGGTCGGGCAAAAGGCACCTCAGAAAAAGGGATGTTCTTCATAGAGAACGTGTTGACTGGGGACTTAACAATACTCCCCCCTCAAGACGGAGGTAACGTCTGATTAAACCAGGTACCTTCTGGGGCGACGAAGGGGGCCTCTCTTTCTTGAGGTCAAGTGGAGAGAATGGTCGCCTTCCCCAACGCCCTCTGCGATCTACATCCAAAATATGCAGAAACTGGAAAGAAGGGAAATGGATGTAGGTTTTAAGAAATGTAGGTACATGCATCCTGTAGCCATGAAAACCAAAATCAAAATCAAATACATAAAAAACCAAGGTAAAAATGAAACAAATAAAGAAAAGAACAAAGATCATGTGATGAAGGCAAAAAGCAAGCCAACAACACATTATGAAATGTCAGCACCACGATATGAGCCATCAGCACCTAGATATAGCACAAGGAACAAGCAATGTATCTATGATGCTGGGGATGGTGCAGATATGGAGATAAGTGCAGGTTTATGTACAAAGTGAATAAATATGAAGCTGAAGATCAAATATAATGGAAAAGTTGGATTTTTTTAATGTACGAATTTCTGGAAATGAAAAAAAAGATCAACATATCAGAACAGGAAAGAGACATGGGAAAATCCTTATTATTACCCATATTAGATAATGGAGATAATACGCATAAACCATCATAGTGATGCAGGGTTTAGTTTCGTAACTTAAAAGAAAGATAGAGTTCTTAGAAGAACTAACCCAAAATGAAAAAAAAATAGAAATATTGAATATAAGTGAAACCTGGTATTCCCAAGAGACTGGTAATGATGACCAGATAAAGGGTTTCAAACTTATAGGTCAGATAGAAAAAATAGAAATCAAGGGGGAACATGATATATGGAGAGATGCCAATCAGGAAAAATCTGTGAGAAATATAGTAACACAGAATGTGAATTAATAGGTAGAATTTGAATCTGAAAAATTAGTGAACATTGTAATATATAGACCCCTAATACTAAAGAGTTTGACATAATAATTGAAAATTGGATGAAATATGTAGAAATCACAAGGACTGGACTATACTCCTAATGAGACTTTAACTTTCTTTTGTAGAATGGAAAGAACGAATAGGAGACTGTGGTTGTATTTATACATATAAAAGAGAGCAATAGTAGTGCAGAAGGTAGAGGCAATTTGAAAAGCTATTAGATATGCTACTAGAACATAACATTCAGCAAATAAATCACCTACCAACAAGAAAGGATAATATTTTAGACCTAGTATTTGTGAATGAGGTGAACTATGTTAAAGAATTAATAGTATATAACACGAGTATTTCGGACCATAATGTCATAGAACCTAACAGTCCGTTCCAGAACATACGAAAACAGAGAAAAGCAAGAGACGAAAAAATGGGAAGGATATGGAAAATACAATTTCTATAGTAAGAATATAAATTGGTCAAAAATAAATGAAGAATTAAACAAAGAATGGGAAAACATATTTGTAGTGATGATATACAGGTAAATACCGATATATTATATAAAATATTAGAGGAAATAGTGAAAAATATATACCAAAGAAAAAAGTAATCATCAGTCACGAATTCCAAGAGACAGAAAGGATCTTGTTCCAGAAAATTAGAAAGTGGAAAAAAGCTCTTGCAAAAAGAAAAGAATGCATGGAAAGTGATGGAACTAAAAAGTAAGATAGAAAATGCAGAACAAAAGATTATACAATCAAAAGAAAATGAAAAATGGAACCTAGAAGAAATGACACTACAAAATATCAAGCAGAACCCTAAAATTTTTATTCATATGCAAACAAGATGAATAAAATAAGGTAGAAATAGGCCCTCTAAGAATTGAAGGGCGATTAACGAATGAAAAAGGAAATATGTAACATATTAGCAGAAAGATAAGAGTGAATTTACACCTAGAATTGACAATGAAGATAATGATACAGAAATAAGAGATGAAAATACTGAATACTTATCAGATATAGATATTACAGAAGCCGATATTGTGCAGGCTATTAATGAAATTAAAAATGGATCAGCAGCAGGACCAGATGGAGTACCTGCCATATTGTTAAAGAAAGTGGTTCATTCAATCGCAAAGCCGCTAACAATATTATTAAGACAAAGTATAGATACAGGCAAGATTTATGATGAGCATAAAGCTACTTTCAAAAGTGGTTCAAGACTAGAGGGAAGTAATTATAGGCCTGTGAGTCTGACATCTCTTATTATGAAAGTATATGAAAGGTAATGAAAAAAAATATAATGAAACATTTAATGAAAAATAGATTGTTCAATATAGGACAACATGGTTTTGTACCCGGAAAAAAGGCACAAACCCAACTGTTAGTCCACCATGAAAGCATATATAAAAATATGATAAATGAAAAAGATACAGATGTGGTTTACCTAGACTTTGCAAAAAGCTTTTGACAAGGTAGATCATAATATAGGAAAAAATTAGAAAACATAACATTGTTGACAAAGTAGGAAGATGGATAAAAGAATTTTTGCAAAACAGAAAACAGATAGTGATTGCAAATGATGAGAAATCGGATGAAGCTACGGTAATATCCGGTGTACCAGATACAGTGTTAGCTGCATTGCTGTTTGTGATTATGATTGCAGACATAGACAGTAAGAGGACTCAGTAGTAAGAAGTTTCGCAGATGACACAAGAATAAGTAGAGAAATTGCTTGTGATGAAGATAGGCTACAAAGAGACCTAAACAAAATATATAAATGGGCAGAGATAAATAGGATGGTATTTAACTCTGATAAATTTGAATCAATGAACTATGGTGATAAAGTAGGAATGCTATATGCATATAAGGACCTAATAATGAGACAATCACAAACAAGGAAGCAGTTAAGACCTTGGTGTGATGTTGAATAGGAATATGTTATGCAATGATCAAATAGCAATTCTATTGGCAAAATGCAAAGCAAAAATGGGAATGTTGTTCCGGCACTTCAAAACAAGAAAAGCTGAAACATGATTATGCTTTATAAAGCGTCACGACGTAGTCCACTTGAATATTGCAATATAATATTTACCCACACTACCAAAAGGATAATAAATAGAGAGTGTACAAGGGTCATTTACAGCTAGAATAGACAGTTAAGGACCTTGACTACTGGGAAAGACTACAGTTCTTAAATTTATATAGTCCCGCTACATGGTAATTCAAGATGGAAACAGGAGGAATTACCGAAAACATCATGGAACTAAAATTATCAAAAAGAGCAAGCAGAGGTAGATTAATAGTGCCAAAACTATACCAGGAAAATTAAGGAAAGCACAGGACATTAATCCACCACGCACCAGCATCGATAATGCAGTGTCTATTCAATGCGCTACCAGCTCATCTGAGGAACATAACAGAGTGAGCGTAGATGTGTTTAAGAATAAGCTCGACAAATATCTAAGATGCATCCCAGACCATCCAAGACTGGAAGATGCAAAATATACCGGAAGATGCATTAGCAACTCTCTGGTAGACATCAAAGGTGCCTCACACTGAGGGACCTGGGGGCAAGCCAAACGAATTGTAAGGTCTGTAAGGTAAGGTAAGTGGTTTGTTTTGGTGCCTTGCCGGCAGGTTCCTGGGTTTTCCAGGGGCGCCAAAGTTAGTCCGTTAGGGGTGTGAATTAGGTTCATCTGGCCAAGACTTACTCGCCGTTTGGGTCTGTTAATGGCTTCTGAGAACCACTCCGGGGGTCACCACTGTGAGAGAGGTGCGAAATAATGAGCAGAGAGACAAGTGCTGCTAGTTTATTGCTTGTTGTTTCAGATTTAGCTGGCCTTGCACCAGCACAGGCTCTTGCTCCTAGAGCAGCCCATAAAGTTTATTGGTAAAAAACAGCTGCTTATAAAGCGGGACGCGGACATCTGCGTAGTATGCAGAGACCGCTGGTACAAAGATTTACAGGTGACCTGAGGTCAAACAAGTTCCTTAAAATACAGGACAATTCATACGGAGAACACAGTGATAAACAATGGCTAACACATAGAATAAATAGCTTGTTACTTGTGCATAATACATGACTGCCTGGAAAGATAACATGTACATAAATTATAATTGTGATGGTAAATATATATATTCCGCACGACCTCAGGTCGGGCAAAAGGCACCGCAGAAAACGGGATGTTCTTCAAAGAGAACGTGTTGAGCGGGGACTTTACAATACTCCCCCCACCAAGACGGAGGTAACGTCTGATTAAACCAGGTACCTTCTGGGGCGATGAAGGGGGGCCTCTCTTTCTTAAGGTCAAGTGGAGAGAATGGTCGCCTTCCCCAACGCCCTCTAGTGGTTTGTTGTGGTGCCTTGCTGTCAGGTTCCTGGGTTTTCCAGGGGCGCCCACGCTTCCTTCCTGAGGCCGGGGTTGTTTGAGGGGCTGCCGTAATCCGTGGGTTTCTCGGGGTCCTCGCTGGCGCCCTCCTTCAGTGCACGCGGGAGAGGTTGCGAGAGGGAGGTGTCCGCCTCCGAGAGGTTCGCGGTAATTTGTACGCGGTTGGGAATGTCTCTGTCCATGTTCTTTTCGCGCTCTCACTTGGAGTGTGTGGGAACACTCACGCCAATACACGCTGGGGAAGTGTGCCATGTGGGTCCACTAATGATGTTGGCGGCTTGTCGACGAGGGTCGGTTAGTGCCCGAACGCTTTGTTAGAGCGCCGTAGTTAGTCCGTTAGGGGCGTGGATTAGGTTCATCTGGCCAAGACTTACTCGCCGTTTGGGTCCGTCAATGGCTTCCGAGAACCACTCCGGGGGTCACCACTGTGAGAGAGGTGCGAAATAATGAGCAGAGAGACAAGTACTGCTAGTTTATTGCTTGTTGTTTCAGATTTAGCTGGCCTTGTGCCAGCACGGGCTCTTGCTCCTAGAGCAGCCTGTAAAGTTTATTGGTAAAAAACAGCTGCTTATAAAGCAGGACGCGGACGTCTGCGTAGTATGCAGAGACCGCTGGTACAAAGATTTATAGGTGACCCGAGGTCAAACAAGTTCCTTAAAATACAGGACAATTCATACGGAGAACATAGTGATAAACAATGGCTAACACATGGAATAAATAACTTGTTACTTGTGCATAATAAATGACTGCCTGGAAAGATAACATGTACATAAATTATAATTGTGATGGTAAATATATATATTCCGCACGACCTCAGGTCGGGCAAAAGGCACCGCAGAAAACAGGATGTTCTTCATAGAGAACGCGTTGAGCGCGTTGAGCGGAGACTTTACACTTTTAGTGCCCTATCATTTCCCGGCCCACTTTTGCATGAAAAACCCAAAATGGTTTCTCATGCAAAAATTTTAAGGCCAACGATGAAGTGAAATTACGTAACATCATCAAAGTTCATTTTCACTGCTTGAATGATCCAAGGGTTTCAAAAAGTGGTTTCATATGGGAAATTCTGTCATAGAGTTATTTATTATCTAACTCCAAATGGCAGATATACTAACCGATATTTGTTCACTGGTTTCTGATTACCAAAATGTGAAATCTATCATACGCTACAGGCTTACTTTTTGATTACAACATATAGGCCAATAGCTTTTTTCTTAAGTTGAATGAAAAGTAAGTTCAGCATATTCATATGATGTAAAAAATAACGATACAGAGAGAGAGAGAGAGAGAGAGAGAGAGAGAGAGAGAGAGAGAGAGAGAGAGAGAGTGTAAAATTCGGCATTGTCGTTTTGGTTCTGATTAAAGGCTCATCAGTTTAAGGTTTCATAATACACAGACTAAGTTATACGCACGCCTAAAGCTCATTAGTAAGATAGTTAATAAAAGAGACACTGAATTCTCAGTTCAATATTAAAAGAGATAAAAATGCTACTAGATCACCTCTGTATCTCATCGGGTAGGTTTATTACAATCTTGAAAAACGTCGTATTTCAAGTGAACTGGTCAGCCTTGGAAAAACCTATCCTGCATCAGAAGAACTTGTGAATTTTCAGTTGGAGGGTTATATTGGTATTTGAATGTGTTAATACATTAATCTTAAAGTGTAAAAGTATAAAAAGTAAACAAACGTGCACACAGTTTTTTGAACTACAAGGTTGTTAGAATAAAGTAGGCTATACTTTGTCATTCAAAAGATCACGTTACTAATAACTCCTCCTATTTTACTAAATTCTGCCTTCAATACTGAATGTACTGGTAACGTTAGATGCAACAGTATTCTGAAATTTTTCGAGCATAGCTTCTAACGGTTTAAGACCCCAACATTAGCTGTAAGGAAGCATTCTTGGCTAAGAAACAAGTTTCCTATCGCTAAAATTACGAGATACGAACATGGAAATATCCCGACTGAAAAACTTTTTACAGTATTTGGTAGAATTTTAAAATACTAACACAGAAGCACAGACCAAAATTTAAGATAGACAGAATTTAGAATTTTGGTCAAAGGCCAAGCACTGGGACCTATGAGGTAAAAGAAAGGTGTAATAGGAGGAAAGCCTCGCAGTTGCAGTATGAATCAATTGTTAGGAGAGGATGGAAAGTAAGATGGAAGAAAGAGAATACGAACGGCAGTATAGTAAAAGGAATGAAAGGGGTTGCAGGTAGGGGCCGAAGGGGCGCTGCAAAGAACCTTAAGCAATGCCTACAGTGCACCGCATGAAGTGCACTGATGGCACTATAACCATTCCCCTTCTCTTACGGGGGAAAAAATGTAAGTAAATAAATTTAAGTATATTCATTAAAGGCTGCAAAAAGGCAAGTTGGTAATACATGTAAACAACCTACTTTCAGTTGCGATGGAAACAACCGCTGGTTATATTTCACATACTGTTAAGTGTCACTTTAGTTGTTTTCTCTCATTAGTTCAAAGTGGTTATGAGTTTTGTACGTTTTTATTGTAAAATAGTTAATGCCGTTTCAAGTTATTGTCAAAAAAGTTTCAAAATGGCTAGTTATATGCTTTATACACACACACACACACACACACACACACACACACACACACACACATATATATATATATATATATATATATATATATATATATATATATATATATATATATATATATATATATATATACATACATATGTATATATATATATATATATATATATATATATATATATATATATATATATATATATATATATATATATATATAGGCTTAGATGAAGTTTGAAAGATCCTAATAAGCAATTTTATTGCGCAACTGCTCTGACGTTGTAAAGTAATGACTGTACGATGCCGGCAACACGATGAGAATTGCATCAGGTGGCACTTCTAGAGAACGCTTGAGTTTCTTGAAATATATTTGCATAAAAAACGTTTACGAGATACGAATACGGTACTACTACTACCACCACTACAGTTACTTTTATTATTATCAGTATCAATATTGTTAATATTGTTGGGTAATTTACACATAACAGAATACTCCTAAGGATAAACAAAAGAAGCAGCAGAACAGAAGGATACAACGTAACATACTAATTCAAAGAGCCGAAACTTATATTTGCCTGATTTATCTGTTGAAGGTGCCAGTTTCAACTTCTTATTACTACTATTTTTATTCTGATCGCAGTTACAGTATTATCACTGTCAGGCCCTCAATGCAAAAATGAAGAATATGTACAATTTCAGTTAATAGCCTTACGTACAGATTCCAATAAAATTCTATTACTATAATAACGACATCTTAAAAGTTTCGGCATAAGGCGTTAGTCTCCCGGAAAATTGAAGAGATTTAGGAATGACCTTCATCTTGGCTGCGATACACACGAGTTGCCAGTTCTATCCGTCGTTGTCTAAAGCAATTAAAAAATGATCACGTGAACATGCAGTACGCATTTGACAAAGAAGCGAGATTTGCTTAGTTCTCAGTAGTCTTATCCCACATTATGTTTGCAATTCGCGTAATTTTTTTTAATCGAATCACAAACTTTTTTTTATGCTTTATCGCCATTATTTTTATGTGTCTCAGCTTGTTCTTCGTTATTTTTCACATACGAGTGGACCTTATGAGTGCCGGCCACAAGGTCTTACGAAACTAAGGTGTTCCCGTTAAATATATAAAACTAACTGAAACTATCCAGGGACACAGTAAATACTATAATAAGTTACTTTGGGAATTTCCACCACCTTTCGTTATCTGAAAATGGATTTTTTTTTTGCGTCATAATTTCTTTTTCCAAGTAGGCTACTAGACAGACAAGGGCTTTCAACTTTTTCCAGCTAAGTACCCTCTAACTTATCCTCACTCGAACCATATCCACATTCACCTGGTACTAAATATGGCACTGGTGTTCAATTAACCGGTACGGAATAATCATGGTGTAGTTTTAGAGTAACCTGTAATCAACATGGTATGGTTGTAAATTAGCCTGATAATGAATATGGATTAAATTACAATTAAGAGTAGAATGGTAATCTGATGAAAATGATTGTTTGAGAATTTAGTGAAATTATTATTAACTTACTAGTAGCATTATAATCCCTCTCTCTCTCTCTCTTCACAGATTCAATATGTATTCAGCAGGGACTCAAGGCTGAGAAACGCAGTAAATTTTGTTCGCAGAAGGTGAAGATAAAGAGAAATATTTTTTCTCGTACTTTGTCTACATTGTTGTAACATTGAAGGTTACTGAAATATCCTTGGTTGTATCTGTCGCTTCTCACTGCGAGAAAAAAGTGGGAAATGTGGAATAATTTAATCACAAACTCGACAAGGAACACAACATGAAAAAAAGGGTCACTTTGCTATGATCCTTATCTCGCTCAGAATATATATATATGAAAGGCCGAAGTTTCAATTTTTAGCAGTTCGTGTGACAGGTAGCCTAGCTGCTATTCTTATCGTCTCCTGTATACAATATAATATAATATAAAATATATATATATATATATATATATATATATATATATATATATATATATATATATATATATATATATATATATATATATATATATATATATATATATATTCTATTCATTACCTCTTAACAGGTCGTGCCAAAAGGAAGGCAGCTCATTTCTCGGAGAAAAATGCGGTTCGTTTCGTGCGTTTTAGGCATATTCCTGGCCCTAGGCCCACAAGCAGAAGCGAAGGCACCGCTCAGGTACCACGAAGGTAAGCAGAGGTTCGAAGATAATATATAATCATTCAAGTAATTATTACAACAACATATTTTGAGAAATCATTCGGAAATGCTATTAAATGAACTTGAAAGAGACACCTGCAAGTTTTCCTTTATAATGGAGAATTCAGTTTTCCTTTTTCAGCCACATATTGCAGTTTCATGTTCCCCTTAGTTTTTGAAAAATCTTATAAACTGTAAAGATCGATAAAAATGTCGATAAACTGGCATAAGTTTTGAAAAACTTTTGAATACTATGATTATCTCTATTTTTCGCAGATGAGTATCACCCGAGGTCCCGGCCTTCCATCGTTATGAGAGGCGAAGGTGAGTCTTCAAAGTTTCCAGCTTTTCCTCGATTATGGAGTGTTATTTATTCGTTTTTTTTTTATCTAGAATAATTTGAAATTTCTTAAATTCTTTTCACTTGGTGTAACCAAATTTAGAGGTTCATGATTTGCTACTATATCTGAATTCGATGACTGGTCTAGTACTCTCTCTCTCTCTCTCTATACACATATATATGTATGTAAATATATGTATACATAGATATGTATATGTATACGCATACATATGTACTGTATATATCATTTTATATATATATATATATATATATATATATATATATATATATATATATATATATATATATTACATACAGTATTCATACATATATACTGTGTGTAACAGTACATACATTCATAAATATATATACATACACAAATATATATATATATATATATATATATATATATATATATATATATATATATATATATATATATATATATATATATATATATAAAACCTCGATGGCTCAGTCGGTTACAGCAGCAGCTTACGGACTTCGTAGAGGTCTGTGGCGCGGGTTCAAACCCGCAAGCCGGCTGATCAGAGAGGCAGACACTTTGCTATCCGTGTAGACATCCCGGGATTATATATGTAATCAACGGATAGGTTTTGTAAAAGCAAATGGATGTTACAGACTAAATACACACACAAAACAAAGCCACTACAACACCTTCTAAAAAACATAACAAACATCTCACACGTCTCGAACTCTCGCCATACCCTCGCAATAACTTCTCGCTGCTGGGAAGAAAGGGCGTTGGGACTGGTATGATGCATGAAACATACGTACCAAGGTCTAAGCGATGTCAGGCAGGGCAGCCGATCGAGACCACAGGTCTACCCAGAAAGGTAATTCAAAGCCAAATCAAAAAGTCCTTCAAAAGAAGGCATCGTGCTTTACCCCATACAAAAATGGGAATAAAAAGCACGTTAAAAAAAAAAAGAAAGATATATATATATATATATATATATATATATATATATATATATTAAGTACATCAATATAAGTCATCAACAGTCTTGTTCTTCCTTACTTCTCTCAGACAAAGCCTACTGGATACAAGACGCGCAGGACGCCCTGACGAGGCAGCTGGGAATCCAGCTGCGGGAGAAGCAGGCCAAGAACGTCGTCTTCTTCCTCGGGGACGGCATGTCCTTGAGCACTGTCACCGCCGCCAGGATTCTGAAGGGCAGCAAGACGGGCAAGTTCGAGAGGGAGACTCTCTCCTGGGAGGAGTTTGACTTCGCTGCCCTCAGCAAGGTGAGGCGGAGGGCGGGGGGCGTCCTCGGTTAATAAAAATAAAATGATAAAATCCAGATTTAAGCAAAACGGAACTATAATGAAAATATTGGCAATTTCTTTGCAGTGTTTAACCTAACGGTTCTATGTTGACGAAGGTAATTGTTTACATGAACAGGAATTCTCTTTCGCTGTTAATTAATGTAATTTATTTTCGTAAAATATCATGAGCTATGTTTTATTATTATTATCATTATTATTATTTCACTATTATTATTATTATTATTATTATTATGAACAAAATCAAAACTGCCACTACACCTACTACCGCCACCAAGTAATAATAACAATCATAATTTTTTCGCTATTCGTTACCTACAATTAAAAGCAAGCTCCTTTCACAGACATACAACACCCAAATGATCGTCACAGACAGCGCCGCCAGCGCCACAGCTTACCTGAACGGAGTGAAGACCAACCAGGGAATTATTGGGCTAGACGTCAACGGGGTCAGGGGAAACTGCTCCTCCCAGCTGGATGAGTCCATCTATACCTCCTCCATTGCTCAGTGGTTCCTGGTAAGAGAAAAAACAACACGCTGGTCACTGCTACATTCATATTTTAATTACTACATCGTGGCTCGACCCCTTGTACCATAAAAGTTCTATAATATTAGCCACTGTATGCACCTAAGTAGATGGAAGTGAAGTGTGTGTTTGAACATATGGCTGGGAGAATGACTGGTTTGGTGTAAAAGTAAGTCTGAGACAAGAGTGTGTTATGTCTCCATGGCTATTTAATATATTTATGTATGGATGATGCGTGAAGTCAAATAAAGGACATTTACTGGGTTTAAGGGTACAGCCATAAGAAAATGAGTCGTGAATGGAGTATGGAATGCTTGAAGTGCTTGTTAAGGGCAGTGGCAAAAAAGTGCTTGCAAAACGAGAAAGTTGAGAGTAAATTTGGTATTTTCAAGGTGGATCAAAGAATGTCAATATGGATGGAATCTGTTGATCTGTATAAGTATTTAGCAACAAATCTTTCGATGATGGTAAGATATAAGAAGAGCTGAGTCACAGAACCTGTGAAGCATGAAGATGGTGGCGTTTGTGTGCAAGAAGGATTAACCTTCGTTTATGGAAGTGTGGATGCTGAATACGAGTGAAAGATAAGAAAAGGTTTAAGCACACGTAGCATAAGAAGAATTGATAGGGTAAGAAGCATATATATATATATATATATATATATATATATATATACATATACACACACACACATATATATATATATATATATATATATATATATATATATATATATATATATATATATATATATATATATATACTGTATATACACACACACACACACATATATATATATATATATATATATATAATATACATACACATATACTGTATATATATGTATGTATGTATATACGATACCTGCTCATGGGTGTCTGTGTTTGTGTGTTGGGGGGGGTGGGGTTGGGAGGTCTGTCTCCCTTGCAATAATTGACGGACCTTTCATCAATTACGTGAAATGGACTGCACGGCAAATCGGAGGAGAGTCGCGCAGGTATCCGACTTCATCAAAATGCACGAATTCGTAGTGGCTGAAAGTACTGCTAACTCGTTACTGTATAAAACTTCAGAAATTCAAGGAGGAAATGGAAGTGTGATCACTAGGCCTAGTAGTTGAAATCGAAATGGTGGACCTAATTTGTTAGTGTATGATCATCTAAGTGTTTGTGTTTGTGTTTGTGAGAATTCACCGCATTACGTTCGATAAACATGTAAAAAATGACTTTGAAAGGCTTCTTGTTTGTCCCGAAATTCTCTGAAGACGGCTAGGGAAAACTCAAAACCATTGTGTGTGTCGTTCTCGAAACCTTCATCCCATCTTCGATATAGGTGTTCAAAGTTGATTTTATCTTGCCTTATGACTGAATGAAAGTAATTTAATACAGTCAAACAGGCATGTTTAATATTTTGGATGTACTAAACTGATTATAGGGTCTGCAGTGGGAGGAGTTTAATGACGTCATCAACAGAAAAGTCGGTGGATTTCGTCTCTCTCTCTCTCTCCCCTTTTCAGTCAGATCAGAATCTCACAGTATGATTTCACAGCAATAACAAAAAAACAACCGCAACCGATGAAAGACATATCAGCAGGTGTAACTATTCTCGACGCCCTTTCCACCAAAGAACTCACACTGGCAACGTTTTTATAAAGAAAAATCGCGAATAATTACACTTTCAAAGCATTTTGTTGTCCCAAATCTATTATAAGATACTGTATTAAATTTAACTCTCTGTAACGAAACATTTATAGAATAATACGATATATATTTAAAAATAATAACGGTTACGTAGCAGTGGAAGGGAAGCATTTTATGCCCTGTAGGTTTTCAGTGTTGATTTTATCGAGGTAATAAGCAATTATATTACTAATTATCATAAATTATAAAAATTCACGTAAATTCTGACCAAAAATTGATATTGTGGGGATCTGGATTTATTGTTGTAGGTTAATCATTCTGACAGGGCCTGGAAAGAAAAGTTGACGTAAAAACAAAAATTTCATTTGTTTTGTCTGTGTTTGCATGTCTGTCACAGGGTAAGGGTTTGATTTTGAGTTATAACCCTTTCTGGAGTGACATAGAGGCAGTGTGCAAAATTTTGTTTGGGTCTGTCAAGTGGTTCAAATTTCTATAGAATTCAAACACATACACAAACATTCACTTTTACATATATATATATATATATATATATATATATATATATATATATATATATATATGTATGTATGTATGTATGTATGTATGTATGTATGTATGTATGTATGTATGTATGTATGTATGTATATATATATATATATATATATATATATATATATATATATATATATATATATATATATATCTGACCCATGATATTCAAAAGAAAACACTTCTTTAAATCCTCTTAAATATTACCAACACTGCAATCAGTGCCATTCTTATCAGAAACCCTCACCATCTCTGTCACCTTTAATTCTTATCGCTTTAGGAAGCTGGAAAATCGGCCGGTTTCGTAACGTCCACCCGCGTGACTCACGCCACCCCTGCTGGAACCTACGCCCACATCGCCGAGAGAGACTGGGAGGACGACAGTTATGTAAGTTTGCTTCACGCTCTTCTGTTGAGATCGTATCTAATTTTATCTCTCAAATAGGGAACGATCTCTTCCAATTTGTGTAATTTTGTGAGAAAGTGGCCTAATGGTTTTGAAAAAAGGAATAAGTTGTGCAAGCTGCTTAGATATTGCTCTGGGTCTATTTAGATTCTTTCATCACACCGTGAGTTGCAATTCTCTTTAGTGAGAACTCGGTATTCGCTGTTTTAAACACAAGACACACACACACACACAAGCATATATAAATACATATAATAAACGATAATACATGAAACTTAAATGCAGTTTTACCAAGAACATTAATTTCTATTTTTACCTATCAAACATTTGGATTATTATTATGTTATTTTGGTTGTGAAGCCTGTAAAATTGTCAGGCAAATCATGTGGATCAATAATCTTAATTTTTAGGTTGAAGACGACTTAGCTGATCCTGAGATTTGCGATGACATCGCTGAACAGCTGGTCTTCAGAGAGCCTGGAAAACATTTCAAGGTGGGTTTTTAATTATTCCGTTAGCTTTTGGGCCTCACTGTAACTCGCTCTGAGTAACAAGAGGGAAACGAATGAATTTTATGCACGAGTTATTATCGCAATTTTGCAGCCTGATTTCCCGTGCTAGTTTTCTTAAATAAAGAAAATGATTAAACAGAACAACACAAAAGTGTTGGAAATTACCTTCTTATACCATGAAATATACCTCAAATTTCAAAAATTTTATCTCAGGAACTGTTATCAGGCACAGTATCGCATATAATAGATGTCAAAAATGAAAATTTTGCCAACTGTAAGCGTAATTTGTGCAAGGTGATTTATTGCAATATCCAGGCTTTTTATGGTCACTTATTCTGGGATTACCGAGGAATGCAGAACATTCCCTATTCTGTGAGAGGCATGAAGAACTGAATACCTTTCCCAGACACGTAGAAAGACCCCAGATTCTTTACATCTCCCCTGATTTCACGAAGGTTATCCTGGGAGGCGGTCGCCGTGGTTTCACTACCGTCGAAGAACCTGACGTGGAGGAAGGATCTGCAGGACACCGACGGGATGGCAAGAACCTCATCAACGCCTGGCTGGAGGAGAAGGAGAAGATGGGAGCCTCTGCTGCCTACGTCTGGAACAAAGATGACCTCTTCGCGGTGGACCTCCAGAACACCGATTATCTCATGGGTAGGTCAAGTATCCCAGACTTTTTAGAGACTGAGGTACAGGTCAGGGATATTTTTCGTTCTTTAATATCTCAAGACGTATTTGGGTAGCAATTGCACATCCACATACCAAAGTATAGAAGCTTGCAATAGACCTTGAGAGTTCAATTTGACTGGCAGTAGGTTACAATACGGCCCAGATAGCCATCAGAGTGAATGGGTGAGATTGTTGACTGTTGTTCTGCAGAGGACGGTCAACCTTACGAGGAAGTAAGAAGAATTGATTGATGGGATAAAAGCGAATTCTGTGGCTTTGCAACTGTCGGTGTCGATGTTGCTGATGGATTAATAGTTCTGCTAACATCTGTTGCAAAAAATACCATCAGTTCAATAAGGAAAAGAATGTCATACTTGTTAGGTAGCAAACACTCACTGGGATCAGTGTATTGTGTATTGTGAAAGTATGTCTGCCTGTATATATGTATGTATATATATACAGTATATATATATATATATATATATATATATATATATATATATATATATATATATATATATATATAAAATGTTCTTTCTTCCATAAGGTCTATTCGCCCACTCGCACATGGACCTCGTCCTGGACAGAGACGAGACTCAAGACCCGACTTTACCCGAGATGACCAAAGTCGCCATTGAAATGTTGTCAAAGGACCCCAACGGCTATTTCCTCCTGGTCGAAGGTAGGGAAAATCAGACGCTGTATGCAGAATATCTTAATATACCACTTCATGTAAGAGAAGATATTTATTGGTAGCTTCCATGGTAGAAAGTTGGGGAAAGATCTTTTATTTTCTCTAGCTATCAGTTTAACGAAGACTAGAAAAGATGAAAGATTATTTTATATATATATATATATATATATATTATATATATATATATATATATATATATATATATATATATATATATATATATATATATATATATATATATATATATATATATATATATATATATATATATATATATATATATATATATATATATATATATATATATATATATATATATATATATATATATATATATATATATATATATATATATATATATATATATATATATATATATGAGATCCATGAAATACAAAAACCACTTGAGGCAACCTTGCTGAGACGTGTCATCACAGAGGCCGAGAGGGGCATACCTACCTAATTAACTTCCTGATGAGAACCATATTCTTTGGAAGCTAGAATTTCAAGTCAATGGCTCTTATGGGCTTGTTCCATATGAATAGGGTTAATCTTTGACTAATAATAATAATAATAATAATAATAATAATAATAATAATAACAGGTGGAAGAATCGACCACATGCACCACGATAATCGGGCACGCAAGTCCCTCTACGAAGTCCTGGATTTCGAGGAAGCCGTCACCATGGCTCTCTCTATAACGGACCCAGAGGAGACGATTGTCATCGTCACAGCTGATCATGGACACACGCTCAATATCAACGGCTACGCAGAGAGGCACGAGGACATTTTTGGTAAGTTTTTGGTTTCTGTCCAATTTTGTTTTTGTATGACTGACGATTCCAAGTCCGGATAATAGTGGAGGGATAAACATGGGATGGGGGGAATTTTCTTATAAAAAGATAAAATAAGATTTACTGAAAGTTGCAACAAACCTTACAGCTTAGGGACACAGGGCAATGGGTGGGTCATAATGAGATCCGGTAGTTTAGAAAAACTTTTCATGATACTCCTCTGAAAAAACTTTTCTTTCCAAGATAATCTGAAAAATTCCCCTTCCCAGGATACTCTGGAAAACTTGTTTTTCCAGGATGCCCCGAAAAAATTCACTTTCAAGGATGCTCTAAAAATACTCTTCTTTCCTGGATATTCTGGAAAAACTTCTTTCTAAGGTACTCTGAAAAAACTTTTTTCCAAGATACTCTGAAAATTCTTCTCTTTCCAGAATACTCTGAACAAACTTCTCTTTCCAGGATATTCTGGAATCAGCGACATCGATGACAAGAAGTTCACTTCCCTGAGCTATGGAAATGGCCCTGGCTTCAGACTTGCTTCAGACGGCCGTTATGAGCCCACCGATGACGACATACGTAAGGTTTAATTTTATGTTATGTCGTTGATTTAATCTGCAAGTCCCTATCTTCCAAAATGGCTGTCTGACAAAAAGGACATAAAACATGTAAATTCACTTTAATAATTCAAGAAAGACAAAGGGGACAGAGAATTCCACTTCCTCAGAGTAAATAGTAAGGAATGTTTAAACTGCTTTATCCCGAAGAGTGTGAGATTTTGGGTAAAGACCTCACAGCTTCGTCTACACAAGAAGTACTTATATCATCCATTTCATGTTTTACAAGCGCTTGGACAATAAAGAGAGAGACACACACACACACTAACTCCTCCACTCATTCTTACAGAGGACCCCGAATTCCAGTACACTTCAGGGATCCCAAGGGACTCTTCTACACATGATGGCACCGACGTAGGAATCTGGGCTCACGGTCCACTTGCCCATTTGTTCACAGGTGTCTACGAGGAGATCTACACCCCTCACGCCCTGGCTACGCCGCTTGCGTCGGCAACGGCCGCAAATTCTGCGACAAGAAATAAGTTTCTGAAGGTTTAGAAAGTAGTTTAGAACTCCCCTTCGCCATTTCTGTTTCCTCCGTAGGCTAAGATGCGATGATGATCGTTTAATCACATGAAGTCATTTGTAGGTTTTTGATTACGTAATTTTAAGCAATTTCTGGATTCTAGTACAAGAGTTACGGAGTCTTTTCTTTATCTGTTGAAATCTGAAGTAGTTTCTTCGTTCTTTTTATGAAATGTGGAGTTTCTACACCGTATTGAACGTGCTTTGTAACTATATAAATTCAGAGATTATTATTCTTGGTATAAAGCACAAAGTGTACTGTAGCCTATACTTAAATCTTTTAAGAAAACGACCTTCAACGTGTCTGTAAAACACACGAAGAGAGTGATTTTCGACTGAGAAATTTGATTCTAAACTCGAACCTACTCGGAAGATCGTTGGCTGAAGGCATTTCGTAAGAAAACAAATATATCAGATTTTCACTAAATCTCCTTATCTTGTTTCAATCATACATTTTGCAGGACGTTCTACAAGTAGATGTAAGATTACATGCTGTCCAGCGAGCTTTCACATCATATGATCAACGATGTTTGAATACAAGACTGAATGAATTAGGATATAAAGCTGAATGTATCAGGTTAAAAGACTGAATGTATCAGGATACAAGACTGAGTGTATCAGGATACAAGACTGAATGTATCAGGATACAAGATTGAATGTATCAGGATACAAAACTGAATGTATCAGGATACAAGGCTCTGAATGTATCAGGATACAAGACTGAATGTATCAGGATACAAGATCTGAGTATTACTGAAATTTTTTATAACACCAGCATTACATAACAGTAGGTTTTTTAACTGTACTACATTGTTTTCGGCACGTATTAAAAAGGAGTTGATTAACTAAGTACCAATGTTTGATTTTCCAGTTATTGGTATTTTGTGATGTACTGGGTTTCAATATGTTTGTGAACAGCAGAATCTCGTCCTAACACAAATGCAAGACCTCAAAAATACTGGTTTCCTGGGGATAAACCTAAGAAGCTATTTTTTGGGAGAGAGAAGAGGTGGGAAAGACAGTGGAAAACACAGTACAGTAGATGAATAGAAGAGCGTATGAAAGAAGAAGTTGTGAAACCAAAGAATGTTGGGAGAAGTAAATTCTCGACCGTGTGACGGCATTGTTGAGTACAACCATCCATGGCATAAAACATGCAAAAAAGAGGAAAGGTTGGTAGATTTTGGTCCAGAGGTCTACACTAGGTTCTTGTTCCACTTCTACAACAACTAAATTATCTCCCACGGGTCACGTTTAGAATTTAGGCCAAAGGCCAAGCACTGGGACCTATGATGATGTCATTCA
Organism: Macrobrachium rosenbergii; assembly: GCF_040412425.1. Lineage (NCBI taxonomy): Eukaryota > Metazoa > Arthropoda > Malacostraca > Decapoda > Palaemonidae > Macrobrachium > Macrobrachium rosenbergii. The sequence goes on from NC_089755.1 coordinate 34,657,342, forward strand.
GCGCTGAAACGGAAACTGAGAGTAGAAAAGCTTGAAAGATGTAATTAGTGGAGCGGGATAATGGGAAAAAAGTGCAAATGGTGATACAAGCAACAGATTTGGCATGAGAACTTTTATTATACCCATAAATCAAAATCAACCTCCGGTCACCTCAATATCTGGCTATTTCCAAGATGGCTGACACTTTTCCAAAATGGCGGGAAACTTGTTGTATATTTCAAATATTTTCATTTCATAAGCCTATAAAAGTTGCATACTGTCCATATAATGATTGAGAATTTGTATTTTGGCATTCTTACTGTCATGAAGAGATAAAGTGAACCCCTCTTTCCAATATGGCCACCATATGAACACCATATTTCCAAAATGGCCGCCAAAGATAAAAAAGTTTTATGTATCAATTAGTTTTAGCAAGTGCAGCTGCAGAGAGCTGTGCAGCTAAGTCCAGATTTGTAGCACTTGCACCTTCCATGGCATTCCTTTTTGCAGCCACACTTATTCAGTTCTTGGCAAGATTTTGCTACTATTGGCAAATATGTCCAATATGGATCGGCAAATATGTCCAATATGGAAAGCAGGTGCCATCAATCTGTTGCCATCCACAGTGTTTTGGACTGGGCAAAACTGGATGACATACTAAAGACTGGCACCAAATGTGCCCTGCTTGAATGGCAGCTCTCTTGCAATGCTCTCTAAGAGCAGCCCTTGTAGGGGGAATGCAATCATAAGCTCTTTGCTTTCTTGCAAAGAGATCTCATAAGCTCTTTGCTTTCTTGCAAAGAGATCAAGTCCAGCCTCATTTATATTTTTATACGAACTGCTTCTGTCGTACATTAGCACCACGAACTCTTCAATAATTTGCAGGTCTTCATCTTCTACAGCTGCTGGTGTTGAACTTAGTTTGGTGAAGGTGGGTGTGGCACGCTGAAACACAGTCCATGTTTGCCATGCAGACTTCTTCCCCCTTTCCATGTAAGGCAGACACCGTGTCACACCTGCTAAATGCATGGAAAGGGAAGGGCTGAGGCTTTTTGGTCCCATGGCTGCTGCAATTTTCATGGATAGGTATCCACCTCATGTCTTTTCCTCTACCAAATTTAATCCGTAGTTTGTCCAAACCAGTTTTTTCCATGCTAAGATACTGCTATGATGACAACGTCAGTGTCTGAATTACATATGATTGCACTTGAGATATCTTCATGCTCTGCAGCATATGCAGCATGTAAAGGACTCTAGCATCTGCCTCTTCGTGAGTGCAGCCCTGTAGGTCAACAGTGTCTTGTTCAGCTTTGCTACAAAGTGCAGCATCCTTTAGTGACAATTATGCATGATGTATCATCTGCTTGAGATGAAATGATTGTGTCTGCCAAATATGCAAATATTTCAGTTTTGTTGTGGTCATTCTGAGGAAGCTGGCCCAATTGTTGTGAGTTTTAGCTGTGCACTCCTCCGGCGAACTCCTGTGCTCTTTTCTGTCTTGTTTTGCTTTCATACTGTCTGTCCTATGCACATCAAATACAATGTGCATTTGCTTGTACTTCTGTATGTGCTTCTGAATCTTGGATAGGACTTCTTCTTTAGCATAAGACTCAAATGTAGACCCCTTGGTTGTTCTCAGAGCATTTATAAGAGCTGCACCATCCATTATGATAACATCAGCGGTAGGCTTCCTTTGTCAGGGGATGTCTGATGCATGCTGTTCTAGTAGAGGCAGCAGCTGTGACTTGGTGCACTGTTGCATCTGTCCATTCTATGCCAGTGATGGAGGCAATTTTGATTTTCATGTTGAAAGAATTCATTTAAATCACACTGTCTGTTCTGGTTTGCAGTGACTGTTTGCCCTTGGATTCTGTAGGAGAGATATTGCGACTGAACAATAGGATTTTGTTCTTGTGTGCTGGTTCATTTAATTTGCTGTGTCTTGAGCCTCTCAATAAAGTTTTAGAATTGTGTCTGTCCAAGGCCCTTCATAGATCTCAAGGATTCACTAATTTTGCTGTCCATAATTTCATGACTGTCAGCACAATCAGATCCACTGAATCTTCTCTCAAAATGGTTACCCACTTTGATTACTTGCCAGATTTTCAACCATTTCAAGAAACATTTTCTGCACAAGTTTCAGTTTCATCATGATGCTTACCTCAGATTTTGGATTAGCATCACTTCTAGTCTCAAACTCAACGATCAGGCGGCTTACTTCAGGACCAGCCACTGTCCACCTTCTGAGAGCATCTTCATCTTTCAAATAGGCCAACGGCTCCCCATCTCCTTTCACATGAGCATTATTCTCCTCGTGTGCTTGGTCTATAGCCATTGAGGAAAAAGGCTGAGTGGTTTGTGGACAGTGAAATTTCCTCAGAATTCATCAAATGTCATTTTGGAGAGCCTCCATGTCCTCAAATGAATTGAAAGCCACCTGGCATAATGTACATGGAAATTAGACTCGGTATGACCTGATGAAAACTGACACTAGAAGTTCTAGCTGAAGCACAAGATTCCAAAAGTAGAATTGGGGATCCAGCTTTAACAGCTTAGCTCAATTTCTTCTGCTTCCTGGATATATGCCATATAGGCAGCTTTGGGCAGCTGATATAAAATGCAAGCTGTCACCTGGTGGGCTACACATGTCTTCTTCAAATGTGAAGCAGAAATAAACAAATCTGCTGTTCCAGGAGTAGCTATTTCTGCTTCTGCAAGAGCACCAGTCCAACCACTGTCTTTCAAAAGACCACCCAGATTTTGAATGCTGCCATTTCTATATGCAGCCTTCCAAACATAATAACCATATCACCATACTGCAATGGCCAATCCCATTGAATTTGCTTAGCAATTGCAAACAGTGGCTGATCAACTGCTAGAACTGGTTTGGCCAGGATTGAGAAACTGTGTGGTTGCTCTTGCAATATCCATGGCATGTTTTATCATTGCAACTGAATGAGCTGCCTCTGAAAAAGAGGCAACATTGATGACAAGCTTATTTCAATGGGGCCTGTCACTTGAGAAGCGTGGTGATGCTGCCCAAGCATATGGACACAGCATTTTCACTCCTCTGTCTGACAAACTGACTTTCTCAAGCTATTCATACTCAAAAGAAAGATGCTTTGAAAGCACAGCCTGTTGGTGTCCTGCACTTCCACTGGACGAAGGGAGGGATTCTCATGTTTAAAGGAGCAGGAGGTACATTTGTGTAATATTCAGGAAGAGAAGGTACTTTTTTGACTTTGTTCCACTTTGATGATTTAAATAGTTTCTGTCCTCACCCTTTTCATCAGTGCTCGGATGCTGAAACAAAGATATGCCTGTCCCATGGAAGGATGTTTTGTGCAGTTGTGGCACTTGGCTTATGGTCCAGATTGTCAACAGCACAAGTTGTAAAGAGCCCTTTCTTAGTGTAGTGACAAACTACTTACCTCCACAGCCCTTGTTACAACTGCTTCTCCTAACCCTTTAGTCAATTCCAGAACCCTATCATAGTTGATGCTGATTCCATGGTGATGGAATGTATCAATTAACTGACGCTTCCTGGTTTTTGCAAAGACCAGGAGACCAATATATATTGGAAAATGGAGGTTCTTGACTTGGAATGTCTGGAGAATGTTGAAGATAATGGATTCTTTCGACACTTGGAGTGCAAAAGTTGTGCTAAAGCTTAGATCAGTAGATGATGTTCCATATTTAAGTTGGGATTTTATCGCCACCGTTTTGTAGCACACTTACAATTTCCAACAAGCTTGGTGGCACAGATTCTTCTAGTGTCTGGGCTGTTGGTTCCATCAAATTCTATCTCATGTTCAAGCATCTGTTTCTCAATATCTTAGCTGCTTTGGCCAATGATTAGTACATCATTGTAGTCACATGCCGTGGCTAGGGCTTTCCCATTTTCCTCTTTGTAGGCAAAACCAAATTTCTTCCTTTAAAGTCCTCCAGTTCTGGGATGCAAGTATCTGTTCTTTCAACCGTGTTGGTGTGCAAAGGAAGCATCAACATTTAGCTGTTCCAGTCTTTGCTTGTACAAATCATAAAGTTCTACCATTGTAAAATAGCAGCACCCATCTGTAGTCAGCTGCTTGTGTCTTATGTACATCTCCAGCTCAGCAAAAGCATGGGCACATGCCTCTGTCTGTACTGCACATAATCATCTCCAGTTTTCTGGGAATTTAGCCAGGCCCTTCCCCGTTGTACACCTGTCAGACAAGATGGGGGTGATACATATGGTCCTGAGAAACAATATCTCCAGCACTAAGCTTGGCCAGAAGTTTCTCATCTAGTAGTTGGTGGTACATCGTTGCAGCTTTTCAAGTAAAGGTACGTCATGGCCAATCGTAAATCTTTGATTGGTGCTGGTTGGTCACAAATAAAGCATATTCCTTCTTTCTCAGTCTTAGATTCTTCTGCATCTTCTTCATCTGCCTTCTGGCTACTACGTGTGAGTTTTGCTGATGGGCATCATCATCTTCTTATGTCTTACACAATGACTTCTTTTTCTAGTTTTGTTGTTTTGAACTTCAGCACATGATTCATGATATGTTGCTTTGTTATTTTCAAAGGTTCAGTAGAATTCCATCACCTTCATCGCCTTTGGGATGAAATGGTGCATAGGCAATTGCATTTAACTTCTTTACAGAATTCAGGAATGTTTGTAGCAAGGGAACATAGCCAGCACCAGATGCATCAACTAGTCTTTCAAGTGTGTCCTCTTGCCACAAGCAACAAAGCTTCCAGTTAGTCGTACTATCTCTCTTCAGGAAAGACGTTGACTTCCTAGATTGTCCTGCCATTGCTTTTGTTCTACAGGCCGAGGGTTTATCCTTTTCCTTTTACCACCTATATAACATATTTGCACTTTCAGATATGGGTTACAACTAGGCTCAGATATGTCATAATCCTACCCCTAGCCCGATCATTCATCCAGTGCTATTTAATTCCCGTGTGATCTGTACACCATCTATTGTAGAAGACTAAAGCCCCATCTTCCTTGGCTCGGCTCTCACTCGCTGGCACATCCTGTCAATTCAGGTGCAGCTGTTTAACTTTGAAGTGGGCTAGCTAAACAGCATTTGGGAAACTAATAACAAATCTCTGCCATTAGCTAGCACTGAACCCCATGCTGAGTTTCACAGCTATAGTGTCAACCAGCATGCCCTGGTAGTACACTGACACTGCACTATTACACTTTTACATTAAGCTTATTAACCATTTTTTTTTTTTGTAAATGAGTATGAAAATTAATTAACTGGGATTAATTGATTTCTAATCTACAAAAAATGAACTGATCAGGCTGAAGTTACCCCAAATCCATATATTACCTGACCTTTAGCCTCATATATGAGCTTAATACCAATTTTGGCATTTTGGCGGACATTTTTGATATAGTGACAGCCATCTTGGATATTTCTATGCAGAGAAATGATGTATCTACATATATAAAGGCTTGTTTTTAATATTTTAATATAAACTGGGAGTGACTTAGGGATTTGAATGTGATTAATCAATTAAATACTAATATTCAAATATCCACAGGACGCCATTTTGAAAACCTGTCGGCCATCTTGGAAAACGGCAAAATTTTGTGTGGCCGGAGGTTGATAATGGGACCAAGGGACAAGAAGAATAGTTGAGCCAAGTTTCATGCTTGTATCACCATTTGCACTTTTCCCCTATTTTTTTTTTGTAGTTACCCGCTCCACTAAACAGGGGGAAAACCTCGCAGTTGCACTATGATTAACTGTCAAGAGAGGGTGGAAAGTAAGGTGGAAGAAGGAGAATATGAAAGGAGGTGCAGTAAAGGAACTAAAGGGGTTGCAGTTAGGGGCCGAAGGCACTCTGCAAAGAACCTTAAGTAATGCCTACAGTGCACCGCATGAGGTGCACTGACGGCACTACCTTCCTATGCGGTGGGGGTCACGTTTGTGCAATGCTTCTTGCTGGCATAAAGCCAGCCTAATCTAAAACAGCTAAATGGACAGGCTCATAAATATAATTAAATGCGCAGAAATAAATTCTTGGTAATTAAGATAAAGTAACTAATGAAAACCAGCTCAGATAACTTAATTTTTCAAACCGTTATTTTATGACTATTTCACGAAGTTTTGCGTTTTTTATTTTTCACAATGAACAAAAAACAGAAAGCTCAAGTAACTTTCTTTCTTATCGCACTATTTATCGTCTCAAAGCAAAACCGCACTTGCAAAAAAAAACCTTCAATTCACATGACGCAGAAATGCGAAAGCCTTACAGCTGTCAAAAACCTGTTTATTTTAATTTTTTTCGCCGAAACATTGTCACGTTGCTTTGCTCTCAAGGAACATCATTTCACAAAAGTTTTTTTGCGAAGCAGAAACATAAAATCCCCAGAGTTATAAAAAACTATTCCACACATGTTTTCTGCCGCAGAAAAGGGAAAACAAGAACTCTGAACATCTTTTGCCTTACAAGTTTTTTTTTTTTAAAGGCACGAAATTAAAAGAAGGACGCTCTAAAATCTCTTTATTTTCAGCTAAATGTAATTTGTTGACGCAGGTGCGAAAAGTCAAACGGGTGCAAAATCTTTATTCTGTAATGAGTGTTTTTTTTTTTTTTTACAGAAACGATGAAACCAAAAAGTTGTATCTAGAGAAAGCCTTCACTATAGTCATTTTCGACGAAGTCATGAAAAAAACTTTCTAAACAAAGCTTTTTATTTTCAGAAATAACTTATGATGATTTTTTCCGCAAAAAAGTTGCCAGTTAAAAGAACTTACCATAAAAGGGCATAATTAAAAAAAAAAATTCACGAACGCTATTTGTCTTGGCGCGTCGTCGTCGTCGTCGAAAGTACGCCAGTGACCGACGCAAGCGGCGTAGGCCAGGGTGGGGGATGGTTTTGCCTCAGACGCCCGTGAAGAGGTGCGCGACCGTGGGCCCAGATTCCTACGTCAGTGCCATCATGTGTGGAGGATCCTGGGGGATTCCGGAGGGTAGGGAGAAACACTGTCGTCACAAAAGGAAGAAGAGTAGTTTTTTCTATTTTAGAGATTGTTTAAGTGGCAGGGAAAAAGCACCAGGTGTTTTTTCATCTAGAAAGAATAGTAATTTTTTCTTTGGGATTGTTAGGCGGCGTTTAAGCAGGAAAAAAAGGCAACGGGTGTTTCTTGTTCTTCCTAAAGAATGACATATAAACTTATTAAGCGGAAGAAACGTGGTTTTTTCTTGGGAGAGATATGTATATGGTTTAACAAGCATGGAATAAAGCAGTTTTTTTTAAAGAAGATATTTATAAAGAGCCTCTGGAAAGGAGAGACTTATAAAAGTCTTCAAAGAGAAACAGGAAGAACTTTCTACTCGAGCAGAGATTTATAACTGTCTTCTGAAAGGAATAAAGTAGTTGTCATTTGAAAGCAGGAATTTGTAATTTCTTCTCAGAAGGTGAATAAACGTAATATCTTTCTTATGAGAGACTCATAAATGGCTTCTAAAATGGAATAGTACTGGTGTAAACAAACAAACATCCACACGCATAAAAAAAAAACATTCGAGTCAATCCAATTAACATTTCATGACACACATATATATATAAGTAAACACAATATATATGTATAAATATATATATATATATATTAATATATATATATATGTGTGTGTATAATATACACATGTATATATATAATACATATACTTATATATATATATATATATATATATATATATATATATATATATATATATATATATATATATATATATATATATATATATATATATATATATTTATATAATCTATATATTAATCTATACTAACATTGCTCACTAATTTTACAACCAATATATACATTTTGCTTTATTTTATTTGCAAAATCTAAACAAAAAAGGAATAGGAGAGGTTGGAAAATAAAATGGAGTTTACCCCCAAAAGAAGCTTTAGAAGATTGTCAGTCTTTTTCTTGTTAATCTTTAATCATGTATTCTTCGTAATAAATTATTACGTTTATTTAATTTTGCACACACACACACACATATACATATATATATATATATATATATATATATATATATATATATATATATATATATATATTATATATATATATATATATATATATATAAAATTTTACAAGTCCTCCTCTGAAATATCGACCATCTGGGGTTAGCTGGAATCCCGGTCCATTTCGTAGCTCAGGTTGTGTATCTCTTGTCACAATGTCACTGTCACTGGACTTAAAGATAATAATCATATTGGTGTTATATTTATCTGTGCACATACACACACATACATATTTGTATATATATAATATTATATATATATATATATATACTGTATATATATATATTATAATGATATCTTATGATAAATATGCTCTCAGTAAAATTAATGTTTTTGTAATTTTGGTATATTTTCTCGTGTTTGCCATATGTTGTGTTTTGTGTTGAGATATCAGGCCTCACATCTAAAAGGGTTGGTTGGCTGTGTGATAAGGTATGATACATCTTCCTGTAGGCTTTTGTGTACACAGCTGAATGTTTGCTCAGGTGGGTGACCACTAGAAATCCTTTATGCGAGAGAGACTAAAAGCACTTAAGTTATCAGCCAAAAGGGAGAAGGGATGACAGTCGAGGATATTGCTGGTTCGCCTCTGTGTTTGTACAAGTGTTCAAACTGGAAACCCCTTGTCAATCATACAGATAAGAGGCAGGCCTATATACCTCTCTGAGCCAGAGAATAAATTCTATTTATTCGTGTTGGAGAAGAAGAAACTCTGTTTATTCCTGTTTCTTCCAGGGTGACAACTTTTTAAAATTTGCCAAACTGGCAACTCAGGTTTAACCTCATAGAAGATTTTTGGTAAAACTACTTAGTTCAGACAGAGACCTGGTAAAGTTAGGTTGATCTCTCTCTCTCTCTCTCTCTCTCTCTCTCTCTCTCTCTCTCTCTCTCTCGCTCGCTCATCCCTTCTTCATGTAGAAGAGTGTAAGATTTGTGGTCACTCTCCCAAACATATAAGTTTTTCGAAACTGTTAATAATATTCAATGCTCCCCTGGTAGGATCTGATGCAAGAAAAGAGTGTTAACAGTAACAGGGCTTAGGTAAAAGTGCATATTGCTGCAGCAAGAAGAAAAAAGGAATTATGTAAAAGTGTTCAGAAACTTGTAAAAGGTAAAGTGGATTTTTACTTATTTTTTACCATGGTAAAAAGGTAGATATAATCTTTAAACAGATTTTGCCTTAGTGAAATTATTGTTGATAAACTTTTGTGCATTTATATGTTCTTGTTTTATATTTCTTTTGTGTGTTCTTGTGTTTACAATTTCATAGTTTTATAAATTTTTGTTTGATTTAACATTTATTTAATTAGCACTTTATATGTGTTGATACTTTAACATAGCCTGCTTGTTTTGATTTTCATTTGTTAAGATTTCTTTTTCAAATTTGGAGTAAATCTTAATAGTTTGAATTTTGCTTAGTTAACATAATTTCTTGATAAATTCAAGTTTTTTAAATTAATCTTGTTTAAGAAATAATTAAATCTTAAGTTGTTTTCAAGTAATAGTAAATTTTTCAGATTGTGAATGCTAATTATAACTTTTGAAGTTAGAAATAAATTTTTGTATTTAAAGTTTTAAAAGCACTGTGATTTTTTGACCACCAGTGAATAGGTTATTTGTTATGTACAAAGGTGAGGTAAACATGTTTTGTTCTCTCCTGTCCGGAAGTGAATGAAGACCAGGGAAAAAATTATATTGTTTGATGGAGATGCCTTTCCTCTAGCATATTTATTGTAATAGTTATTACCTTCATAGCTTCATAAACTTAGACTGATTTTTACAAGATAAGCAAGTTTTGGGATCACTATTTTTTAGAGTGTTCAGCAATTATTGTTATTGAGGGTTCAGGCATCTGGCTGAAGTGAGGTAAAATTTTGGATTTAATAGTTGTGTAATAACCAGGTACTTGATCACTTCGTGACAATATATATACTGTATATATCTTAGATAGATAGATAGACAAAGATATAGATAGATACATAGATATAAGAACGACATAAAAAAATATAATTTTCTTTACCTAAAAATATCCTCTTGGCTTGTAACCCGTTGATGCGGGCGTGTGACCGTGATCGGCGGTCACAAGGATGATGGTTCCTCTGAGTCTGTCAGGAAAGGGCCATGCTGACGGCTTCATGAAGTCCAGGGTCTGTACAGGGCCTAGCCGTGGGTGCATGAGGGTCAATGTCCTCCTGAAATGTTTTACAAGCTGAGTGGACCTCATTGAGGTTTCAGTAAAGTTATTTCGTTCATTTTAGTTTTCTGTAAAAGAAACATCTGAGATGGCTATTTGTCTGTCCATCTGCACTTTTTCTGTCCTCCCTCAGATCTTAAAAACTGCTGATGCTAGAGGGCTGCATATTGGTATGTTGATCATCCACCCTCCAATCATCAAATTGCAGCCCTTTAGCCTCACTAGTTTTTTTTTTATTTTATTTAAGGTTAAAGTTAGCCAAGATCGTGTGTCTGGCAACGCTTTCGGACTCGTTGCCTTCTGATAGATATTAGCGTTCAGGTTTTTCATAATATTGTTAAGAGCAGAATTCACAAGGTTTCTTTTTCCCCTAATGATTCATTATTGGTATAACTCCAAACAGGTTTTGAGCGCCTGCGAAGCTTTCCATACCCAGCTGATAAAAAATATATTTGGTCATATAAAATATTACGATGATTAACTATAAAACTTGATAAAAAGCTGACCACAGCTTAGGGTTTATGATCCTACTCCGAAAATAACCTTCGTTTTTGTCAAAAAGTCCTTTGGTAATTTTTTAACAAGACGAGGAAAGACCCTTTGTCAAAGTGGCTAATTCTTTTTGTTTACTTTTCTGATATCATCCACACATAATGAGATCAGAACAGCCAGCTAGTCTTTGAACCAACGCTTCCTTTACAATAAAGTGCCTATCTATATTCTCTAACAGGTTTCTCATACCTTATTATTAACTTTTCGGATATTCTTTTTATGAGTATACATACAGGCCGTAAATCATGGTTATTTTGTTTTTATAATGGATTCTACAAAGTAATGGCAACTCTCGCTCACTTTCTACTAAGTGCACACATTTACCATAAGTTATTATTGCTTGCACTATAATGCCATTCACTCTTTTACAGTACTCATCACCTTTACGTAAATTTTCCTCCTTTCCCTGAGGCCTCCCACAATTTCTCTTGGATACCAGAACATTACAAATTCATCATGTTTTCTAAACTGAACTCTCTTTGAAATTCTATTTACTTACCTTCAACTAAGAGGAAATATCCATTTGGATCTTTGGAGAGCATTTCAATGGCAAACTTAGTCATCTCCGGCAATGTCGGATCCATGGACACGTTTCTCGTGAGGACGGTGTCCATGTGAGAGTGATCAAACAGTCCTAAAATGAAGGAAGTAAAGTAATGATAATCTTTTTTTCTGCTAAGTTTTTATAACTATACCGACGACATACGACTGGGTTACGGTTTGTTTACCAGGACAAAATTCCCGAAAAAAATAGCCATTTTAGAATATCATGTATTTAATGTTCCAAACATTAAGAATAAAGCTTTCTGTCAACTAATAATTATCAGCAGATACATAATCTGACCCATAAGACAGTGTTTTCTGAAGGTCAACATTTATGAAGTCATCAGTGTTTCAGCAGCCAATTGGGTTAAAAAGAGTGCCTTTGACCTCTTTCCTCGATCTTCAAGGGCATCAAGATCCCTGACTTACCCAGGAGATAGTCTGATGATATACAGCGACGAGGTTTTTTTCCAGGCAAGTGACTAGTACCTACCACATTCATCCCGATGGCTCCTCGGGCCTCACAGTGACCAACTGTCATCCACACCTAGCTCCCGAGGTCTAAATGGGATGAGGTTGCTAGCTCAATGGCCAAGCCAGATAATATTATCTCGAGTTCTTAAAGAACAGAAAAATACAACCGAAAGGTGACCTTATTTTGGCAACTTGACCTACCCATGACATAATCCGTGTTCTGGAGGTCAATAGCCATGAGGTCCTCTTTGTTCCAGGCGTAGGCGGCAGAGGCTCCCATCTTCTCCTTCTCCTCCAGCCAGGCGTTGATGAGGTTCCTGCCATCCCGTCGGTATCCTGCTGAGCCATCTTCCACGTCGGGTTCCTCTTGGGGCCTGAAGCTGCGACGACCACCTCCCAGAACGACCTGCAGTTGGTTCAAAGAAAGGTTGACATTTTTTCTTTATTGAAGTGAAGGATGAGTTGGAAAAAATAAGTGTGCTTATGTAGGGTAAGAGCATAAACACAAAGCAAAGGAAGATTATAACTGTCAAAGGGAAACGTTTAAGAAGAAAAAGAAAAAGAAGACGAAGAGGAAGAAGACCAAGACCGTTAATTACACAGACTTTCCTGAAGATGACCAAGTTAACATGTCTAGAGAAAAACAAAAGAAACTGAGGGAAATGTATAAAGATAAGGGCAACAAAAGAATAAAAAAACAAGGACAAAAAGGTGAAGCGGATAAGCCGTCAATTAAATTCCGAACATTATCAACCAAAACAATTCTCAGTATCTTACCTTTAGATGTCTTCCAGGTTCTCCGTACACCAGCTGTTCAGCGATGTCGTCACAGGTATTTGGGTCTACGTAATCGTCTAAAATCTAGGAGAAAGACAGGTGGAAGAAGTCAAAAGCAGCAGAATACAATTAAAACCATAATAAAATGGATATAGTTTTTTTAAGTGCATGTTTACGTAAGAGTATGTATTATATGTTGTTTGCTTGATATAACTGTATTCGCAGTCAGATTGCATGCTGCTCTTGTTAGCCTTCGGTAATGAAATGTTTAGATCATCTAAAGCAAGAAAAACAAAAACAACAACAGTATAACATCTGTCACTAATTATGAGTGCATAAATTTGCTCATTTTCAAAAGCTGAACTTATCTCCCTTTTTCCAGATATACGAAGCAAGGAAATTCTCTACCTCTCTTTGGGATGGCTTTCTACCCTCCACTGTTCTATAAGTGTGGTTATGAACCTAAAAATAACAGCAATAATAATATTTACGTGTTTGTCATCTTCCCATTTTCTATCGGCCACATGAGCGTAAACCCCGGCGGGAGTGGCGTGGGTCACCCTCGTTGTAGTGACCAGACCTGCTGACCTCCCGGCCTCCTGTGGATTGGAGTATTGAAAATAGTGGGGTAATGGCATTTACATGTAACTGTATGTGCTCTCTTTCAAATATTTACGTAATATTTCTTATTTATATTACCAGGAACCACTCGGCGATGGATGAGGTGTGGGTGGACTTGTCATTCTGGCTGAACAGTTTTCATAGGTGGCGGTGGCGTCGAGTCCAATGATGGCCTGATTAGTTTTCACTCCCCGACAGGCTGTGGCACTGGCTGCGCTGTCTGTGACTATGTCTTCCGTGTTGTAGGTCTGTAAAAGCAGTTGAAAATATGTTACTATTATTGCTATTAATAATGCTGCTATTGATGATAATAACTGCAAACGAGAAACTAAATGTATTCAAGTTGTTATTATTCTTGATATGGGCACAAGACCTCCCCCTCACCTTGCTGAGGGCAGCGAAGTCGAACTGCTCCCAGGAGAGAGTCTCCCTCTCGAACTTGCCCGTCTTGCTGCCCTTCAGAATCCTGGCTGCCGTGACGGTGCTGAGGGACATGCCGTCCCCGAGGAAGAAGATGACATTCTTGGCCTGCTTCTTCAACAGCTGGATCCCCAGCTGCCTCGTCAGAGCGTCCTGCGCGTCTTGCATCCAGTAGTCCTTGTCTGGGAAAGGTAACAAAAAACCTAGGTATTGGTGCCTTAGCCCTTTTGTAAAGCTGTATACAGAAAGGCCAGTAATTAATGATGGCAGTGTAATTTTTTCAACAAAGTGCAGAGTTACTGATGATTCACGGTATCAGCATTAGAATAAGAGGCATAAAAAGCATATAGATCAAACGTATTATATTAAGAATGAAATAACAATTAGCTATTTCTAGCTTGTAAAACACACATACACACACACATAAACTATCCATGAAACATTTCGAACGGATTATTAATTCAAGCTAGACTGTGTTGTTCAGGGACAAAGTGATTTCCACAAGGTTTTCATGGAAATATACTAAAATAGCAAGGCATTTAATATTTAAATAATATTTCATAGGCCCATAAGGTGCGCAAGTTTTATCAACAAGAGTGATGTAACTTCAGTACAACTGTAATTCTCAATAACAAAACGAAAATTACGTTGTTTATGTTATACTAATAGAAAATGTCCTATTTTCTTTACACTTACATGCAAAAGTACATTCGACCTATATATAACGTATGTACACCATACTCTAGCATATTTTTACAGATCCTTCAAAAGTAACACAAAATGATGAAAAGTGTATGGACGAATGTATTGTATACAGATTTCATATATTCTTGAACGTAGTTTGTTCTAAATGAGAATAGCACAAGAACACAAAAGAATACGTTCCTTTGTATATCTACAGTATATGCCATCCTCCCTGCCTCTCTCTCTCTCTCTCTCTCTCTCTCCAGACTGACCTTCTCCCCTCATAACAATGGAAGGACGAGACCTAATGATAGTCATCTGGAAAATTGAAAGGTATGTCGAATATAGATACATGCAAAACGAATATCAGCAATTTATTTAATCTAATTCTAAATAAATTACCTTTACATTTTATTAACTGTGTGAAAATGTTTACAGGATATCAGCAAGGGAATAAATAAGCATTTCGTCTTTTCTTTTCACTGAGAGGATTAAAAAATAATAATAAGAGAAATCATAATAATAATAATAATACATTTTGTTGTTCTTCAATGAGAATCGGCGTGTTCTCTCATATTTGACTATTTTATATATAAAACTTTCTTTTAAATCGATAACAATAAAGATTAAACTATTATTATGATCTTTACATTTGATATGAGAGGAAAACACTGTATTCTAAGTCATTTATTCATTATTTCTCAATGATTCTTTTATGAAGACTTTGTTTTACCTTCATGGTATCTTAACGGCGTCCTCGCTTCCCCTGAAGGGCCTAGGGTCAACAATGTGCACGACAAGGCAGATTACGAGCTGCATTTTGTCCTCAGCAATGAGTCACCCTCTTTAGAAACAACCTGGTGGGAAGATAATCAAAATGATTTTGTTTTTCTAAACACATAATTAAAAAAATGGTTTGATATCCGTGTGAGCTTGAGGTACGCGAATAACTGTATGATATTTTATATGATTATTACATATAAGTATATATATATATATATATATATATATATATATATATATATATATATATATATATATATATACATATATATATACAATATATATATATATATATATATATATAATACTTACTTTTAACATTTACTTACTCTGCCTGTCTCTACTGTGGAGGGTAACTGAACCAGTGACCTAAATCTTCCAATATATAAGTCCCGTGCGAGATAAAAACCAAATTACGCGAAAAGTTACCTTGAAGGTTAAGCACTGTAAAATGAATCTTTCTGTCAATGTCCACAATGAACTATTAACACGAAGAAAAAATCCGGCATTTTCAGCCGTTCTTTTCGACTAAGTACAGAGAAACTATTAAGAACAACAACAGATTGCGATTTAGCATTTTTTTTTTTTTAGGTTTCTATGCTTTTTTTCGTATTTGTTTACTTTAAAATGAAAATATAACACGATAAACGTAACTGATAAGGGGCAGGACGCCCTAGGAATCTGGGGAGGTAAAGAGGGGGAAGGGGCTGGTGCACTGGGGAAACCAACGACTTTTCAGAAGGGGTGATCTACTCACTTTCTCACGGACTCCAGTAATAATATTTTTGGGAGAGTCCAATATAACCTCTTTCCCAAAACACTCATAAAGTTCAAAAAATGTGACGACGCGGGCAAATGAGCATTTGTTGTTGTGGAACTGACCGCAACAGTGTCGTAACACACAGCAACAACACCATGATGATGGTAAGAACAGAAAACATCACAGAAGTACAAAGATTTCGAAAGCATTATTAAAAGGATTGTAAGAGGAAAATCTACATTTATTATTAAAATAATGCTTTCAGAGATCAAAAGATCACGTAGTTTTATGATAAATATTCACGTCTATGTGGCGATATCTGGGATTTTTTGCAAAAGTTTGGGAATTATTTCATTGTATTTAACTTTATTCAAAATAGAAATACGTGAATAGTCTTGTTTATTTACTCTTTAAGTAATGATTAAAACAAAGGGTTTTGGTAATGTAAACCATACTATTTTCATACTCTAAAGTTAATAATGAATAAAACGTTCAAGTATAGTTACAAACGTGTATCCAGATCTATGAACAATGAGAATCTGTCTGTGTAATATTTTAAATATATATATATATATATATATATATATATATATATGTTATATATATATATGTATATATATCCCAGTTTTGATATATTTACTTTGTATTTCTCAAATAAACATGGGGTCATAATGTTGTTTAATATCATATTAGTACTTCAGATCTCAAAAGAGTTAGTGATTTAGATAACTCAACAGCAGCAATATATGAATTAATAATATATTTCTTTGGATATATATGTTAGAGTATGTATTAAAGAGAGATATCTGAGTTTTAGACTGATGTGCCATCTGTCACATATTAAGATCAAGTAGGCTATAGTTATGAATAACAATTTTTGATCCGTTCTAAAACCAACTTGGTTTTTTGTTTTGTTTTAAAATTGCCAATCATAGTGCTAGAGTTGTTGTCTGTGATGAACCAAAGATTTCATAAAGCTTGTCCCATACGTTGAGGTGAATATTCGAGTTACTGCTGCACCAATGTTACAGATATTTGGTGATATTCTGAACTATGAAATGGGTATTAAAACGACACAACTTCAATCGTTGTACATCATCTCTTATTCTAGAAATTTCTCTATATATATATCGTTCAAAAATATATATATGACGTCATACGACTATATATTTCATATGAATGATGAAAACATAAATTAAACCTAAAGATTTGAGAGGGTTATGTGGTTTTCATCCACTGTAATATTGTCTGTATTCACACAAATTCCATGTTGTTTACTCGCTTTTATCAATTCAATCTTCCATTAAAGAGATATGCCCTAAGCCATGTTTTATCGCTCACCAGTTCTACCTTTACTACTTCCAGATTAATTAATTTACTCATTTACTTTATTAAATATCTTGGACACGATAACTAGTTAACATCATTGAAGAACACTACATAAGTTATTTTACCTTAGTTTATCACATAAAAAAGTCTTCATTATAGACCCACTGCTGTAAGGTACAGAAAACGTAATTTTAATGGGGAACTATAACTATTGAGGTCTCTTTCCTAAAGTTTCACGAGGTGTAACATTGAATTTCTTACGGATACTATTAACGAATATCGGAGAATATGAGCATGGCGTAGTTAATAGCAGATAAACATGATTAAATGTAAGTATAAAAGAAAGTACACACTACCAAACTTTTAAACACGTAACCTGATTGGAGCACTTCACAGAGTTCCCTTGAACTTTTATCATAAGTCCGATAACTCTAGATGCTGCAATGATAACATGGGACACTACCTAACGATAAAAAATTCCTCAAAAATTCGCCATTTTAAAGCGTACTACATTGCAAAATAGATAAATGAAAGCATTTCTGGAGACTGTATTGGACGCGCAAACATAAGAAGCACGATTAATTTTAGCTCTGAACGGTCTCCAGCAATAATTCATGGGGCA
>NC_089755.1:34677620-34760120 GCF_040412425.1 Macrobrachium rosenbergii
AGTTACGTGCGAAAAATTTTAAATTTTACAAAAAAAAAAAAAAAAAAAAAAAAAGTCTGTCTGTTTCAAATGAGGAATTTCAGGACTACCCAGCATACCGAAAGCTCCAATAATATCAGGAAAAATTTTTAATTCAGATTGATAACGTCGAAGTTTACGTTGTCCCGTTTCGAGAGTAAGGAAACCGTGCAGGTGGAGCGCCTTATTTTTAGTCTGTTTGATTCTGCCATTGTTTCGGAGGCCGCCATATGTGCGTTTTTCTCACCTTGAAGATAATTGGACAGACCTTTTTCTTTTTCATTATCAGTGTGTTATTGATTAGAAGGACTGCTCTCTCTCTCTCTCTCTTTCTCTCTCTGTAAGGACGGGATTGAGTTACATACTGGCTGGATGTTGACTGGTTTGTAAGAGCCCGTCGCCGTCTCTTCCAAACACACGTGTGTGTTCGTGTGTTCGTCATCCATCGGAGGGGACAAGACAAAACAAGAGCATCCCGTTTTCTTTCTCTGAAGGAACGAAACTTCTACCATACAATATTTCCGTCTGTTTCTCCCTAACCATTGTTGTCTTGATATATGTACAATCACCACTACTTGCATTGCCATGCTGACATTCTAACCATGTACTCATAATGTTTCCACCGAATCTTCTGTATCAAACTGTACGTATGTTTCTGTTTGTGAAGATGCAAACGTCTCGCCATTTCACATATATTATGCTACTGCACGTTTGTATTCATTAATCTGTCTCGAATCTCATGCAATTGGCCATATGTAGAATTTCTGGCCCTTTCCATTGATATATGTTTCATCACTGTAAGTTTATTATGTCTCTCAATATCGCCATCTGTTTGTGGCCGACAAACACCAGACATTTTCTTATAGTCTCTCAATGCCACACATCGCCATCTGTTTGAGTAATCACTTTGCAACAGAAACTAACATAAGGATAACAAAAACACCTCCCCACCTCCTCCAACAGCCACATCTGACAGTCAACTGGTGAGTGTTTGAAACCAACAGTTCGAAAGCCCAAAAACATGAACCAACTGGAGGATCTTTGTAAAAACAAGTGCAGCAAATGCTTGGCTAATTGTTGAGGCTTTGTACAAAACAAAACCCCCACAAAAGTTAACAAGAATCAAAGAAATGCTCTTCAGGAAACACCCTCAGATGAACTACATGCTGTCTTAAGGGATGTAATGAACCATGCAACCCAAACAGCCAGAGAAGTAAAGCAGGAAACCTGGTGCTCTCAGATGACCCGTCTAACCCCAATTGCGAAAATATGGTGGTGGTTCAACAAGGTATCAGGAAAGATCAGTCCACCACAAGCACATCATCCCAACCCACTCGATGCGAACAGACTTGCTGGCATGCATTTTGCTGACAGGACCAAAACGGCACATCTGCCACCAGCCACAAGGGAAAGGCAGGTGACACTAGATCAGGAAGATGGCTAGTTATCAACACAGCGTGCAATGAGCCTGACGACACTGACACCCCCATTCACAATTTGAGCTTAACAAAGCCCCCAAAAAGGAAAGAACACAGCTCCAGGATCAGACATGATCGGCATACAGCATGCTGAAAAATATGGGCACAACAGCCAAGGAAGTACCTCCACATAATCAACAGAACATACACCAGCAAGTCAGACCCACACAATGGAATCAACAAAACACACAGCCAATTCCCAAACCCAAGGAACCAAACTTGTCAGGCCCATCTCTCTCATCAGTCTGCAGAAAAGACTGCAGAGAAGAATGTTACTAAACAGACTCCTATGGAAAACAGTCCACTACATCATCGACTATATGGTTACAAAGGGGCTGAGTCACACAAGAATGCCTAGCAGATGTAATGGCAACAATTAACAACAGAAAATCAATTGTAGTTTTCTCGATCTAGAAAAAACCTACGAACTAACCATCAGCTATCATCCTTGCAACCTTGGTGGACAAAAAGTTAAGGTAACCTATTAGCATGGGCCAAAGGGGACAAGCAAAACAGACAAGCCAAGTCACCTTCAAGGAGCAAGCACAGATTTTTCTCAACCAGAAAATGGAACACCACATGGAAAGAATACTCAGCCTCTGGCTCTTCAATGTACTGATGGAAAATGTAGCCACAATCACCTCCCAGAGGAGTGGAAATTTTCACATATGCAGACGATGTGTGTAGTAAGCACACAGGTACAGATCCTACCAAAATATGCAAAATGCAGTAACACACCAAATTGAAAATAGCTGTATTCCAGATCTTGGTCTAAAAATCAATACAGCAAAACCAAAGCAATCGCAATTAAACATGATCTAAAGCCAAATGAAATACAACTCTTTGGGTGAACCCATTGAATGGGTAGAAAACTTGGGTGTACCTAAGAAGTAAATATCAACAAACAACTCTCCAAGTAAAAAGAAATAGAAAATACTCAAGCAAAAAAAATCAAAGGCAGGCACAATGCCATGAGAAGAATCACCTCTCTAAAACAAGGAGCAGTATACCATGCCCTCAAAACCTTCTACATACAGACAAGAGGTCAACTGTTGGGTTTAGCACCTGTCCTTACTCGCCTCACAAACAGAACAAAAATTGAGGTAATCCAGAACAATGCCTTAAGACTCATCACAGGTGCACCACATGGACTAACCTGTGTGTTTGAGAAACGAGAAAAATTTACAATCTCTAACTCACAGAATAGATCAAAAGAAACATATCCATACTGCGGAAAAACCTTGAAAGGTAGCAGGAACTGCCCACTCAAGAGATCTAGTAAAACATTGAGCTTCACGAGGAACTAGACCCCCCCAAGACATATGCTGTGACCTCATAGCAGCTTTTTTAAGCAGAGAGTAGAAATGCAGAATCAAGCTGCTGCAATCAAGGAAGATATGCCGATCACATAAATTTCCATGTTGTTTACAAAGAACAAGCACCCTAGAGAGCCTGAACTATTCAAAATAAACTTTACAATCCTCCTGCAAGCAAAGGCATTTACTGCTCAACAGCTAAGGCTAGCAGCCCAAGAGGCAATCAGAAAACTGCAGCCACAAATGAATATTTTACGGATGGATCAGTAGATCTCAGCATAGCAGCAGCAGCTTCAGGGTCCATTCAACAACCCTCAAAGGATGCTGGAGGCTCTGACAATGTCTCCACCCTACAAACTGAACTAATTGCCATTTGCAAAAAGCTCTAGAAGACTCTCAGCATAGCAGGGAAACACAACAATTTCATACTGACTCAAAAGCAGTACAGGATATAACAAAGGAGTTAAAGCAAGAAAACATCAGACTTCTATCAAGCATAAATGGGCAATCGTAAGCCTCCATCAAAACAGGAAACAAATAACACCATACTGGATTCGAGCCATGTGGGAATCCATAGGAAGTCCGAAACTTAGATTCTTTAGCAAAAAGTAAGGTTTGCTGCAACATTAGTATCAAATCACTCCCTCACTGCACAACTGAAAAACAAGGCAGCTGGAGAGCTGCCAACTGCAGGCAAACATAAGTCAGAAGAGCTGTTTTTTGGCTCACAAACGGTCTCCAGAAATTATACATGGACTTTAGTAGAAACCTAAAAAATCACACAATATAACCAAAGACATGTCACAATTGCCCCCTAGCAGTCATAATCCAGAGCCTAAGGCTAGGATACCAGTGCACATGGCAAAGAATAGATAGACAACCCCCAACCATGCAAGTACTGTGAAACAATCCCAGAAGAACCCTGGAACACTACCTTCTTGACTGTACAGAAACAGAACAGTTAAGAACAAGATATGAAGGAAATGAAAGAACAGCTACCCAAATAACAAAGCACATACTGGCAAACATTCATGAATTTGCAGGCTTCCTATGCTTCTACCCATCACCTTGGTAACTCTAAAGGATCCTTACCTTTAACCACCCGCTCTCCTTACCAATTCTTAAATCAGACACAACAGACCCGACCCCTGCTTTAAACTTGACAACAAATCAAAGGCCACTCCATCTCATCTCTAACTGCTGACTATTTAGCAATCACTCTCTCCCCTATCAAAATCACCTTTCATCCACTACAATCAACACCCAACAAATGTACAAAACACATACACACACAAGAATTAGGACCGGACAAGGAATACAGCTTTAGATCATCACGAGCTAGCATACTAGCTACTTGTGCCTTCTACTCAAGTTCTTCTTTTTCCCCCCATTTTGTTGGCCTCTCCACTAGCCAACACTCACTGCTATCAGATGGATTATCCTCATCTGATGGGTACCTTAGGGTTCAAAGAGGTTGCAATCCTGTTAAATCTTTCACTTCAAAATCACCCTACCAATTAACTTTTGCATCATAATAAAGTTTTCATCTAACCTACCCATCTCACAGACTCATCATCAACATAGAGTTACAAGCTGCTCCCAGAGCAAGAGCCCATGCTGGTACAAGGCCAGCTAAATCTGAAACAACAACAGTACATTCATTCAGTAAGGAACTGCCAATAAACCAGTCAACACCCAGCCAGTGTGTCACTCAATCCCGTCCTTACACTGGTGACCCCGGAGTGACACGAAGTACCCGGCCGACCCAAGATGACGACCCAAGCGCCAACAGACCCTTCACTGCCACCCCGTTTCCCGCCGTTCCCGAGCTCTGAGTGGATGTCCGACACTCCGAGATGACCCCCACCACCGGAGCCCTGGACGCCTCCTCCAGGAAGCCTGAAGCCGTCCCTGAACTCGTACCTGATGAGCTGACCAACGAAGGACCAGCCAACGTCCTCCTTCAGCCTGCTGCCGCCCCTCTCAAGCTGGCTACCTAAGGATAAGCCGCAGGCATCCTTCAGCCCTCAAGCCGGCTACCAAAGGATCAGCAGCCATCATCCTTCAGCTGCCCCCTCCAGCTGGCTACCGAAGGATCATCCGACGTCACCCTTCAACCCGCTACCGTCCTCCTTGAGTTCCTGCCGGCCGGCGCCGCCCTTCAGCCTCCTACCCGCCCCTAGCCCAAGCCCTTCGAGCCAATTACATGTTTGGAAGAGACGGCGTTGGGGTGACGGGCTCTTACAGGTTTATTGGTAGTTCCTTACTGAATGAATGTACAGAATTTTCGAAGATGTTATTGGCGTGTGTGAGCGGTAAAGTAGCATCTACACACAGACAGGGGAAAACAGAGGAAATGATTCGGGTATCTGTGTTTGTCGGCAGACAAACAGATGGCGATATTGAGAGGCATAATAAACGTACAGTGATGAAACATATATCAATGGAAAGGCCAGGAAATTCTACAAATGGCCAATTGCATGAGATTCGAGACAGATTAATGAATACAATGCAGTAGCATAATGTATGTGAAATGGCGAGACGTTTGGTGTCTTCACAAACAGAAACATACGTACAGTTTGATACAGAAGATTCGGTGGAACATTATGAGTACAAGGTTAGAATGCTTGCATGGCAATACAAGTAGTGGTGATTGTACATATATCAAGACAACAATGGTTAGGGAGAAACAGACGGAAATATTGTATGGTAGAAGTTTCGTTCCTTCAGAGAAAGAAAACGGGATGCTCTTGTTTTGTCTTGTCCCCTCCGATGGATGACGAACACACGAACACACACGTGTGTTTGGAAGAGACGGCGTCATGGCGACGGGCTCTTACAAACCAGTCAACACCCAGCCAGTATGTAACTCAATCCCGTCCTTAAAGAGAGAGAAAAAGAGAGAGAGAGAGCAGTCCTTCTAATCAATAACACACTGATAATGAAAAAGAAAAAGGTCTGTCGAATTATCTTCAAGGTGAGAAAAACGCACATATGGCGGCCTCCGAAACAATGGCAGAATCAAACAGACTAAAAATAAGGCGCTCCACCTGCACGGTTTCCTTACTCTCGAAACGGGACAACGTAAACTTCGACGTTATCAATCTGAATTAAAAATTTTTTCCCGATATTATTGAGCTTTCGGTATGCTGGGTAGTCCCGAAATTCCTCATTTGAAACAGACTTTTTTTTTTTTTTTGTAATGTAAAATTTTTCGCACGTAACTTCCAAATATATTTCCTTAGCGATGGCACAAAATTCCTTAGGTTTATAACTTTTAAATAAATTAAAATGATTATACTTACAATTATTACTCCACTACAAATTGAATGAGAGAGAGAGAGAGAGAGAGAGAGAGAGAGAGAGAGAGAGAGAGAGACCTCCAACTTTTTATTGCTTCTTCAAACGCTATAAATCACCAAATGGACAATGTAGACCTTCCCCGCAATCCCAAACGTCTATGGTTTATCGAGAGGCTGTTCATCTTCCTTTGGTACAATGCTTAGTGGCTCGACCCATTATGAATTCCATCTATATAAGAAATGTTGCTTAATTCATCATGGAAAAAGAGGCTTCTGAGTCAAAATCAACGCAATGATGAAAATATTAATTTTGTTATCAACATTCAATCATGTGTTCAAGGAATTAAAGACGATGATAAGCCTTGAAGATATACGGGGGGATATTAAAGATATATCTATTCCAAAATAGTGTTGGTACTGAATTGTTATTTTGACTGAAGAACAATTTTTAAAGAGCTCATTTAACTCTTGCAGACAACTAAAGACACAAACATGGAAGGATAAAAGACATCTGTTCCCTCATGTACTATTTTAGCCTCTCCGGCCTCAGCGTAACCCGTCTCCGCTCACATCAAAACCCTACGAGATCGAGTCAAGTGCCTCTAAGCACTGGACTTTTAGAATGAGTTTGCTGACCCAATGTGTAATTCCATGCTTCCACAGATGGGTAAGGGAGGTTATTTGTCCAGGGTAACCTATTCAAGAATGACCGCATCCAATTGGTGAGCATATGTACCTTTGATGATTTATAAAAAAAATTCCACACGTTAACTGGTAAAATTTGATAGCAATTTATGCTTTCTCTAAGTAAAAATGGCTACAACGTAATTCCATTCGTGACAGATTGTGATACTATACGAGTATATATCTATCTATATGTATGTATGTATGTATGTATGTATGTATGTATGTATGTATGTATATATATATATATATATATATATATATATATATATATATATATATATATATATATATATTTATGCATATATATATATATATATATATATATATATATATATATATATATATATATATATATATATAATATATATATATATATATACGCATGTATGTATGTCTACATTGTGCAGTATATTATAACTATATATGTATGTATATATTATATATATATATATATATATATATATATATATATATATATATATATATATATATATATATATATATATATTATATATATATATATATATATATATATATATATATATAGTAATAAAAATAAATTGTGCCCGTATATATGCATATAATCAAGAAAAAAGGGAACATAAGACACAAGGGTTTATCAGGGAGCAGATGTATGTATAATGTTTAATGGGAAACTCACAATGCACAATGTATACCGTATAATATATGACTAATGTATAATGTATACCGATGCTACTTAGGGGACTGTCATTAAGATGTATGGCTTAATGCAATGAATAGACTTCTGTGCAGAGGAACACTGAGGAAAGATTTATTACAGAGAGAGAGAGAGAGAGAGAGAGAGAGAGAGAGAGAGAGAGAGAGAGAGAGAGAGAGAGAGAATTTACATACAACTTACAGATGTAGTGAACGTTTCACTGTGCCTGACAGCAAATGGGACCTAGTTTTAGACTAAGTTTATGCAATTAATTGAATTTTCGTTGCTGCTGATTTGCATATATACAGTATATATAAATTATATACATATGTGTGTGTTTGTATATGTATGCATATACATATAGAAAAAAAATATATAAATACAGTATATATGTATATAAGTATATCTATATCTATCTATTTATATATACACACAAACATATATATATATATATATATATATATATATATATATATATATATATATATATATATATATATATATATATATATATATATATATATATTCAGTTCAGGCGTATACTGTATACATATATAATTTTCTGATGTATTACGACTACTTTAAAGATTTTATTATTCCGGGTGGACAAAAATCCTAAGATTCTAGTATTAACGACAAAGGGGCACGATGAGGAGTGAGTGAGTGATTTCTGATCTTTCCTTCCAAGAGGGGGAAAGGAGATGACAGATGTTGTTGAGAAAATTACACATATCAATAAGAATAAGCTAAAGATGATATGAGACAAGAAAATAGAAAAAAATCATATAAAGAAGGAAAGAAGAAGCAAACGATGGAGAAAAAGAAAAACAAAATAAATGAGAAAATAAGAAAGTAAAAACTCTCACCTCCAGACGACTTCCCACAACCGCCGCCGACGACTTTACAATCAAAGTCATTAAACCCCGAGAGTTTAATTACCCTTAGCGTCCTCATGTAAGAAGCAGGTTAATGAGGGTTAATTAGACTCCGATAAGGACCGCTTCGAATGGTGATGGTTTCCACGTTCCCCAAAACCGAATGGCCTCGTCGAAGCTCAAGTATCCCCTTTCAAAGGTCTTACGCCTCAGCGGCTGAGATGGGAACTGCCATATATTTCATCCTGGTTTGTAATAACATCATTAGATTATGAAGGAAAAAATATATTAGTAACCTCTTTCCAGAGGGTTCTTCTTCAGTGGTGAACTGAAGGCGTGGCTTCTTCTATAGTGGTTTTTTTGACTAGGCTGGATCGAGAAGGTTTGTCTCTTCTGAAAGAGTTTTGTTCCCCAGAAGTGATCTTTTCATGTAACCTCTGCTTCAGTGGGTTCTTTAATGGTCTTTCATTTGGACCCTCTCCAGTGGGATTTTCTTCAGTGGCTTCTTCTTCTTCTTCTTCTGTGACATCTCCATTTGCATTACAGATGCCTCTTCTTTAGGGCGCTGTTGCGTGGCTTGGCATTTTTAGTAACTTCTTCTTCGGTGGCTTTTTCCGAGGCCTCGTTTCAGTGATTTCTTCAGTGGGCTCTTCATTGGCCTTGTCAGAGATTTCTTATGCAGTGGATTCCTCAGAGACCTCTTCTTAGACGAGTTTTTCAGGGGTTTCTTCGTTAGTTTCTTCAGTGGTCCATGAAGACGCTTCTTTTTCTGTCTGCTTTAAAGCGTTTATCAGTCGATGGAAAGCGCATGGAAGACGGACTGAATGAGTCATTTAATACCATTGGCTCGCATTACAAACAAAGAAAAAATAATGAATTTAGTGGCCCAACTCACCAGACGCCCTTATACCCTTATACGATGAACACTTGATACCACGATTCAGCAATGGTTTTTTTGGACACGTTTCCCCACTGAGACCCTTGGATCCGATTTTGGAAACAGAATGAAAACATACGCTCACCACACTAAGCTGCAACTGGGGTTAGGAGGGTTGGTGGTTCAGCGTTGAATCTTCTTCCTGCATTCTAAATATATTAGAGAATAGAGATTTGAACATCTCATTGCTTAGTGGAATTATTCATCCTCATGATATTGCAAGCTCCTAAATGAACTTCGTTAAGGTTGCTCTAGTAAACAATGTCTTGGAAAAATCTCCTTAATGAAACAATGAAAAGACCTGTTATGCGTTAAAAAGAACAATCATAGATCCTGTTTCACTAGAGAAAATGAAAGAACGTCATCTTTGAACATCGGAGCTTTCATGCAGACTGTCGATGAAAGATAGTGCAGCCAAAGTGAAAGATGATAAATTGTGAATTAAAGAGATAAATCTACATACAACCAGGAAAAGATAAAATGGTTGACTTTCACTAAAGTTTAAAGAAAAAATCTAAGGCTAAATGATATGCGAGCAAGTAATGTGTCTTCCCCTTCTTAGAAAAAACTACTCTAAGTTTCTCTTCAGGCAACTTAAAAAAACGAAGTCTTACATCAAGAGATAAAAAAAAAAAAAAAAATGAAATGTCCTTTTTTCCAACATCGGGAATGTAACCCAGTTTGTCTTATAAAAAAAATGTCTTTGCATCCGAAAATGATTTAATTTCGTTCCTTATATAAGGAATCTCCATTTAATTTTTCCTTCGGGTTTTTTTTATTCACAAGTCCACTGCCATAGTTTTCCTTTTTCCTTGTGAAGAGAAAGAATCGCTTTCATTTCACACAACAGAATGTTATCTTAAATTTCAATTTACATGTATATCTTTTAATTGAGGAAAATTCCTTTTCTTTCCTTACATGGTGAAAATATACAGAAAAGTTTCAGTACACAAAATATAATATGCTTTTGGTGAGCTCAAGCAGGCGGAAGCCTGCTTATAATATGTTCTCAGGATGCAAATCCTGTAAAAGGCAGACTGCAAAATCCTGTTGTTGTTCTCCTGATCGCCTTTTGTTTTGGACACTTCCCTCAACCCCACTCCCCCCTCCCTTCCCCAACCACCTTTCCATCTTTCTTAGCGCTCTATGGAAGACTCGCTAGCTGGTGATATTTTGCCTCGAGTTATTGCTTGTGATTGCGTGGCTTAATCATGTGCGTGTATTTTACATATATACATACATACGTAGCCTACATACACACACACACATACATTACACATATATGTGATATATATATACTGTATATATATATATATATATATATATATATATATATATATATATATATATATATATATATATAGTGTATATATCTGTATTTGTAAGACGTGTAAGTATGCCATATATGCTTGCAAAAATAATTTTGGTTCCTATTAAGTTGTGAGTGAGAGAGAGAGAGAGAGAGAGAGAGAGAGAGAGAGAGAGAGAGAGAGAGAGAGAGAGAGAGAATTTGGCAAGGGATACATTTTTTTTCTATGACATAACAGCTTTTACTAGTAGTGAATACACGCAGTCATGGTGCATAGAAAATTAACTGAATTTTCAATTTTATCCTCGATATACAATTCTGAATTTTAGGGAATCATCCGGTAATTAGTTAAAAGCCTCTCTCTCTCTCTCCTACACACGCGCACTCTTGTTTTTGTCTCAATTATGCGCGCGCACGCACGTCCAGGCTTTATTGTTTTATGCTTCACAAGAGCCACAGACACTTTTTCTTTATGTTTTCTCTTTCTCTCTCTCTCTCTTTATCGCTTAACTTTTGACTGAAAATTTTATTTACAGTTATTTCCATTAACAGAAATGGTGTTGGTAGCAAAAAGAAAAAAAAAAATAATAGATTTGAACAACGTAACACGGTTCAAAGGTGGAATAATTTTTCCACTCGATGCTTTTTGTTTACAAGCTGGACGAGTCAAAACAAACTTCAGAAACATACAAAAATGGGCCACTGACACTTCAGCCACCTGGAAGGTACCGTAACCCTAAGCTGCGGATGAAACAACTTGCGGTTAACTATATTGGACACAGCCACCAACCCAAATTGTCTTCTAGAAACTGGCGCAAAAAAGAAAAAAGATCCCTCGTAAAAGATATTAAATTGCATTATACACCTGTTTGTTTTTTTGATCATACACATATATCGATCTTCACTTTCATTTTGCAAATCATTCGTCACAAAGTCCACTTGGTTGCACTCTGTAACTATGTTCATTTTCATTATATATCGCATTTATTTTCTTCGTTATTTCCACTATAAAAATGATTAGTGTCAAGATATTTTCATTGTAACCACATATGTTGAATTAAAGTAAAACTTTTCCATCACATATTCTATTGTCGTCATCATTTGAATAATTTTATTATGACTCATACATTTCACTAAATACAACTAACACGCCATTCTGCATATTTGTTTGCATAATTTTCACAAACAGTTATATTACACATTTCTATTATTCATTTGCGTCGCATAGTCTTTGTTTATATTTAATACATAATATTTGTAACACCTTTTTTCTTATACACGTAATGTTCATACACAAGTAATTCTTTTCATAAAATGTAACTAAAGAGTCGTACGGCAAAAACATATACACAATAATATTCTTACTCGCCACATATTTCACAGTTCATTAGGAACTTTTGTAATATTCATTGTATCAAATATTATATTCACTGGCTTAATACACGGTGCCATTGGCTTCACGTATATTTCCTCATTACAGTAATTTCATCGTTGCGCTCTCTCTTCTTTTGCAACATTGACAAGATTCACTCAATTCCTCATGTATAATATTCATTCATACCATGATACTCTTATTCCTCTTCTGTTTAATCAGCTGTACATCATATGTTAATAGCGTATTTAACATGACATGGATCATATCGCTTGTAATTAGCATGAACTTGATGTTCATTTACAAAGGTTTTCATCCCTTGCATAATATCCACCAAAGAAATTCAAAATGTTGTACATCATATCCATCTGTCTCATCAGATATTTATGCCACAGGATTTAAGTGGTATGAATGATGTCTATTTGAATCCTTAATCCATTTATATCAAATCTATTTAACACGTCAAAAATTACATAATTTTACCTTATGTTTCATTTTCACTAATAAAAAACGCAACGAGATATATTCATATACGTCATGTCTTCTTTAACAAATAGCTTACATGTCATGATTTCTGCTATCTATATGTTTGTGAGGTGCAGAGCTGTCGCCGAGACCCTAGGGGCATCCTCGCTTCAAAACAAAAATCTACACGACGCTCCGACACTCTCAGGAAACAATCCAGCGCTCCTGATTCAAACGATCTTTTCTGCATTCTTCAAAAGATACTTTATGTCCTTCTCAGAACTGTTTTTACTTATGTATGAAAGGCACTGCAAGCTTTCTAACCATATGTATTTGAAATCTCTTCCTAATTTGCATGTAGACTGTTAACCATTCTTCATGAGTGAGAAAACACATCTGATTGTATATGTTACAGGCAGATATGAAAAGCAAAGCAAAAATTTCTCAGGAAACAATGAACTGCCTGGAATTCTCAGGAAAAATTTGCGAAATGTTAACCATTTAGGGACATTTGATCCCCCAGGGGCTAGTATTAAACACTGCGAAATACATCTGACCCACCGGGGCCTAGTACTAAACACGGCGAAACAGTGTAGGTAAGTCACGGTTTTGGCGTGTTAAGTACTAGCCCCTTGGGGGGTCAAATGTGCCTAAGTGCATTTCGCTATCTGCCTGAAATTTCAGGCAGTTCGCGAAATGCCTGGTTTCGCTATCTGCCTGTAACATATAGACGCCCCTCTGTCTTCCCCTAATGTCAAATGCTACTTTTCCGCTCGCAAGAGTTCTTGACCTGTCAGAGATTCTGTCAATAAATTAGAATACCTTGAACCTGCCTCTTACTTGTCGCCTCGTTATATGTTCACCATGACATGACAAACGTCATATATCAAATATACCTCGTATATAATTTTCACAACATCAAAACAGTCCCAACGAAATTCATTCGCACTGAATATAGATATGCATTAAACATGCATTTCCATCTCACTTGCAACGAAACATCAAAGAAACTCAAGAAAGAATATGCAAATATATATATATATATATATATATATATATATATATATATATATATAATACTAGCTGACCAACCCGGTGCTGCCCGGGAAAACTCTAAATGACAGTCTACGGGTAGGGGGAGGGAAAAGGGAAGGGGAAGAGGGAGGGGAGGGGAAGGGAAGAGGGAAAGGAGATGGGAGGGAGACGGGAGAGGGGGATGGGGAAGGTGGAAAGGGAGGAAAAAGAGGAGGGGATGGAAGGGGGAATGGGAGGAGGGGAAGGTTGAATGAATGGAAGGCTAAGGTAAGGGTGCGCGGGGAGCAGAGGGTAAGGGGTAAGGGGGGAGCAGAGGGTAAGGGGAAGAAACAGGGGAAGGGAAGGGGGAGGGGAAGTTACGTTCCTGTATTAGAAGAGAATAAAAGGCATCTCTAGCGAACAAAGACAATAAATAAAAATATTGTATTTCTACAATACCTGCTCAGGTGTGTCTGTGTGTGTGTGGCGGGGGGGGGGGGAGAAGGTCTGTTTACCTTGCAACAATTGACGGACCTTTCATCAATTACGTGAAATGCACTGCGCGGCAAATCGGAGGAGAGTCGTGCAAGTATCCGACTTCATCAAAACGCACGAATTCGTAGTGGCTGAACGTACTGCTCACTCGTTACTGTACGAAACCTCAGACACTCAACGAAGAAATGGAAGTGTGATCATTAGGCCTAGTAGTTGAAATCGAAATGGTGGACCTATTTTCTTTTTCCAGGATTCTCCGAACAAATTTACTTTCAAGGATGCTCTAAAAATACTCCTCTTTCCAGGATATTCTGGAAAAACTTCTTTCTAAGGCACTCCGAAAAAACTGTTTCCCAAAATACACTAAAAATTCTTCTTTTTCCGGAATACTCTGAACAAACTTCTCTTTCCAGGATATTCTGGAATCAGCGACATCGATGACAAGAAGTTCACTTCCCTGAGCTATGGAAATGGCCCTGGCTTCAGACTTGCTTCAGACGGCCGGTATGAGCCCACCGAGGAAGGCATACTTAAGGTTTAATTTTATGTTATGTCGTTGATTTAATCTATTAGGTTTTTTGTTGATTTATCTTTGTTTGCTTGCTTTTTGTTAGGATTTGGTTCTGTGTTCACGCTTTCACCTTTGGACATTCAATACTATGAGTTCTTTATCTTGTATTCTTTTTACACGTGAACGTGTGAATATTTCGTATAATAATAATAATAATAATAATAATAATAATAATAATAATAATAATAATAATAAGAGACAAAGACAGACAAGGATGTCAAAAGCAAAGTTTGGTTTATGGAAGGAAGGAGTGTGTTAATGTCCTTATCTTACGAAATGACTGTCTGACAAAAAGGACATAAAACATGTAAATTCACTTAAATAATTCAGGAACGACAAAGGGAACAGAGAATTCCACTTCCTCAGAGTAAATAGTAAGAGGGAATGCTTAAACTAGTTTATCCTGAAGGATGTAAGATTTTGGGTAAAGACCCCACAGCTTCATCTACACAAGAGGTAATTATATCAATCTACACAAGAGGTACTTATATCACCCATTTCATGTTTCACAAGCGCTTGGACAACAGACAGAGAGAGAGAGAGAGAGAGAGAGAGAGAGAGAGAGAGACTAACTCCTCCACTCATTCTTGCAGAGGACTCCCGAATTCCAGTACACTTCAGGGATCCCAAGGGACTCTTCTGCACATGATGGCACCGATGTAGGAATCTGGGTTCACGGGCCATTTGCCCATCTACTCACAGGTGTCTACGAGATCTACACCCCTCACGCCCTGGCCTATGCCGCTTGCGTCGGCAACGGTGGCAAATTCTGCGTCAAGAAATGAGTTTCTGAAGGTTTTTAAAGTAGTTTGAGAACTCCCCTTCGCCATTTCTGTTTCCTCCGTAGGCTAAGATGCAATGATGATCGTTTAATCACATGAAGTCGTTTGTAGGTTTTTTAATGCGTAATATTAAGGAATTTCTGGATTCTAGCTTAAGAGTTACAGAGTGTTTTCTTAATCTGTTGAAATCTGAAGTTTATTCGTTCTTTTTTTTATGAAATGTGGAGTTTCTACACCGTATTGCACGCGCTTTGTAACTATATAAATTCAGAGATTATTATTCTTAGTATAAAGCATAAATGCTATACTTAAATCTTTTAAGAAAACGACCTTCAACGTTTCTGTAAAACACACGACGAGAATGATTTTCGACTGAGAAATTTGATTCTAAACTCGAACCTACTCAGAAGATCGTTAGTTAAGGCATTTCATAAGAAAACAAATATATCAGATTTTCACTAAATCTCCTTATCTTGTTTCAGTCATACATTTTGCAGGACGTTCTACAGTAGACATAAGATTACATGCTGTGCAGCGAGCTTTCACATCATATGATCAACGATGTTTGAATGTATCAGGATGCAAGACTCTGAATGTATCAGGATACAAGACTAAACTTGACATCTTACACGCTAAGCAATTTCCAGTCGTAAGCCCTAAGATAAGAGATCATCTATGAATTGAATTCCTTCGCGGGTTTATCTGTCCATTATGATTACCTTTTGTCATACTTTCATAGTTAATATTCCCTAATGTGAAACAGTTACTGAAATTGGGAGCCACGAGAATATTGTTGAAATTCTTTATAACACCAGCATTACATAACAGTAGGTTTTTTAATTGTACTACGTTGTTTTCGGCACATATTAAAAAGGAGTTGATTAACCAAGTACCAATATTTGATTTTCCAGTTATTGGTATTTTGTGATATGCTGGGTTTAAATATGTTGGTGAACAGCAGAATCCCGTCCTAACACAAATGCAAGACCTCAATTTTGACATGGATAGTGGCTGCCTGGGGATAAACCCAAGAAGCTATTTCTGAGAGAGAGAAGAGGTGGGAAAGATGGTGGAAAACACAGCACAGTAGATGAATAGAAGAGCTGATGAAAGAAGTTATGAAACCAAAGAATGTTGAAAGAAGTAAATTCTCGACCGCGTGACGGCACTGTTGAGTACAACCATCTATGGCGTTAAACTAGCAAAAAGAGGAAAGATTGGTGGATCTTGGGACCAGAGGTCTACACTAGGTTCTTGTTCCGCTTCTACAACAACTAAATTAGCTCCCACGGATCACGTTTGTGGAATGGAATGGAATGGAATGGAACGTAGAATTTAGGCCAAAGGCCAAGCACTGGGACCTATGATGAGGTCATTCAGCGCTAAAACGGACATTGAGAGTAGAAAGGCTTGACAGGTGTAACAGGGGGGAAACCTCGCAGTTGCACTATGAATTAACTGTCAAGAGAGGGTGGAAAGTAAGATGGAAGGAGAATATGAAAGGAGGTGCAGTAAAGGAACTAAAGGGGTTGCAGTTAGGGGCCGAAGGCACTGCAAAGAACATTAAGTCATGCCTACAGTGCACCGCACGAGGTGCACTAACGGCACTACCTCCCTTCGGGGTGGGGGTCACGTTTGTGCAATGCTTCGTGCTGGCATAAAGCCAGCCTAATCTAAACCAACGAAGGAAGAGGAAAAGAGCTAAATGGACAGGCTCATAAATACAATTAAATGCGCAGAAATAAATTCTTGGTAATTAAGATAAAGTAACAAATGAAAACCAGCTCTCAGATAACTTAATTTTTCAAAGCGTTATTCTATGACTATTTCACGAAGGTTTGCGTTCGTGTTTTTTATTCTTCGCAATGAACAAAAATCAGAAAGTTCAGGTAACTTTCTTACTGCACTACTTATCGTCTCAAAGCAAAACCGCATTTGCAAAAAAAACCTTCAATTCACATGGCGCAGAAATGCGAAAGCCTTACAGCTGTCAAAAAAGTGTTTATTTTAATTTTTTTCACAGAAACATTGTCACGTTGCTTTGCTCTCAAGGAACTTCATTTCACGAAAGGTTTTTTGCGAAGCAGAAACATACAATCCCCAGAGTTATAAAAAACTATTCCACACGTGTTTTCTGCCACAGACAAGGGAAAAACAAGAACTCTGAAATATCTTTTGTTTCACAAGTTTTTTTTTTTTTTTAAAGGCACGAAATTAAAAGAAGGACGCTCTAAAATCTCTTTATTTCGCCAAATGTAATTTGTTGACGCAGGTGCGAAAAGTCAAACGGGTGCAAAATTCTTTTATTCTGTAATGAGTTTTTTTTTTTTACAGAAACGATGAAACCAAAAAGCTGTATCTAGAGAAAGCTTCATGTCACTAAGGTAATTTTCTGACGAAGTCATGAAAAAAAACGTTCTAAACAAAGCTTTATTTTCAGAAATAACTTATGATGATTTTTTTTCCTACGCAAAAAAAGCCAGGTTAAAAGAACTTTACTTCATAAAAGGGCATAATTAAAAAAAAATAATAATTTCACGAACGCTTATTTGTCTTTCTCGTCGTCGTCGTCGTCGCAGAAAGTACGCCCGTGACCGACGCAAGCGGCGTAGGCCAGGGCGTGGGGGATGTAGTTTTGCTCGTAGACGCCCGTGAAGAGGTGCGCAAAAGGACCGTGGGCCCAGATTCCTACGTCAGTGCCATCATGCGTGGAGGAGTCCTTGGGGATTCCGGAGGGGTAGGAGAAATACTTGTCGTCTACAAAAGGAGAAGAGTAGTTTTTTTCTATCTTAGAGATTGGTAAATGGCAGGGAAAGAGCACTGGGTGTTTTTTCCATCTAGAAAGAATGGGTGTTTTATATTCTCCCTAAAGAGAGACATACAAACTTATTAAGCGGAAGAAACGTGTTTTTTTCTATTGACAGATATTTATATGGTTTAACAAGCATGGAATAAAGTAGTGTTTTCTAAAGAAGATATTTATAAAGGGCTTCTGGAAAGGATGGACTTATAGTAGTCTTCAACGAGAAATAGGCAGAAATTTCTACTCAGGGGCAGAGATTCACAAGTGTCTCTTGAAAGGAATAAAGTAGTAGTCAAATTGAAAGCAGGAATTTATAAATTTCTTCTTAGAAGGTGAATAAACGTAATATCTTTCTTATGGGAGACTCAAAAATGGAATAGTACTGGTGTAAACAAACAAACAACCACACGCAGAATCAAAAACATTCGAGTCAATCCAATTAACATTTCATGACACACACACACAATATATATGTATAAATATACACATATATATAAATATATATACAATAATATATATATATATATATATATATTATATAAATATATATATATACAATATATATATATATATATATATATATATATATATATATATATATATATATATATATATATATATATATATTTATATAAATATATTAATTATATCACACCAACACTGCTCACTAATTTTACAACCTATATATACATTTTTGCTTTATTTCATTTGCAAATCTCAAGCAAAAAGGAACAGGAGAGGTTGGAAAATAAAATGGAGTTTACCCCAAAAGAAGCTTTAGAAGATTGTCAGTCTTTTCTTGTTAATCTTTAAGCATGTAATTCTTCGTACTAAATTATTACGTTTACACACACACACACACACACACACACACACATACACACATACATATATATATATATATATATATATATATATATATATATATATATATATATATTATATAAAAATAAAAGATATATATATATGACCGGTTATTATTTTAGCCACTGAAAAATAAAAGATCGAAACCTGTCAGAACCTAAAAATGGTCTTACTTTTTTGGTAATTTGATTCAAGTCACTGACGAAGGAAATAATATCGAAACCTGTCAGACCTAAATATATATATCATTTTTCACCTGTGTATAATATATATATATGATAAACGAATCTCGTACAAAGTGATTATAAACATATGTATATGTATATATATATATATGATTCTTACTCAAGTCCTCCTCTGTAGGTTCATATCGACCATCTGGGGTTAGCTGGAATCCTGGTCCACTTCCGTAGCTCAGGGTCGTGTATCTCTTGTCGTCGATGTCACTGATACCGCCGTACCCTTAAGGCCAATAATCATACTTGTGTTATATTTGTTTGTGCACATACACACACATACATATTTGCATATATATAATATATATATATATATATATATATATATATATATATATATTTTATATATATATATATATATATATATATATATATATATATATATATATATATATATATATATATATATATATATATATATATAGAGAGAGAGAGAGAGAGAGAGAGAGAGAGAGAGATACAGAGAGAGTAAAAGCTAGATATAGAGAGAGATATATAGATATATATATAATATATATATATATATATATATATATATATATATATATATATATATATATATATATATATATATATATATATATATATATATATATATATATATATATATATATATAATATATTTTTTTTACCGAAAATATCCTCGTGCCTCTCCGCGTAACCGTTGATGTTGAGCGTGTGACCGTGATCGGCGGTCACAAGGATGATGGTTTTCTTTGGGTCCGTCAGGGAAAGGGCCATGCTGACGGCTTCTTCGAAGTCCAGGGCCTCGTACAGGGACTGACGAACCTCATTCCGGTGGTGCATGAGGTCAATGCTTCCTCCTGGAAATGTTTGAGGGAAGCTGAGTGGACCTCGTGTGAGGCTTTTTCGTGTTTCGTACAAGTCATTTCGTTCATTTTAATTTCTGTAAAAGAAAGCTATTGAGATGGCTATTTGTCAGTCCGTCTGCACTTTTTCTGTCCTCCCTCAGATCTTAAAAACTGCTGATGCTAGAGGGCTGCAAATTGGTATGTTGATCATCAACCCTCCAATCATCAAACTTACCAGATTGCAGCCCTTTAGCCTCACTAGTTTTTATTTTATTTAAGGTTAAAGTTAGCCATGATCGTGTTAGCCGTGGCTGAATGTTTCATGGGCTGCGGCTCATACAGCATTATACTTAGTACAGAAAACTCGATTGCGCCAAAGAAACATCGGGGCATTTTTTCCTTGTTTTATTCTTTACAGTCTTGTTTGTGTCGAGGCAGTGGTTGGTCACTCGTTGGTCTTGCTAAGACTCGTAAGTTCGTTCGTTCATCTGGCAAGCTCGTTGCCTTCTGATAGATATTAGTGATCAGGTTTTTCTTAATATCGTTAAGAGCAGAATTCACAAGGTTTCTTTTGCCCCTAATGATTCATTACTGGTATAACTCCAAACAGGTTTTGAGCGCCTGCGAAGCTCTCCATACCCGACTGATAAAATATATTTGGTCATATAAAATATTACAATGATTAACTATAAAACTTGATAAAAAGCTGACCACAGCTTAGAGTTAATGATCCTGCTCTGAAAATAACCTTCGTTTTTGTCAAAAAATCCTTTGGTAATTTTTTAACAAAACGAGGAAAGACCCTTTGTCAAAGTGGCTAATTCTTTTTATTTACTTTTCTGATATCATCCACATAATGAGATCAGGACTGCCAGCCAGTCTCTGAATCAGCGCTTCCTGTTGAATAAAATGCCTATCTATATTCTCTGACAGGTTTCCTATACCTTATTATTAAGTTTTCGGATATTCTTTTTATGAGTATACATACAGGGCGTAAATCATGGTCATTTTGTTTTTATAATGGATTCTACAAAGTAATGGCAACTCTCGCTCACTTTCTACTAAGCGCACACATTTACCATAAGTTATTATTACTTGTATTATAATGCCATTCACTCTTTTACAGTACTCGTCACCTTTACGTAAATTTTCCTCCTTTCCCTGAGGCCTCCCACAATTTCTCTTGGATACCAGAACATTACAAATTCATCATGTTTTCTAAACTGGACTATCTTGGAACTGTCTACTTACTTACCTTCAACTAAGAGGAAATATCCATTTGGATCTTTGGAGAGCATTTCGATGGCAAACTTAGTCATCTCCGGCAATGTCGGATCCATGGACACGTTTCTCGTGAGGACGGTGTCCATGTGAGAGTGGTCAAACAGGCCTAAAATGAAGGAAGTAAAGTAATGATAATTTTTTTTCTGCCAAGTTTTCATAACTATACCGACACATACGACAGGGTTACGGTTTTTTAGCAGGACAAACTTCCCGAAAAAATAGCCATTTTAGAATAACATGTATTTAATGTTCTAAACATTAAGAATAAAGCTTTCTATCAACTAATAATTATTAGCAGATACATAACCTGACCCATAAGACAGTCTGTTTTCTGTACGTCAACGTTTATGACGTCATCAGTGTTTCAGCAGCCAATTGGGTTAAAAAGAGTGCCTTTGACCTCTTTCCTCGATCTTCAAGGGCATCAAGATCCTTGACTTCCCAAGGAGATAGTCTGAAGATATACAGCGACGAGGTTTTTTTTTTTCAGCCAATTAACTAGTACCTACCACATTCATCCCGATGGCCCCTCGGGTCTCATTGTGACCAATTGTCATCCACACCAAGCCCCCGAGGTCTAAATGGGATGAGGTTGTTAGCCTAATGGCCAATCCAACACCATCTCGAGTTCTTAAAGAATAGAAAAATACAACCGAAAGGTGATCTTATTTTGGCAACTTGACCTACCCATGACATAATCCGTGTTCTGGAGGTCAATAGCCATGAGGTCCTCTTTGTTCCAGACGTAGGCGGCAGAGACTCCCATCTTCTCCTTCTCCTCCAGCCAGGCGTTGATGAGGTTCCTGCCATCCTGTCGGTATCCTGCTGAGCCATCTTCCACGTCGGGTTCCTCTTGGGGCGTGAAGCTGCGACGACCACCTCCCAGAACGACCTGCAGTTGGTTCAAAGAAAGGTTGACATTTTTTCTTTACTGAAGTCACGGATGAGTTGGAAAAAGAAAAGTGTGCTTATGTAGGGTAAGAGCATAAACACAATGCAAAGGAAGTTTATAACTGTCAAAGGGAAACTATTAAGAAGAAAAAGGAGAAGAAGACGAAGAGGAAGAAGAAGACCAAGACCGTTAATTACACAGATTTTCCTGAAGATGACCAAGTTAACATGTCTAGAGAAAAACAAAACAAACCGAGGGAAATGTATAAAGATAGGGGCAACAAAAGAATAAACAGAAAAAAAAACAAGGACAAAAAGGTGAAGCGGATAAGCCGTCAATTAAATTCCGAACATTATCAACCAAAATAATTCTCAGTATCCTACCTTCAGATGTCTTCCAGGTTTTCCGTACACCAGCTGTTCAGCGATGTCGTCACAGGTATTTGGGTCTACGTAATCGTCTAAAATCTAGGAGAAAGACAGGTGGAAGAAGTCAAAAGCAGCAGAATACAATTAAAGCTATAATAAAATGGACATAGTTTTTTTAAAGTGCATGTTTACTTACGAGCATGTTTAATATTTTGTTTGCTTGATATAACTGTATTCGCAGTCAGATTACATGCTGCTCTTGTTAGCCTTTGCTAATGAAATGCATGGATCATCTATGCCAGCAACAACAACAACAAAAACAACAACAGTATAACATCTGTCACTAATTATGAGTGCATAAATTTGCTCATTTTCAAAAGCTGAACTTATCTCACTTTTTCCAGATATAAGAAGTGAGGAAATTCTCTAATTCTCTTGGGGATGGCTCTCTATCTTCCACTGTTCTATAGTGTGGTTATGAACCTAAAAATAACAGCAATAATAATATTTACGTGTTTGTCATCTTCCCATTTTCTATCGGCCACATGAGCGTAAAGCCCGGCGGGAGTGGCGTGGGTCACCCTCGTTGTAGTGACCAGACCTGCTGACCTCCCGGCCTCCTGTGGATTGGAGTAATTGAAAATAGTTGGGTAATGGCATTTACATGTAGCCGTATGTGCTCTTTTTTAAATATTTACGTAATATTTCTTATTTATATTACCAGGAACCACTCGGCGATGGATGAGGTGTGGGTGGACTTGTCATTCTGGCTGGAACAGTTTTCATAGGTGGCGGTGGCGTCGAGTCCAATGATGGCCTGATTAGTTTTCACTCCCGACAGGTAGGCTGTGGCACTGGCTGCGCTGTCTGTGACTATGTCTTCCGTGTTGTAGGTCTGTCAAAGCAGTTGAAAATATGTTACTATTATTGCTATTAATAATACTGCTATTGGTGATAATAACTGCAAACGAGAAACTAAATGTATTCAAGTTGTTATTATTCTTGATATGGGCACAAGACCTCCCCCTCACCTTGCTGAGGGCAGCGAAGTCGAACTGCTCCCAGGAGAGAGTCTCCCTCTCGAACTTGCCCGTCTTGCTGCCCTTCAGAATCCTGGCTGCCGTGACGGTGCTGAGGGACATGCCGTCCCCGAGGAAGAAGATGACATTCTTGGCCTGCCTCTTCAACGGCCGGATCCTCAGCTGCCTTGTTAGGGCGTCCTGCGCGTCTCGCTTCCAGTACTGCTTGTCTGGGAAAGGTAACAAAAAACCTAGGTATTGGTGCCTTAGCCTTTTTGTAAAGCTGTATATAGAAAGGCCAGTAATCAATGATGGCAGTGTAATTTTTTCAACAAAGTGCAGAGTTACTGATGATGCACCGTGCCAGTATTAGAATATGAAGCATAAAAATCATATAGATCAAACGTATTATATTAAGAATGAAATAACAATTAGCGATTTCTAGCTTGTAAAACACACAAACACATAAACTATCCATGAAACATTTCGAACGGATTATTAATTCAAGCTAGACTGTGTTGTTCAGGGACAAGGTGATTTCCACAAGGTTTTCATGGAAATATACTAAAATAGCAAGGCATTTAATATATAAATAATATTTCTCATAGGCCCATATGGTGCGCATGTTTTATCAACAAGAATGATATAACTTCAGTACAACTGTAATTCTCAGTACCGAAAGGAAAACGACGTTGTTTGTGTTATACTAATAGAAAATGTCCTATTTTCTTTACACTTACGTGCAAAAGTACGCACGTTCGACCTTATATACTAACGTATGTACATCCCCATACTCTAGCATATTTTTTACAGATCCTTCAAAAGTAACACAGAAATGATGAAAAGTGTATGGGCGAATGTATTGTATACAGATTTCCAAATATTCTTGAACGTAGCCTAAGTTAATGAGAATAGCACAAGAACACAAGAATACGTTCCTTTGTAACATCTACATATGCCATCCTCCCGCCTTCTTCTCTCTCTCTCTCTCCAGGACTGACCTTCTCCCCTCATAACAATGGAAGGACGAGACCTGGGATGATAGTCATCTGGAAAATTGAAAGGTATGTCGAATATAGATACATGCAAAACGAATATTAGCAATTTATTTATCCAAATTCTCAATAAATTACCTTTACGTTTTATTAACTGTGAAAATGTTTACAGAATGTCAGCAGGAGAATAAATAAGCATTTCGTCTTTTATTTTCACTGAGAGGATTTAATAATAATAATAATAATAATAATAATAATAATAATAATAATAATAATAATAATAACAACCATAATAATAATAATACATTTTGTTGTTCTTCAATGAGAATCGGCGTGTTCTCTCATCTGACTGTTTTATATATAAAGCTTCCTTTTAAATCGATAACATTAAAGATTAAAATATTATTATGATCTCTACATTTGCTGTGAGAGGAAAACACTGTACTGTAAGTCACTTATTAATTATTTCTCAGTGATTCTTTTATGAAGACTTTGTTTTACCTTCATGGTATCTTGACGGCGCCCTCGCTTCCCCCTGAAGGCCTAGGGTCAACAATGTGCCGACAAGGCAGATTACGAGCTGCATTTTGTCCTCAAGCAATGAGTCACCCTGTTTAGAA
Source organism: Macrobrachium rosenbergii (assembly GCF_040412425.1). Taxonomy (NCBI): domain Eukaryota; kingdom Metazoa; phylum Arthropoda; class Malacostraca; order Decapoda; family Palaemonidae; genus Macrobrachium; species Macrobrachium rosenbergii. The sequence goes on from NC_089755.1 coordinate 34,702,814, forward strand.
ACAACCTGGTGGGAAGATAATCCAAACGATTTTGTTTCTAAACACAAATTAAAAATGTATACTTGATATCCGTGTGAGCTTGAATGTACGCGAATAAATGTATGATATTTTAAAGCGATTACTCATATTAATACACAGTATATATATATATATATATATATATATATATATATATATATATATATATATATATATATATATATACATATATACACATATAATAATATATATATATATATGCCAGTAATACTTTTAACATTTACTTACTCTGCCCCTACTGTGGAAGGTAGCTGAACCTTCCAATATATAAGTCCCGTGCAAGATAAAAACCAAATTACTCGAAAAGTTGCCTTAAAGCTTAAGCACTGTAAAATGAATCTTTCTGTCACTGTCCACAATGAACTATTAACACGAACGAAAAATCCTGCATTTTCATCCGTTCTTTTGGAATAAGTACAGAGAAATTATTAAGAACGACAACAGATTGCGATTTAACATTTTTTCTTATATCTATGCTTTTTTCGTATTTGCTTGCTTTAAAATGAAAATATAACACGATAAACGTAACTGATAAGGGGCAGGACGCCCTAAGAATCTGGAGAGGTAAAGAGGGGAAAGGGGCTGGTGCTCGGGGGAAACCAACGACTTTTCAGAAGGGATGATCTGCTCACTCTCTCACGGACTCCAGTAATAAAATTTGGGAGAGTGCAATATAACCTCTTTTCCCAAAACACCCATGAAGTTTAAAAAATGTGACGACGCAGGCAAATGCACGTTTTGTTGTTGCGCAACTTACCGCAACAGTGTCGTAACACACAGCAACAACACCATGAAGATGGTAAGAACAGAAAACATCATAGAAGTATAAAGATTTCGAAAGCATTATTAAAAGGATTGTAAGAGGAAAATCTACATTTATTATTAAAATAATGCTTTCAGAGATCAAAATATTACGTAGTTTCATAATAAACCTTCACGTCTATGTGGCGACGTCTGGGATTTTTTGCAAATGTTTTGGCATTATTTCATTGTATTTAACTTTATTCAAAATAGAAATATGCAAATAGTCTTCTTTATTTATTCATTAAGTAATGATTAAAACAAAGGATTTTGGTAATGTAAACCATATTGTTTTCATACTCTTAAAATTAATAATGAATAAAACGTTCAAGTCACAAACGTGTATCCAAATCTATGAACACCAAGAATATGTCTGTGTAATATTTTTTAAATATACTGTATATAAATAATTACATGCATATATTTTCATGATGTTGCCTTGTACTATGTATATCATCCCAGTTTTGATATATTTACTTTTCTATTTCTCATGTATTATGTGTAATGATAATGATTGTTGAAATATCATATGTAGTGTAGTATCAGATCTCAAAAGAGTTAGTGATTTAGATAACCTAACAGCGCAATTTAGAATTAATAATATCTTTCTTGATAATAGCGTAGTAGCGGAAGAGAGAGATTCGAGTTTTAGACCAGATGTGCCATCTGTCACCAGTTAAGATCAAGCGATGACAGGTTGGGAATAACAATTTTTGATCCGTTCTGGAAACCAACTTAGGTTTTTTGTTTTGTTTTTAAAACATGCCAATCATAGTTACCAGTTGTTGTCTGTTTGATTGTGTAAAGATTTCCATAAAAGCTTTGTCCCATACGAGAAGAATACAAAGGTTTCGCAATGTTACAGACATTGCTTTGATCATGTATGTCCTTTTGAGAGTAGACATGTCTCAATCGATTACATCATCTTCCTTCTAGAAATTTTCTCTTGTATCTCGTTCCCAAAATGCCTTTATGACGTCATATGACTATTTCATTTCATACTGGAATCCTCAGATCTATTGATTCTAATTTGAGAGACTGTTAGAATTGGTTCCCCTCTCCCTCCCCTCTCTCTCTCTCTCTCTCTCTCTCTCTTCAAAAGAGAGCAATTTTAACACAATATATTTGTGGTCACTGGTGTTAATCTTAGCTTTTGAGATCTGACCTTAGGAAAACTTAACAAAAACTGTAACAGTGACTGATAAAAAAGTGTTTTGTGAATCTTAAGCAGCTGCAAGCGATTTTACAAAGGTTTTCACAAGCTTGTGTAAGGTAAAGTGAATTTTACTTATTATTACTATGGTATAATAAGGTGTGTTAAAAAATTTTTTGCCTGAGTAACATTATTATTGATAAACCTTTTGTGTATTTTTGTGTTCTTGTATTTGCAATCTCTTGATTTTTCACATTTTATATATTTGTGATTTAACATTTATTTAATTAGTATCTTAAATATTTCTTGGTAATTTAACCTTGCATACTTGATTTAATTTTCATTTATTAAGATTTTTGTTTTCAATCTTGAGTAATTCTTTATAGTTTAAATTTTGCTTGACTAACTTATTTTCTAGATAAATTAAAGTTTTGTGATTTAGTTTTGTTTAATAACTTAACCCAAGAATTAATTAAATTTTGCGTTGTTTTCAAGTAATAGTAAATTCTTCAGATTGTGAATTCTAATTATAAATTTTGAATTTAACAATAAATTTTTGTATTTAATGTTTTTTAAAATAAAAACAGTATTTTAGTGACCACCAGTGAATAGGATTAATTGTGTGCATAAGGCAAAGTGATAAATATGCTTTGCTCCTTTTGTTTTGCTAAAGTGAATTAAGACCAGGGAAACAGTTACAGTTGTTTGATGGAGTGATGCCCTTTTACTCTAGTATATTTCTTGTTTAACTGTTGCTACCTCACACTAGTCTTGATAAACTTAGTTTGATTTTTCATGTGATTATGATCTTTTGTAAGGGATCACTGTTACCTTTAGAGTACTCAGTCGTAATCCTTATTGTTATGAGAGTTCATGTAACTGGCTGAAGTGAGGTAAACTTTAGAATTTTGTGATTAGTTTTGTAATAACCAGGTACTTGGAACACATCATGACAATATATTATATATATATGTGTGTGTGTATTACATATATGTATAAATAAACAGCCACAAATCTTGTTTAATATCCAATTTGCACTACTTCGGGAATACCATCGAAGGGGAATTATAAGAGATAAATGGATTGGTACTTCTGTGACTCAAACCAACAACTTCCAGTAGACGTCGCTCACCATTAGGCTGGAGGGTGCAAGAGTCGGTGTTTGAGTCCTTAGGAATTAACCATATATCACTACTGTATAATTCCTCGGTGATATTCCTGAAGTAACTAGCGAAAATGATATTAAAATGACATTCACCACTTAATGTTTGTATATAAAACATTCTAACGGGGTGATGTAATAAAAATTCATTATAATATATATATATATATATATATTATATATACATATATATATATATATATATATATATATATATATATATACATTATATATCTATATATGTATATATACATATATGCATGTATGTGTGTGTGTGTGTGTGTACCGAGCGAATCTTCATTTCAAGGGAAGACACCTCAAGTTTTTTTTCCCAGATAAAACTTTATTATAAATTAACTTCGTGATATAAAAGTGATGAAACATAAATATAAACCCAAAGATATGATGGGTTATGTGGTTTGTGAGATTCAAGATGACAGGTCTGGGTTTAACTGATTTATTTTTTGGAAGCCAGGTATACAGTGAGGAATGCGGACAGAAGGGTGGTCACTGACCTGCGGATCCCATGTCACACATTTGGGCAAGAATTTGTGTTTGTCAGATGAGAGATATATGAGAATAATTTGAGTTTACATACAAACGTACAAAAGTGGTTACATACACTGGCGGAAAGGCGCAGTAATTAGATGGAGATATATAAAAATATGAAATAATAACAGGCATGGAGTATATGATATGATTAATGCATAAATGAAGTGGCGCTTGACGCTTTACAAGGTACCTCCCATAGACAATGATTACAGAGATAATTATTGGATGACATGAAAATTAATCACGTAGGTGCTGAGGACCAGGAGATGACCCCTTTTCTTCGAGAACTGTGGGTATCAAACGTCGACTGGTTAATCTGCGCCGGCCTCTGGGGCTTAAAGCCCCTCCTTGGGGGCGGCAGGTATGTCTGGGGTGCGTTTTGGTGGGACCTGGGATGTCTGCCTGCCTCAACCTCCTCGGATTTCGCTGTCTAACAGGAATGCTGGTTTCATTGTCGATGGAAACCCAATGCTCCCGGACGGGATGTCGATGAGATACGCCTTGGGGATCCTGTCGATGACGGTTACGGTAAGGCCCCTGTAGGGCCTGGTCAAGGGCGGAACAATGGGCTCTATCCTTCCACTTTTGTGCAGAATCCAGTTGTCTGCCGGAGCTTAGGTGTTGGTTCTGTCCAAAAAGGTCTTATGGCAGGGCGCAAACTTCTTTGCGAATAGATTCCCTCAACCTTGGGAGGGGGGTGTCTGTTCCAAGGCTTACGGTGGTCTTAATTCCTTGGAACAGCTAGCGTTTCTCTGAGTTTGTTGCGGGGACAAAATTGCCATCTGCCCTCGATTGCAGTTGCGTTGACCCAGCAGGACCCAGGGAGCTGGGCCTTCAAGTTTTCATCGTGCAATGTGCCATTAGAGCTGCCTTCAGTGAGTGGTGTGCCCTCTCTACCATGCCGTTTGCTGTGGGTTGTAGGTCATTGTGCTGATGAAGTGTCGATAAAACCATCAGGACGTTTGGGATTGCGGGAATTCTGACAGGAATGCTGAGCCCCTATCCATAGTGTAATGTCTGGCACCTTTGAAAGCAGCTGATCCAACTGGAGGGCTTCTCTCAGGATGCTCTTGATCTCCTCCATAGGTGTCACCTCCACCCAGTGGTGGAGCATCTATGAATCAGGAGGTACCTGGCACCCCCAGACTATAGTAAGCCCAACGACGTTTGTGGATGGCCGAAGTGCCGACGAGGTTGGGGAAAATCACCAATGCCTGATTCTGTGTGCCTTCTGATCTTGCTGGTTTCACACGGGATACAGCTCCTCGCCCACTGGCGGGCGTCCTTCCTGACGCCGTACTGCACGAACTTTTCTGTCACGCCCTGATGGATGGGAAAGGCCGTGAATGATGTCGAACGTCTTCTTCCTCCTCGAGGTGGGAACCAGAGGCGGGGACGGCCAGTGCTTGTGTGGAGAGCGTTGCACCTATTTTTAGGGCACGCCCTTCCAATTGAGTGCTGTCAATGCCGTCCTGTAGGCTGCGTTTTTCCGGTCTGAAGCTTACTCCTCACCAGGTCCTCGTAGTCTGCGCGAGGTGGAGGAATTGATTTCAACCGTGACAGGCGTCGGCCGCTAGTTCTTCCTGCTCGGAACGGAGGGATTGAGTGCAACTGGCCGGAGATGTTGACTGTCATGCCTGCTGCCCCTTGCTAACCACGCGTGCCTGCCTTCCCAACACACAGTGTTCAGGTCCATCGGATGGTGAACTGAGTACCGCCAAGCAGGTATTTGAAATGCCTGACAGCCTGGTAGATTGCAAGCATACTCTCTGTCGGGCGCTGTAGTTGGTCTCTGCTGGCAACAACTTGTGACTGTCTTGAGGTCGGGGCGCTGTCGACTATTTGCTCCAGCACTGCCACGCAGGCGATGTTGATGGCGTTGGTGGTGAGTCTCAGGCAGCGCGAGGGCTGTCTCCACTTTGAATGCCTGCTGCTGTATCCAAACGTCAGCTGTTTTTGGCTTGCCCTTCAAGACTACTGTCGGGAAATGATGGCAATGCCTGGGATGAAACAGCCATAGTAGTTCACCATGCTGAGAACTCTTGAAGGGCCTTGATTGTCTGGCGGCATCGGGAACTTTTCTATTGCTTTCCATTTTTGATATATGTTTTATTCCTGCTACGGAGATTATGTCCAAAATCTATTTTTTTGCCCGACAAACACATTTGTCGAACCTGACAACTAATCCATTCTCCTGCAGGCGTTTCACAATGGTCTTGGGATCGCCACACACACGCCAATAAGGTCTTCTCTGGGGACCTGGAGAAGATAGGATGTCACTTTGCAACAGATGCTAACATAGGTCCCAAGGATGGTGTCCATCAGGCCTTCCCCTGGCCCCATGTTCCTGAGCCGAAAGTGAGTGGAGAAGGTGTCAGTGTTTGAAACCATGATGATGGCTGTCTGCGAACGTCATACGAGATGCACAGGAACATGAAAGGGTATGATTTAAGCAAGTCCATCTTAGTGAAGAGCCTGACCCAGTGAAGGGCACTCGTCAGGTCTTGCATGTTTGGCAGGGCATAGTGGTCTGGTTGGTAGCTAAACAAACCCCTCCAAAGACAGCTCCAGGGTATCAACTTTACCATATCAGGGAGATGCCCACGGGCTGATGCACAGAACAGATGCCCATTTGTTCCAAATTGGAGAAAGCCCATTTGGAGTCCATTTAGTTTTTGGGGGCAGGCGACAGAACATGCAAGTTGGAAACAGTTGAGATGTGGTGGAAGAAACCAGGTGCTTGGCCTGGCCCCGTCAACTGGCGGAGCTCTGGTTTAAAATATGGTGGAACTCCTGGAGGAGGGTGGCGTGGTGAAATTGTTCCAGGCTGTGAAGCAGATGGAGGGCATCCCCGGTCAGTGGAGAGTGGTTGGGATTTTGTGGCAGGTTCTGGTGTCGAGGAGGTGTTGCCTGCCGACGTCAACCAGGAGGGTGTGGTGTCCCAGGAAATCGGCGCTCAGGAGTTATCAACACACCGCGATGACAAAGGTCAGTGGTACCTATTGGCCCAAGATGGAGATTGTCTGGGTCGTAAAAGGAAAGTTCCAGCAGCTCCAGGATCAGGGGTTCCATTCGCGGCTAACAGGGAGGGCATGGAGTCAGCTGTCGGGTGTAGTCCTCATAATCAACAGGAACACTGACACATAGAGCAAGTCAACCAGCAGGCGCCACTTTGATATTTCGTCCTGATGAACAATCCAGCTGGTATGCAGACGTCTTTCACGGCCACTGCTGTTCCTACAGGCCGCATCTTCTCAGTTTTGTACAGGAACAGGGGACTGCAGAGAGAATGGCACTGGGGCCAAATCTCCTGTGGAAACAGGCGCCATGCTGGGTACATCAGCCCTTGGCTCCTTCCTTGGCGGTGCCTCCTGTAGGTCAAGTTTGTTTTTCTGGCAGTCGTCCTCCGTCGTCGGCCTTCAGTCTGCGAGGGCAGCGGCGGCATGTTTGGAGGCTTTACTGGCCTCTTGGATTTTATGTGTAACGTCGACCAGCCTGTCCATGGGAAAGGCGTCTGGGCGCTTTAATTTGCAACCCTCACACCTCAAAAAGCGGAAGCGCGCCGAGGAATATTGCTTTGTCAGGCTGATTTCCTTCCAGACATCTGTCTGCGTCGACGGTCTTCCATGTTACCAGACCTCAGATTCGTCCCAGACGTCCCTGGGTGATGCTTCCTCAGGGGCTGAGTCAATAGGTTCAGTGTGCGCTGTGCTCTTTCGGGATGGGCATGGAATATGTTTTGTATTAGCAATCACGAAGGCCAGAGGACATGACCTTGTCTGGCTGTGATTCATATGGGGAGATTTTGTTGAAAACTCTTCAGGAGCGTCGTCATGGTAACGATCCTGGTCTTCTCATCTGTGATGCACGCCATGTGAAGTGAGCATCAGCGCTCAGGAAACTAAGATACTTGTTCTGGCGCGAAAATGGGGGAGCTTCGCAACATCTGGCAATGGGCGAAAGAAGAGGCACGCAGACGATTTCCGTAAACGAGTTTGCATTGTAATGGGTGACTCTGCCATCTTTACTGGGTACCAAAACGCGAGTACATGAGTATCTATTCCGCTAATGGTGTTATAATAAAGTGGTCGACGTGAGTCGCAAAAATGGCGAGGCAATGCCGTTCGAAATGAAACACTTATTCTCTAAAACAAGGACGCAGTTATTAGTCCGTTAATGGCATGGGGTTCTCTGAGGAAGTAGTTTTCAGAGGCCAGACTGTGTCGCCGTTTTGAGTCCGCTAAACTCTGAAGGTAAATGGAGCCTTATTTAGTCCGTTAATGGCTTGGACAACAATGCCTTAACCTGTCACTCCTCAGGTCACCAGTTGTGAGATTCAAGATGACAGGTCTGGGTTTAACTGATTTATTTTTCGGAAGCCACAGAATTGAGAATGCGGACGGAAAGGTGGTCACCGACCTGCGGAAACCGTGTCACGCATTTGGCAAGAATTTGTGTTTGTTAGATGATATAAATCTAGTAAAATTTGAGTTCACGATAAACGTCCAAAAGTGGTTAATACATCGGCGGAAAAGGCTGGACAATAATACGTAAGGAGAGAGATATATAAAATATGAAATAATAACAGTTAAGATACATGACGTGATTAATGCAGAAATGAAGAGGCGCTTGAGGTCTTTACAGGTTTTCATCTGGTATTATCCGTATTCACATAAATTCCATGTTGTTTACTCGCTTTTATCAATTCAACCTCCCACTAGAGAGATATGCCCTGAGCCATGTTTTATTGCTCACCAATTATCTACGACTTCCAGGTTAATCAATTTATTCATTTACTTTATTAAATATCTTGGACACGATAACTAGTCAACATCATTGAAGAACACTATATAAGTTATTTTACCATAGTCTATCACATAAAAAACACATCTTCATTATTGACCCACTGCTGTAAGATAAAGAAAACGTAATTTTAATGGGGAACTATAACTACTGAGGACTCTTTCCTAAAGTTTCACGAGGTGTGTAATATATTGAATTTCTTACGGATACTATTAACGAAAATCAGAGAATAAAATCATGGCGTAGTTAATAGCAGATAAACATGATTAAATGTAAGTATAAATGAAAGTATACACTATAAAACTTTTAAACACGTAACCTGATTGGAGCATTTCACAGAGTTCCCTTGAACTTTTATCATAAGTCCGATAACTTATGGGGCACTTTATCTAACGATAAGAAATTCCTCAAAAATTCGTCATTTTAAAGCGTAATACACTGCAAAATAGATAAATAAGAGCATTTCTGGAGACTGTATTGGGCGAGCAAACATAAGAATCACGATTAATTTTAGCTCTGAACGGTCTCCAGAAATTATTCATGGGGTACTTTAGAGAAAATGCTGCAAAAATAACAAAGTAACCATTAGGAGGCGAGAGACATTCTTGGACCTGAAGGGGTTTACAGAGAGCTCTACTACAGACCTACCTGACGCACATCTGTCAAAAACTGAAAATTCACTAAAGATTTTGCGAGTGTCGTGTGAACTGATAATTTTTAATTAATTTTGTTGACTTCTGTAAGAGTGAACGGGTCCAAACGAGGTCATAATTTAATGAAATAACACTAGGACACTGACAGATAAGCTATTATGGTTACCAAGATAAAACAAAGAGACAGCAATTTGATTAGTGCAAGGCCCTTCAAGACAGCCAGGTGTTCTTTTACCCAGGTAAGTTTGTTCTGCATTATCTGAAGTGGCTGAATTACAATGCAGAGCATTCATCTTACATTTCTTTTAATAATTTATATATATATATATATATATATATATATATATATATATATATATATATATATCCTATCAAATATACTAGTGTTTCAATTTAGAGCCCCCTCCCTCACAGAACAAATGGAAAGTTATGAAGTTTTCTGCTGAATAAGAAGCTATCTCCAAGTACATTATTTTAAGTTTCTAATAAGCTATTTTCATTTCACATTTCTTGTATTTTCAGACTGAGTGATGGAGTTAGATACAGCCATGGCTAACGACTCGTAGGAAATCAGATGGATTAACCGAATCTGGGCTATAACCTTCAGAGAGGCCAGGGATGATGGTGCATCCTTCATTTCACGTTCCTGGATAGCTAAATACATTAAAAGAGATTAATCCTTTGTTAAAAGAAACTGAACATAAACCCATATGACTGTCATCATCAAAAGAGTGAGAATCCTGGAGGCAGAGCAAGTCCTTTCTCAGCAGTCAAAAGACATCATAGCTGAGGCAGAGGGTAGACCAAGAAATTCTTAATTAAATTGGAGTTGAACTAGAAACAAAAAGGGAAAGAAGAGAAGTTATAGTGCTGTATATCGTGAGTTGAAAAAAATCTGGTATCATGCCATTTCATATTATCAGCAAGCCCAACATCACTCAGCAACAGAGAAGACCGTGCATGGTTTTGTGGTTTTCTTAAAGACCGGGATGAAGCTGACGTTCTCCATGTTGCCGCATCAGATGAATTCTTCATTTACGCAGTTAGGAAGCCAAATCATAAAAGTGACATCTTTTGGGCTGCAAAGTTCATCAGCAATGACGTGTGCTATCGCTAAGGTGTGAAATTTCCTGAATGTTTGAGAATTTTTCTCTGTTTCACAGCCAAACAGTTATATGGCGTATACTTCAGGGAAACTGTGCTTACTGGTGGAGTATTTCCTTTCCTCAAAGATCCTGAAAATGTGTTATCTGTTGAAGAAGTCACATTTTTGCATGATGAGGCACCATGTTTCAAGGCTCCTCAGACATAGGAGCTGCTTCGAAACAGTGGTATCGATTTCTTCTCGTCACGTGAATTTCCAGGCAGCTCCCCTGACATTAATGTGTGAAAACATTGGTAGTATCTTAAAGGATTGTGGTGAAGCGCGCACAATGAACTGTGATGGTATACCAAGCCTCGACGACCTGTGAAGAGAGGTGACTGAAGTGCTCAGGGAAATGAAGTTTGAGTCTCAGTATTTTTGCGATTTGCTGAAATCATACCCCTCAACAATGCAGACTGTGGTAATACAGATGGAGGCCACACAAAATATTAAATACTCAGAGAGAAACTTAAATAAATACCTGTTCTGAATTACTTCTGTGTTTATGTCCATATCAATTTTAGTTTATGCTGTAGATATTGGGGCTCTAATTTAAACACCCTGATATATATATATATATATATATATATATATATATATATATATATATATATAATCAGTAAGCTACAATGCGTCCTTTAATATCCAATTAAATGCTCTACCTCGGAAATAATATAAACAGAAATATATGTTACCGAAGGTGAATTTTTATTGATAATATGTTATGACGTCTCGTGGGTTAGAACCAGCTAGATGACAAGAACTCAGGACTACAGTGGATGCATTTTAACCAACGCGGCCTTCGGTAACATATGAAAATATATTATTTCCGAGGTAGAGCGAATTGATATTAAAGGACGTTTGTAGCTTACTGACTGAATATGAATCACGGTGATGATAAAAAAAGTCATATATATGTATATATATATATATAATAACATATATATATAAATATATATATATATATATATATATGAAGAGTCCTTACAGAGAGACAAAGAGAGAGAGAGAGAGCAGTCCTTCTAATCAATAACACACTGACAATGACAAAGAAAATGGCCTGTCGAATTATCTTCAAGGTGAAAAAAACGTACATATGGCCTCCGCAACAATGGCAGAATCAAACAGACTAAAATTAAGGCGCTCCACCTGCACGGTTTCCTTACTCTCGAAACTAGACAACGTAGGCTTCGACGTTATCAGTCTGAATTAAAAAAAATTTTTTTCCGATATTACTGAGCTTTCGGTATACTGGGTAGTCCAGAAATTCCTCATTTGAAACAGAAAGCCTTTTTTTATGTAAAAATTTCCGCACGTAACTTCCAAATATATTCCTTAATGATGGCACAAAATTCCTTAGGTTTATAACTTTTAAATAAATTAAAATGGTTATACTTATTATTATTACTCCACTACATATTGGTGAATGTGTGTGTGTGTGTGTGTGAGAGAGAGAGAGAGAGAGAGAGAGAGAGAGAGAGAGACTTCCAACTTTTTTTATTGCTTCTTCAAACGCTATAAATCACAAAATGGACAATGTACAGCAGACCTTCCCGCAATCCCAAACATCTATGGTTTATCGAGAGGCTGTTTATCTTCCTTTAATTTTTACAATGCTTTAGTGGCTCGACCCATTGAATTCCATCTATATAAGAGATGTTGCTTAATTCATCATGGAAAAAGAGGCTTCTGAGTTAAAATCAACGCAATGATGAAAATATTAATTTTTGTTATCAACATTCAATCATGTGTTCAAGGAATTAAAGACGATGATAAGCTTGAAGATATACGGGGATATTAATATATATCCAAAAATAGTAATGGTACTGAATTGTTATTTTGATTGAAGAACAATTTTAAAGTATTCATTTAACTCTTGCAGACAACTAAAGACATAAACATGGAAGGATAAAAGATATCTGTTCCCTCATGTAATATTTTAGCCTCTCCGGCCTCAGCGTAACCCGTTTCCGCTAACATCAAAACCCTACGAGATCGAGTCAAGTACCTCTAAGCACTGGACTTTTAGAATGAGTTTGCTGACCCAATGTGCAATTCCATGCTCCCACAGATGTGTAAGGGAGGTTATATTTTGTCCAGGATAACCCATTCAAGAATGACCGCATCCAATTGGTGAGCATATGTACCTTTGATAATTTATAAAAAAAAAAATTCCCCCGTTAACTGGTAAATTTGATAGCAATTTATGCTTTCTCTAAGTAAAATGGCTACAACGTAATTCCATTCGTGACAGATTGTGATACTATAATGAGTACATATATCTATCTATATGTATGTATGTATGTATGTATGTATGTATGTATGTATGTATGTATGTATATATATATATATATATATATATATATATATATATATATATAATATATATTTATGTATATATTATATATATATATATATATATATATATAAGTATATATATATATATATATATAATATATATATATATATATACGCATGTATGCTGCTCACATTGTGCAGTATATTATAACTATATGTATGTGTATATATATATAGAGTTATATATATACATATATATATTATATATATATATATATATATTATATATATATATGTATATATTATATATATATATATATATATATATGTATATATATAGTAATAAAAATAAATTGTGCCTGTATATATGCATATAATCAAGAAAAGGGAATATAAGAAACAAGGGTTTATTAGGGAGCAGATGTATGTATAATGTTTTAATGGGAAACTCATAATGCATAATGTATACTGTATAATATATGACTAATGTATAATGTATACTGATACTACTTAGGGACTGTCATTAAGACGTATGGCTTAATGCAATGAATAAACTCCTGTGCAGAGGAACACTGAGGAAAGATTTATTACAGAGAGAGAGAGAGAGAGAGAGAGAGAGAGAGAGAGAGAGAGAGAGAGAGAGAGAGAGAGAGAGAAAATTTTCATACAACTTACAGAAGTAGTGAAAGTTTCACTGTGCTGATACTAGCAAATGGGACCTAGTTTAGACTAAGTTTATGCAATTAATTGAATTGTTGTTGCTGCTGATTGCATATATATAGATTTACATATATATAGTATATAAATTATATACATATGTGTGTGTTTGTGTATGTATGTATATATGCATGTATATATGTATGGTTGGAGAGATTAAAAAATATGCATGAAATAAATAAACAGCTTAATTTACACACCTGAGCACAAAGTGACATTTAATATACAAGAAAAGTAATAACGCGTTTAAATTAAATCACGTGCATATCCGTGATTTTTAAACACGCAAACACATATCTATATATATATATATATATATATATATATATATATTTATATATACATTGTATGTAAACATATACAGTATATATATATACAGCATATATATAAATATATATGTATGCACGTATATCAATATACATTATATATATATGTATGTATATCTATATAAAAATATACTTATATATGTATATATATGCATATATATATTACATATATGCTTATATATATACATACATACATATTATATATACAGTATATGTATACTGTTTATATATATATATATATATATATATATATATATATATATATATATATATATAAGTTCTGATGTATTACGATATACTTTAAAGATTTTATTATTCCGGTATACAAAATCTTCCGATGTATTCATTGAAAAGATCTTATTATTCCGGTGGACAAAAAAAGGTACAAATGCAGAGTGAGTGAGTGATTTTGATCTTCCTTCCAAGAGGGGGAAAGTAGATGACAGGTGTTGTTGAGAAAATTACACATGTCAATAAGAATAAGCTAAAGATGATATGAGACAAAAGAAAATAAGAACAGAAATCGGAAAATATATAAAGAAGAAAAGACGAAGCAAACAATGGACAACAAGAAAAACAAAATAAATGAGATAAAATAAGAAAGGAAAAACTCCCACCTCCAGACGACTTCCCACAACCGCCGCCAACGACTTTTTACAATCAAAGTCATTAAAACCTCGAGAGTTTAATTACCCTTAGCGTCCCCGGCGTAAGCAAGCAGGTTATGAGGGTTAATTAGACCTGATAAGGACCGGCTTCGAATGGTGATGGTTTCCACGTTCCAAAACCGAATGGCCTCGTCGAAGCTCAAGTATCCTCTTTCAAAGGTCTTACGCCTCAGCGGCCGAGATGGGAACTGCCATATATTTCATTCTGGTTTGTAATAACATCATTAGATTATGAAGTAAAAAATACGTTAGTAACATCTTTCCAGCGGGTTCCTCTTTAGTGTGGGCTCTTCAGTGGTGAACTGAAGGCGTGGCTTCTTCTATAGTGGTTTCTTTTGACTAGGCTGGATCGAGAAGGTTTGTCTCTTCTGAAAGAGTTTTGTAGAAGTGATCTTTTCATGTAACCTCTGCTTCAGTGGGTCCTTTAGTGGTCTTTCGTTTGGACCCTCTCCAGTGGGATTTTCTTCAGTGGCTTCTTCTTCTTCTGTGACATCTCCATTTGTATTTTAGTTGCCTCTTCTTTTGGGAGCTCTTACGTGACTTGGCCTTTTCTGTGACTTCTTCTTCAGTGGCTTCTTCCGAGGCCTCGTTTCCGTGATTTCTTCAGTGGGCTCTTCATTGGCCTTGTCAGAGATTTCTTATGCAGTGGATTCCTCAGAGACCTCTTCTTAAACGAGTTTTTCAGGGATTTCTTCGTTGGTTTCTTCACTGGTCCATTAAGAGGCTTCTTTTTCTGTCAGCTTTAAAGCATTTATCAGTCGATGGAAAGCGTATGGAAGACTGACTGAATGAGTCATTTAATATCATTAGGTCGCGTTACAAACAAAGAAAAAATAATGAATTTACTGGCTCAACTCACCAGATGTCTTTATACCCTTATACGATGAACATTTAATAACATGGTTAAGCAATAATTTTTTGGACACGTTTCCCCCACTAAGACCCTTGGATCTGAATTTGTAAAGAGAATGAAAACATACGCTCACCACACCTGGTTTCGACTGGCGTTAGGAGGGTTGGTGGTTCAGCATTGAATCTTGTTCCTTCATTCTAAATATATTAGAGAATCGAGATCTAAACAGCTCATTGCTTGGGACACTTGTATTTACAGAGAAGGAAACATATGCTACCATGAAGTGGAATTATTCATCTTCATGATATTGCAAACTCAAAATGAACTTCTGTTAAGTTGCTCTATAAACAATGTCTTGAAAATCTCCTTAATGAAAACAATGAAAAGACCCATTATGCGTTAAAAAGAACAATCATAGATCCTGTTTCATTCAGAGAAAATGAAAGAACGTCATCTTTGAATATCTGAGCTTTATGCAGACGGTCGATGAAAGATAGTACAGCCAAAGTGAAAGATGATAAATTCAGAATTAAAAGAGATAAATCTACATACAACCAGAAAAAGATAAATGGTTGACTTTTCACTAAAGTTTCAAGAAAAACCTAAGGCTAAAAGATATGCGAGCAAGTAATGTGTCTTCCCTTCTTAGAAAAACTACCAAGTTTCTCTTCAGGCAACTTAAAAAAAAACGCAAACAAAAAAACGAAGTCTTACATCAAGAGATAAAAAAAAAAAAAAAGGAAATGTCCGTTTTTCCAACATCGGGAATGTAACCCAGTTTGTCTTATAAAAAATGTCTTTGCATCCGAAAATGATTTAATTTCGTTCCTATATAAGGGACTCCATTTAATTTTTTCCTTCGGTTTTTTTATTTACAAGTCCACTGAGATAGTTTTTTCCTGCGAAGAAAGAATCGCTTTCATTTCACACAGCAGAATGTTATCTTAAATTTCAATTTATATGTATATCTTTTAATTGAGGAAAATTCTTTTCTTTTTTTTCTTTACATGGTGAAAAAGACAGAAAGTTTCAGTACACAAAATATAATATGCTTTCAGAGGCAAAGAAAGTGAAGCCTGCTTATAATATGTTCTCAGGATGCAAATCCTGTAAAAGGTAGACTGCAAAATCCCAAGTTGTTGTCCTGATCACCTTTTGTTTGACACTTCTCAACCCTCCCCGTCCCTTCCCAACCACCTTCCATCTTTCTTAGCGCTCTATGGGAAGACCTGGGCTAGCTGGTGATATTTTTGGCTCCTCGAGTTATTGCTTTTTTCGTGATGGCGTGTGCTTTAACATGCGCGTGTATTTTTTGTTATATATATACATATGTTATTATTAATACATACACACACACACACACACACACACACATATATATATATATATATATATATAGCAGTTATATATATATATATATATGTATGTAAGTGATATATATTATATATATATATATATATATATATGAGTATATATATATATATATATATATATATATATATATATATATATTATATATATATATGTATATACGTGTATATATCTGTATTTGTAAGACGTAAGTATGCTATATATGCTAGCAAAAATAATTTTGGTTCCTAGTATGGAGAGAGAGAGAGAGAGAGAGAGAGAGAGAGAGAGAGAGAGAGAGAGAGAGAGAGAGAGAGAGAGAGAGAGAATTGAATTTGGCAAGGGATACATTTTTTCTATGATATAACAGCCTTTACTAGTAGTGAATACACGTAGGCACGGTGCATAGGAAATTAACTGAATTTTCAATTTTATCCTCGATACACAATTCTGAATTTTAGGGCATCATCCGGTAATTAGTTAAAAGCTTCTCTCTCTCTTTCTCTCCTACAAACGCGCACTCTTTTTTTTTTTTGTCTCAGTTGTCCGCGCGCACGCACGTCCAGGCTTTATTGTTTTATGTTTTACTAGAGCCACAGACACTTTTTCTTTCTGTTCTCTCTCTCTCTCTTTATCGCTTAACTTTTGGCTGAAAATTTTATTTACATTTATTTCCTTTAACAGAAATGGTGTTGGCAGCAAAAAAAAAAAAAAAAAAAAAAAAAAAAAAGTTGTTTTGAATAACGTAACACGGTTCAAAGATGGAATAATTTTTCCACTCGATGCCTTTTGTTGACAAACTGGAAGTCAAAACAAACTTCAGAAACATACACAGCTGGGCCATTGACACTTCAATCAGAAGGAAGGTACCGTAACCCTATGTGGTTAATTATATCGAACACAGCCACCAAACCAAACTGTCTTCTAGAAACTGGCGCAAAAAAAAAAAAAAAAATCCCTTGCAGAACCTACGGTAGTTCCAGCTGTGAAGGAGGTCAACTTTGTTTTGGTTATATTGCAGAACTTCTGATGATCTAAGTTGATACACTGATTACTGACCGACATAACGCAAGAGAGAGATTCAACCTGGGCTGGCGGCCACTGGAAATTCATTACCGTCTCCTCTAAAAGATGCACCTTCTGGGCATGCTCTGTGGCGAAGCGCTAGCCCTGGAATGGCATTTAAAAGATACACTTTAGAGTATCAAAGGTCATGAGAATAAAAATAATGACATTATAATTTTAATTCTGTATATGACCTTAGGAGATCTTCCATATCTGTTCACATAGACACACATATACATACATACATACATACATACATACATACATATATATATATATATATATATATATATATATATATATATATATAAAGTATATGTATATAATAGATATGGAAGATCTCCTTAGTGTATATATATATACATATATACATATATATCTATATATATATATATATATATATATATATATATATATATATATATATATATATATATATATATATATATATATGACTCAAGGAGATCTTTCCCATATCTGTTCACATACACACATATATATATGTGCATGAGTTTGTGTAAATCTCTGTATTTTAAAGTGCCCACTAAACGCACGTTTATGTATATATGTATATAGTAATATATATTATATTAAGATATATATTTACACACACACACAAACACACACACAGCTATCACACACACACATATATATATATATATATATATATATATATATATATATATATATATATATATATATATATAGTATATCAAATATAAGGAGCCCTTAAGAACTAAATGTATAAAGTTATTACATACTTCAGAGACCAACTGTCTCTCTCTCAGGCAAGTAATGAATGAGAAGGCTACAGAAAAGCAGTATTTATACCAAGAGGTCCATAGGTCAGCCGTTATATATATATATATATATATATATATATATATATATATATATATATATATATATATATATATATTACATATACACATATATGTGTGTGTGAGTGAGTGGGTACTTTACAATACTACACTACTATATGACAATAACATCCATACAAAGTACACACCACCACATGCGAAACAAAGCCCGTTCTCTTCCGGAAGACGTTATTCGACTTTCTGACAGGCCGAGCGAGCCGGAGCCACAAGATACGGAAACCACCACCGAGTCAAAATAAAAGGAGTAATTTAAATAGAATTGGTTGGCTGAGTTTCCCGTGGAGCTACAAAGAAGGCAAATCCTAAGTAGAATCCTCATTGCATGATAATACGGTCATCCTCTCGAAAAGGAAGAAGAACAGATCTTCGAGCAGAAGAATTATTTTGGCTAGGAAGGAAGGAAAGAGAAGGAGGAGGAGGAGGATTAGGGGAAAGGAGGGTGAGGGTGGGGGAGGGAGGAGGAGGAGGGGGAAGAGTGAAAGAAGAAGTAACAAGAGGCAGAAGAATTATTTTGGCACAGAAGAATGGAAGGCAGAGAAGGAGGAGAGGAATGATGAGGGAGGGAGGGAGGGAGGGAAGAAAACAAGGGAAGGGAAGAGTTGTAGGGGGAAGGGGGAGAGGAGGTGGCCCTCAAAAGAGAGAGAAAAAATGGGGTTGGAGTAGGATGATCTTCATACAAAGGGAAACGAAATAAATGTTCTGATCAAGAGGAACGGCTTGTAAGATCACAGGGTTCATGGCTCTCTGCTACCAAAAGAAATTATCATGAAAATGCCCTCAGAAAGAGAGAGAGAGAGAGAGAGAGAGAGAGAGAGAGAGAGAGAGAGAGAGAGAGAGAGAGAGAGAATTACTTGTAGCAAAGAAACTAGGCATCGTAGCAAAAGAAAGGCTGCAGAATTAATAGACGAGAAGGACCTCGAGATATTCACATGAGCGAAATTCATTTCGTCTTTCTTTTAGGAATTTTCTTTTTTCCCCTTTTCCTTTCTTTTCTTTTCTTTTTCTTACTTTTACTGGTTCGAGGAGAAATCTTCTTCATGCATTATTCATGTCATTTCGATAGCTCGGCTTTTCAAGTTTTTTTTTTTTTTTGAGATTAATGGGGTCGAATCTTCATTTATTATTTGCCTCTCTCTCTCTCTCTATATATATATATGGCTATATATATAATATATATATTTATATATATAATACATATATGTATAAATATACTTTAGAGAGAGCACACATATACATACATACCTCTTACACACACAATATATATATATATATATATATATATATATATATATATATATATATATATATATATGTATATATTAAAGATCAGGACAGTCAGCTAACAGAAAACTGGGCATAACCACAAAAATAGCAATAAACCTTTCACTTAAAGAAAAGTTTGTTGCAAATATTGCAAGTCAGGAAAATCAGGAATTGAAAAAGAATTCCAAAGCTAGGCCATGAGGGAGACGAAAGTTACTAAGAACTGTCATCCTTGTAAGATAACCGATTTCCCCTGACTGAATATTTGATTGGGCTTAGTGAATTCATAAAAAAAAATACAAGAGAGAGAGAGAGAGAGAGAGAGAGAGAGAGAGAGAGAGAGAGAAGCTCCCAAAATATAAGAGCAATACACCAGACATGGACGAAACAATATGAGAAAGTTTTAATGGAGAGAGAGAGAGAGAGAGAGAGAGAGAGAGAGAGAGAGAGAGAGAGAGAGAATTTGCATCATTTAACTAACACCTAATTTTTTCTTTAAGTAGCTTTAGCGACTTAACAATTAAAGTACTAAGCTGAAACAAGAGGTTCTAAACACTCTTCTACAATTAAAAAACAGAGAGGTTCTACTGCCTCTTCATACAGTTCGGAGACAAAAAGGTTCTATTTCCTCTTCATACAATTCAAAAACAAAGAGGTTCTATTTCCCCTTTATACAATTCAAAGACAAAGAGGTTCTATTTCCTCTTCATACAATTCAAAGACAAAGAGGTTCTATTTCCCCTTTATACACTTTAAAGACAAAGAGGTTCTATTTCCTCTTCATACAATTCAAAGACAAAGAGGCTCTATTTCCCCTTTATACAATTCAAAGACAAAGAGGTTCTATTTCCCCTCCATACAGTTCAAAAGAATTGGCTGGTATTGGACCCAGAGAAATAAGCAGAGGCTTTCTCTTGGAGGCACCGAATCTGGTTGAGTTACAGATCACCATTCAGAGTAACTCGCAAGGTTAGATTTACATCGCAAGGACAGGAGAATTCGAGATTAAGATTGGAAGCCAATCAATAAGAAAAATGGAGAACTGAATCATTCAGAGAGCAACACAAATACATAAGTATATCCTTCTAGGTGGCTGAGTGGATAAGTTACCTGCTATCCATGTATCAATCAGAAATAACATTGGTTCGAATCCTTGTCAAGGTGGGTGCAGTTGACATAAAAATTTGCCTTGCGGCTAGGTTATTTTCAAGGTGCAGTGAAAACTTTACTAATGGATCATTTGTGATTTAAAATTTGAAAGTACAAAAAATTCAGTATGCCAAATTAGTGACATTCTCTTTGACACAAAACACACACACACACACAAACAGCATTATATATATATATATATATATATATATATATATATATATATATATATATATACACATAAATATATATATAATCTTTTTATATATATATATATATATATATATATATATATATATATATATATATATATATATATATATTTATATTTATATAATAAAAGTATATATCATTAAGCTACAAATGTCGTTTTAATATCCACTTGACAGTACAACCAGCGACTTCGAGTCACGTTCAAGAATTGGATATTCCACATTTGTACCTTAATGTCTGTATATAAAATGTCACGGTGACGCAATCAAAAATATATAATACATACATATATATATATATATATATATATATACATATATATGTATATATATACATATACATACATACATACATACATACATACATACACACAAACAATGGAAGATTCTCGGTGTTCCTTCTCTCTCTCTAGATCAACTACAGCATCCTGCACCATATAATGTATTCGTTTACACTACAGTCTAATTGCTCATTGCATTTCATATTCATTGTCACTCTATACATACACACACATATGTATGTATATATATATACATACATACATTTATATGTATTACACACACATATATATATACACCGTATATATATCTCATAAAAGATATTAAATTGCATTATACATCTGTTTGTTTTTTATCATACACATATATCACTTTCATTTCCATCATACAAACCACTGGTCACAAAGTCCATTAGATTGCACTGTGTAACTATGTTCATTTTCATTATATATCGCATTCATTTTCTTTGCTATTTCCACTATAAAAATGATTACTTTGTGTCATTGTAACCACATATATTGAATTAAAGTAACACTTTTCCATTGCATATTCTATCGTCGTCATCATTTGACTACTTTTGTCATGATTCATACGTTTTACTATATACTATTAACACGCCATTCTGCATATTTGTTTGCATAATTTTCACAAACAGTTGTAATATACATTTCATTATTCATTTGCGTCACGTGTTCTTTGTTTACATTTAACGTTTCACAAGTATGTGCCATACATCATATTTCTATCTTTTTTCCTTATACAAGTAATGTTCATACATAAGTATTTCCCTTCAGAAAGTGTAACTAAAGAGTCATACAGCAAAAACATTTACACAATAATATTCTTACTCGCCATATATTTCACAGTTCATTAGGAACTTTTGTAATAATCATTTGCATCAAATATTATATTCACTGGCTTAATACACGATGGTACTGGCTTCATGTATATTTCCTCTCTTCTTTTGCAACATTGACAAGATTCACTCAATTCCTCATGTATGATATTTATTCGTATCATGATACTCTTATTCATCTTCTGCTTAATCAGCTGTACATCATATGTTAATAGCGTATTTAACATGACATGGCTCATGTCACCTGTAATTAGCGTAAACTTGATGTTCATTTACGAAGGTTTTCCTCCCTTGCATAATTTCCACCAAAGAAATTTAAAACGTTATACATCATATCCTTTTGTCTCATCAAATATTTATACTACAGGATTTAAGTGGTATTAATGATATCTATTTAAATCCTTAATCAATTTATATCAAACGTATTTAACATGTCAAAAATTATATCAATTTTCCTTACATTTCATTTTCACTAATAAAAATGCAACGAGATATACTCATATACGTAACTTACAAGTCACGATTTTTGCTATCTATATGTTTGTGAGCTGTCGCGCCGAGCCTCGGGGCATCCTCGCTTCAAAACAAAAATCTGCACGACGCACAGAGACTCTCAGGAAACAATCCAGCGCTCCTGATTCAAACGATCTTTCTGCATTCTTCAAAAGATACTTTATGTCCTTCTCAGAACTGTTATTAACTAATGCATGTAAAGGCACTAAAGCTTTCCTAACCATATGTATTTGGAATCTCTTCTAATTTGTATATAGACTGTTAACCATTCTTCCAGGAGTGAAAGCACATCTGATTGTATATGTTACAGGCAGATAGCGGCAGGCATTTACGAACTGCCTGAAATTTCAGGCGGAAAGCAGAAATGCACTTAGGACATTGATCCCTCAGGGCTAGTATTACTACTTACTGCAAATCTGTTCAAACCCACAGAACTAGTATTAAACGACGAAACAGTGTAGGTAAGTCACGGAACGCCGTGTTAAATACTATCCCCTGGGGGGGGGTGGCCGATCAAATGTCCCTAAGTGCATTTCGCTATCTGCCTGAAATTTCAGGCAGTTCGCGAAATGCCTGGTTTCGCTATCTGCCTGTAACATATAGATGTCCCTCTGTGTTCCCCTAACGTCAAATGCTACTTTTCCGCTCGCAAGAGTTCTTGACCTGTCAGAGATTTTGTCAATAAATTAGAATACCTCGAACCTGCCTCTTACTCGTCGCCTCGTTGTATGTTCACCATGAAAACGTCATATCAAATATACCTTGTATATCATTTTCACCACATCAGAATAGTCCCAACGAAATTCATTTGCACTGAATATAGATTTGCATTAAACATACATTTCCGCTTCACTTGCAACGAAACATGAAAGGAACACAAGAAAGAATGTGCAAAAAAAATTCATCAAGAAGGATTGTCACAGAACGCACACAAAAAATGTTAACGAAAAATATTCACCAAGAATGATCGTCGTGAAAACGGAAAAAAAACTGCCAAAATATAAAACGTAACCAAAAGACTTCAAAATAAAGTGTTGGTCGATCTAGAGAAAAGAAATGCCGACTCTGAATGATCAAAGCTTTCAAAAAAAAAGGAAGTGGAAAAAAAAGGAACAGAAAAAAAAATAGTAGAGGAAAAACGAGGGAGTCTTCCATATCTCTCTTCCTATTTCAAAGGGGACAGACAGCCGGGGTATCACAACGCCGCTGCTGCGAGGAATTTCGTATGCACCCAGAGAGAGAGAGAGAGAGAGAGAGAGAGAGAGAGAGAGAGAGAGAGAGAGAGAGAGAGAGAGAGAGAGAGACATGATATATGTAAATATATATATATATATATATATATATATATATATATATATATATATATATATATATATATATATATATATATATATATATATATAATATAAACAGACAGAAAGAAAGTGATGGAGAACCAGGGGCTGTGAGCGACAGACGGACAGACACGCACACAGACAGACAATCGGAGACACTGAAAGTTACAATACGAATAATGGAAAATCTCCGACCAACGCCAAATATATCGGCGGGGGTTGGGGGGCCTTTAAATCCTTTCCGGATTTGCTCCTCCATCCCTATCGTCTCCTGACGGGGCGCCCGGAGCTCTTTTGGTGAATAAACAATAAGCTCCATTAGCTCCGTCTTCAAATCCCTCCCCCGGCGTATCACTCCTTCCTGGAAGGGAGTAACGATACACCTGCCTGTCTTTAATGCCCAAGTAAATTTTGCAGGGGCTCTAAGCTGCATTTCGGCACAGGCTTATTATTATTATTATTATTATTATTATTATTATTATTATTATTATTATTATTATTATTATTAATTCATATGGAAATGGTTATTTTCATGCGGATACTTTTCAATATTATTAACATTATTATTATTAAAAATGTACGGTATTTCGAAAAGGCTACATAAATGGGATTACTTGAGAAACGCTTTTTTTTATTATTTCATATAACTTGATGAGAGAGAGAGAGAGAGAGAGAGAGAGAGAGAGAGAGAGAGAGAGAGAGAGAGAGAGAGAGAGAGAGAGAAATTTCCTTGAAGTAACGTTATATAAAAAACTATTCATACCGCGTTTCATTGCATTTATACAATACGTTTGACCTTTTCTTGTGTGAATCTAATTATTCCTCTGTGACCTTGAGAATTCAGGAAAAAAAGTTAAGTATACCTTAGTTTAACCAGACCACTGAGCTGATTAACATCTCTCCTAGAGCTGGCCCGAAGGATTAGACGTGTTTTACGTGGCTAAGAACCAATTGGTTACCTAGCAACGGGACCTACAGCTTATTGTGGAATCCGAACCACATTATACCGAGAAATGAATTTCTGTCACCAGAAATAAATTCCTCTAATCCTTTACTGGCCGGCCGGAGAATCGAACGCGGGCCTAGGAGAGTGCTAGGAGAGTACGATATCAACCCATCCAGTGAAGGGTTGAGAATTCAGGAGAATTCAGGAGTTTTACTGACTTTCTTTAGAGTATGCTTCCTCTTTCTGTATAAAGTTAACTCAATTACGCATTTTATTTCATATCAGGACGTGTTTATTTACGAGCCTCCATGATTCTCATAATTAAGCAGTCAGCATCTCTATTTGTCTTGCGAAACCTTTGCTTAATGAAGTCTGATTTTTTGTATACTGTCTGCTTTCGTCTATCATAAAATGTTTATTTTGGTTGTGAAATAAATTCTGAAATGTGGTATATTTTCGTAATTTCAGGCTTGCTTCATTTACATTTGAGTGAATTTCCTTTATATGTGATTGATATTCCTGTACATTTGACTGAAATCCCCTTACTTTTGGACAAAAATCCATTACATTTGACTGACAGGCCTTCAAATATGACCGAAATTCCTTCACCTTTGACAGAAATTCCTCGCCAAGCTCTCCTGTCGAGTCTTACCCTCCATGTCCCGTTTAAATCCCTTGATCACGCCTCGGATTTTGGTGTCGATCTCCCGTGGGTGTGACACAAATTGCGTTTCGCCATCTATTGCTCCCTTTTCCGGGGTTTTAGAATAACCGCCGTTCCCTGATGGAAGACACCCTCCCAGGATGACTGGGAAGCGATTCTCCACCTCTATCACAAAATGATTTTGCTCACTTTAAACCTCTCTGTTAAAACATGCCGACCTATACATGACATGGCGACTCTGTCACTCCAATGTATCTTGGCGCTCTGTGCGTCGCGAGGCTTAAAATGGCTGTGCGGAATCACAAAAACATTTCCTACCTATCCCGACACCGAAATATGACTTACCTGTACGTAGCGCGTTGTAGTTGTCAGTTAACTGTACCGGACGGCTGCTGTCCCGTAGCCGAAAGTGCCGTCTTATTAACGCTCGCTTCGTCGAATGTGATTTTCTGAAAAAGGACATTAACACGTTTTAGTTCAGTAAAACATTTTAAGCTGTCACATCGATTTCAGTTTCAGCGTCTGTCTTGCAATATCTAAAGCGTTTCGTCAAAGTATTTTTATCATTAATATTATTATTATTTCTTCATTTCATTAGATAAATAATAAGCAGCTGACCAAAGTTCATTTAGTATCCCGACGTTTCAGGGATGCCTATCATCTAAAAGGGTTAATGGCACCTGGGGATATATATATATATATATATATATATATATATATATATATATATATATATATATATATATATATATATACATATACATATATATATATATATATATACATATATATATATATATATATATATATATATATATATATATATATATGTTATAAATGATCTTCGGTCAGCTGTTTTATTGTAATAATTATTATTAACTACATGAAAATGCCATAACTTTTCTTAAAATTCTTGAACAAACGAATCAATGATATTTTGATTAATACTACCTATTATCTCGCAGTAGCCTTGACACTTTTCGCAAAGGGTCTCACTGAAAGCCACTACCACCCCACCCAGATTCCTGTGGCTCGTTAGAAATGTGAAAACACTGATTTTTGGAAAACGTTTACTACCCCAGGCCCATGTCCGACAAACAGCCACTGGAAGTGGCTTTTGGCTGTCATCGATTGTACATATTTTCTATGTTATGTAATTCTTAAGAAAAGATTTCTTCTCATTCTTACAAAGCGTATTATGGTCTTCAACTTGATTTCGTATTATTCCGCTTCTTTCTTTATTCACATAAACAATCGCGCAAAGGAAACTGGCCGGAGGACTGCGACCGCTTCCTGCCAATCCTCCCACCGCTGGAACTCTCGCTTTGTCTTGTTCCCTCTGGCGTCTCCTCTTCAGATAATTCCAGTGAAAGCAGCGCCGTCCGTACGAGCTTTTAGCCGTCATTCCCCATGCCCTTTGAAACCTAACAATTCAGAGTCAGTGCTTTGAATGCCTTCATGCTTTTGAACTCTCCGCCTGGCATAGCTTGTAAAGCCACGTTAGGTCTCAGTTAACAATTTGACGCTGCTCTCACTCACTTTGGATGCCCAGACCTGCTGTTTTTGATACCAGGTGCTCATGCCAGATTATTGGGGAGCGGTTGCTAGCCTCAAAATCATGCTGCTATTGGTCAGCATGGAGTCTGACAGGTGGTGGTGGTCACTCGTCTAAAGTGATTGAATGAACTTTACATGAGGAAAAAGGCTTACACACAGATACACACACATACACACATACATATATACATATATATATGTGTTGGTAAGGACAAATATATATATATATATATATATATATATATATATATATATATATATATATATAATATTTGTCCCTATACCAACACGTTTATATATATATATATACTTTTTTATAATCACAAATAGTAAATCACAAATGTGGATTGAAATCAAATATACAATACCTTGGGGATAGCTTACACCAAAAGGGAATTATACCTGACTGGTGCTTCTGCCCCCACCGGGATTCGAACCTGGACCTTTGGTTTAGGTACAACGATACACAGTCGACTCTGACTACTCGGCCATAAATTCGTAAGTGTATACTGTTATGAAAATATTGATAATAACAAAGTTTTAAATTCTAACTCTAAACATTCTACATTCTAAATAAACTCCAGTTTTGTACATCTGGTATTCGGTGAAAGAAACAAGAATATAAGCCATTTTTTTAAATCTTTTCTTTTTAAATCTCTAAAACTGCAAATCATTTTACTGCCATATCCATTTGGTTCTCACACGCCTAAGTGAATTTCAATCCGTGTGTAATTTCACTTTTATTCTCTCATCACACGAGAGGAAAAGGAGGAAAGAAAAAAACCTCACTGAGTAAAAAGGAGAGGAATCTTTTCTTCTACTTGGTTCGACAGACAGGCCCTTGTTGTTCGCAGTTTATACAGAGCATTCCAAAAATTTTCGAGAGAAGGGGGGGAACTTTTTCTTCCTCACCCTGTGGCGATCGGAGATGCAATTTTCAGTCATATTTTTAAAGACAGCGAGGTTTTGAGTTACCTGCGGATGAGCTGTTTTCTGTGATGCTTTCAACGGTAGCTGTTTTTAATTTTTTTTTGTTATTTTAAAGCGGCATTTTTTCAGTGACAAGTCTCGAAGGACGCTACAACGTTTACTACACTTTACTAAAGAGACGATATCAGTTATGTCGACAAGGAACAGTGGCTTGTCATGATGCAAGTAAGCTGTTTTCAGTGATGTGTTAAACCACTGCAATGCGTTTTACTGCTTGAGATGAAGCTTTTTCTGTAAAACTCATTCTGTCCTTTAGATTTTTTTCAGTTGAATTAATTTTTTCTTTCACGTATAATTTGTATTTTTACCTTCCGAGTATTTAAAAACTTCCATCATTCATATAATTTTTCTATTTTCTGTAAATTTTTTGTACACCACATTTTTTTCTATTTCGTTGAAGTTCATATCATCCTTCAATTCTCGCTGTGAATTTTACACATTTCATCCATTTTAATTTGAACTGATTCTATATGTTATATAAATTATCTATTTTCAGCGGAATTCATTCTATATTTTTCGTCTATTTTCAATTTCTGTACTTTACACATTTTATCAGTTTCGAGTTAAATGCATTATATGTATTGATGGGTTTTGTTTATGTCCTGTGAAATTGATTTTAGGCTTCATATGTTTTCTATCTTATACGAAACGCACTCAGTCTCTCAAATACTGCAGTCTATCTCTAGTGAAATGTATTCTATCTTTCGTATTTACGATGACGTTCATTCAGTCTTTCCTTTCTATTTCCTTTAGGGTGGGATAATAACCCTACAAGTAGAACAGAATTCCAAATTTCAAGAATCTCTACTAACTTCATCTTAATTCCTTTCAAGATTCTTAATCACTTTCCTTTATAACTTAAATATCCAACGTCCCTTTTAAATTACCAATGCTTGATTTTTACTGATTATTTTACTTGTGCTTTTTCTGTTTATAATTTGGAAGAATCTGAGATAATAATACACTGCTCTTGGCTATATTTCTGTAGTTGCAAGAAAGAAAGAAAAACGATTATTCCAACGAAAATTCATTAAACGTTTGCATGTATGTTTGTATGTATGTGTACACCAATCTATTTTAGATTTAAGTTAGCGTTCCTAGGGAACTGTAACAATATAGGACTCCTTCGTTGATGCAGAGAGAGAGAGAGAGAGAGAGAGAGAGAGAGAGAGAGAGAGAGAGAGAGAGAGAGAGAGAGAGAGAGAGAGAGAGATTCTGGGTGTCCTCAGCTTTGGCGGATTGAAAATTTTTGGTTTCCATTTTCATTTTTGGAAAAATTCATGCGACAAAGATGAGAGAAAATACCACTTGGACGTAGTCGAATTCCCGTGAATGTAAATTTTCCGTCGCTCTGTCTCTTCTTTTCGTTTCCCCCGTTGGACAAAGGGACGGGGAATTCTGTCGGATATCCTGTGGAAGGACGAAGAGAGAGAGAGAGAGAGAGAGAGAGAGAGAGAGAGAGAGAGAGAGAGAGAGAGAGAGAGAGAGAGAGCTGTTAATTGTTTTCAGTTGTTCTGTTGCTAGGCTGTTAACGTTGGCTAAGCCGCCTAAATTCGGCAAGACTAACACTGTTCGAAAACAAGGTTGGGGGAGACGATCGAGGGAAACAGGAACATGTTTGGGACAAAAGCCAATCAATTGTCTGTGTCTCCTTTTCTCAACATGGAATACAGACTTCGCTTGGCACCTGGTTTTTAAAGTATTTTGCAGGGAAGATAGATTTTTCGTTTTTGAGAATAGGTTTTGATTTTCTTTTAACAATTTCTCGAAGCCAAAACGATACGTAGAGTACCGTGACTTAATGTTTTTTTACACTGTAATGGAAAGTTGTCTATTTCCACATCAAAAACCAGTTAAATTTTTTTGCAGTTAATTCCCACATCAAAGAACACGTTAGGTTTTTTTTTCTGTCAATTCCCACATAAAAAATATAACTGTTGAGTTTTTGTATTTTATCAACGTCAATTCCCACATCAAAAAATACATCAACTGAATTTGTGTTTTTTAACGTCATTCCCACATAAAAAAACCATCAGTTGTGTTTTATGTGTGTGTTTCTAAGGTCAGTTCACTTATCAAAAACACGAGGTTTTATGTGCTGTTCTCATGTTAAAAGACAACAGTTGAGTTTTCTGTTTTTTTTAACAGTCGATTCCCACATTAAAAACACATCGGCTCAGTTCGTTTTTGTTATGGTAAAGTGCCACATCTAAACCACAACAGGTCAGTTTTTAGTGTTTTTTTGTTGTTGTTTTGAAGTCAATAACCACCTCAAAAATACAGTTGGATTTTATGTGTGTTAGGGTAAAATTCCCACATCAAAAACACATTACTTGAATTTGTGATTTTTTATGGTTAATTCCAACATCAAAACACATCAGTTGAGTTTGTGTCTTTTCTTTACAGTCAATTCCCACGTCAAAAACACATTGGCTGAGTTAGTGTTTTTTTTTTACTATCAATTTCAACATCAAAACTATGAGTTGAGCTTGTGATGTGTATTTTTTTACGGTCAATTCCCAAACCAAAAAACACATCAGTTAGGTATGTGTGCGTGTTTTTAGTTCCCACACGAGAGAAAAAAAAACCACTTGTTTACGGTCACTTCCAGCATTAACTACGGGAGAGAGCCGCAAGAAATCCGCACCTCTGGATGAAAACCGGGAGCGAGCGAGCGTAATCTGAGCTGATTAGGTCTCATATTGTTTGGCAATCCTCTTTCATAGCTGGTGATGACCTGGGCTTACGTCAAAAGCCGTTTAGGTCAACGTGTCGAGCGCGTAAACAGAGCTTAATGCCGCAGTGTTTTAAGCGTTGTGACGGTAGAGATTTTTTTTTTTTTTTTTGGTGCAGCGGAACTTCTGCTCCGAAGACTAAGATTAGCTGTTGTTTGTGGCCGGAAGTTTCTATTTTGTTGGTGAGTCGGGGTTTGACCGTGGTCGTGATTAAAAGTGGCTAGATGAGGCAGTTAATTGTGGCTTCTGTAGAGGCACTTCAGCGTATTTATTTTATTCTGTTACACTTCGAAAAATCATTATATGTTACTACTACTACTACTACTACTACTACTACTACTACTACTACTACTACTACTACTACTACTACTAATAATAATAATAATAATAATAATAATAATAATAATAATAATAATGATAAATAATAATAATAATAATATTCTTTAACTCTTCTCTCCTCTGATCATACCATCATTCGTCATATTCAGTCTCAAATGATTATACAAATCAACCACTTCCATTCCTCCACCACCTTTACTGACATTCATTGCTCCATCTTCTTGGTTTCCGTTTCCGAACAACTTACAAAAGCCCCTTTTACTCTCAATTCTCCTCTTTCAGACACTTGCAAACTCATTCACTGGTTTCTTCTCAGACCCATTTTTACGCCAAACCCGTCACTCTCCCACCTGCATATTCTAACACGTTTCACTTCTGGTCGGCACATACAGCTTTTCTCTTTTACTTTCAACATGTTTCATAACATTCTGCTATTTTTTTTCCCTCAACCAAAATTATACCATAAACCTTCTCTAGTATACTAGGTAACCTTATGTACTTGTAATATTTACCACCGCCTTCACCTTTATTCAACGGAATAATTATCACTCATCATTTTCATCAGAACCTTTCCTTCATCCTGACGCACTTTACAAACTTTGGTCAGCCACATAATCCCTTTAACACCACCACAGGGCAGCGTCTAACTTGCCCATCAATATCTGGCATCTTTACATTCTTCAACCACTTAATTTCCAAATATACATTCTCAACAAGCTTTCTCAACTTTACACGAAGTTTTTACTCTTTCGTCATTCAAAGTGGCCCCTCTGTATCCTCTACTCTTAATAAATCTTCAACATACTCACTCCATCGACCCAGGACTGCATTAACTTCGGATAGCATTGTTTCATTTGCGTCTTTTGTTCTAGAATCCACTTTTTAAAATTTTTTCAATAACCTTTTCCTCTGCACAAACTTCCCAGTGGAACAGCTTTTTAATATTCTCGTTTACCATCTGCCTCTGTTTCTTTGCCTTACTTTTCTATCTCCGTTTAATCTATCCAGTTGCATTTATGCACATGATATTCTCTTCTGTCATGCAACTGAACCTCCAATAATCTCTTTTTTATTATTTCTTCAATAACTTCTTTTTCCTCATTCCACCACATAATGTTTTCATTCTCTCCTCCTACTCTTTTGTATCCATAAAAACTTTCTGCCGCTCTCCATATAGCCCTGTACACGCACACACACACACATATATATAATATTCTATTTTAGATTCCATTTCACCCTTTAAATACAAGTATTAAATATAACTCAACAAAAAAATGCAAACATATGCGTAGCATTCACCTTTGGAAATTTCCCCTGTCAGTAATTCACGTGCGTCACAAAACCGCAACAACAATTCTGACATCTTACATTCTGCAACACTCTGCAATCATAATCTCTTCACTCCAAAAGGTCAGGAGGTCAAGGCAAAGAGAAATAAGATCAAATAGAATAAAAAAGAAATCCGGCAATATTTTTAACCGTCGCGGATTAAAAGGTATTATGTTTTACGTACTCCCCAAAAATAAATAGAGCGATATTATCGTTTGAAATTACGAAAACACACACACACATATATATATATATATAAATATATATATATATATGTATATATATACATATATATACATATATATATATATAATATATATATATATATATATATATATATATATATATATATATATATATATATATGTATATGTTATATATACATATATTTATATGTTATATAGCCTCGATGGCCAGGTCGGTTAGAGCAGCAGCTCAGACTTCTTAGAGGTCTGTGTCGCGGGTTCAAATCCGCAGCAGACCGGCCAGAGAGGCGGACACTTTGCTATCTGTGTAGACACCTCGGGATTACACATGTAATCAACGGATAGGTTTGCTTAAAGCAAATGGGTGTTACAGACTAATACACACACAAACAAAGCCACTCCAACATCTTCTAACAACATAACAGACACCTCACACGTCTCGACTGTCGACCTAACCATGCAACGACTCCTCGCTGCTGGGAGAAAGGGCGCTGGTGACTGGTGCAATACATGTACATACACTACCGGGATCTAAGCGATGACAGGCAGGGCAGCCGATCGAGACCACAGTCTACCCCAAAAGCCAAATCAAAGTCCTTCAAAAGAGGGCATCGTGCTTAACCCATATATATATATATATATATATATATATATATATATATATATATATATATATATATATATATATATATATATATATATATATATAGGAATGCTGTGATCATATGTTGGAAAAATGGGTAAATGAACGACGTTTATTCAAAATAAAGAAGTTAAATATTCAAATATAAAGCAAATTTAAATTGGAGATGAGTCGAAGACCTAATATAAAGAGGGTGATAATTCTGATACGGTACTGAATAAGAGAAAAAACTGGTTAGGCAGCAAAACATGAAAATGGAATGAAGTGATTAAATTAGAAATGGCCTCTTATATGGAAATTATACCTAAAAAGACTACAGGTGAAATATGAGTCATTTTGATCAACGAAATAATGTAAAGAAATTTCTCTAGAATGACATTTCTTTGGAAGTAAATTTAATTAATTATTTTTCTCCACTACTGAGTACTTGAGATTAATTTGCCATTAAACGAACACCTGTTAAAAAATAAGACTGAAAAATCACTAATTTTTAATTTAGTTCATATTCAATTATTTATTCATATTTGCAAAAAATTAATTGCATGAAATTTTAACAAAAATATGTGACAGGCGTTCCAAATAACTATCACAAAACAATGGAAATAAGAACAAAATTATGCAATGAAAAATAAAAATGATAAAGTGGAATAAAGGAGATCTGAGTTGTTAATCTCAGAGGAACAATATGATGATATACTTGAAATACATTATTAAAGGAAGCATTCACTCAAATGAATTTGCAATGCAGATACTTTCATGATTTAATATGTCAGACGGAAGTTGCAAAGGTTCTCTTTCAATGTTGTTGAATACTCTATAAAGCACTCGTCTGGAAACTACATATTATGTTTCCTAAACAGAATCCTCTTCTAAAAATCAAAGCGTCTGAATTTACATTAACTTTGGCATAGCTGAGGGTAAAGATTTTCATGCTATTTTAAGTGAGGAGAGATGTAAAACCGTCTTCTTGATATTGAAAACAACAAGATCTTTCGATAATTTTTTGGGCAATCACTTACACTTATCTAAGGGTTCTTCACTTTACTTCATGACACGTTTTGTTTTGAGATATTACATGTGTCTTGACAAAACAAGAGATCAGTGTATCTACTGTTCCATTATTATATAAGATACTATGTGATGTTAACACACACACACATAGATATATACATATATATTCTTAAGAATTTATCCCTCC
Organism: Macrobrachium rosenbergii; assembly: GCF_040412425.1. Lineage (NCBI taxonomy): Eukaryota > Metazoa > Arthropoda > Malacostraca > Decapoda > Palaemonidae > Macrobrachium > Macrobrachium rosenbergii. The sequence goes on from NC_089755.1 coordinate 34,737,492, forward strand.
CCCTCTAGCAGCCAGTGAGTAATTTAGTCAGGGAAGCATTTTCACCTTTCATTTGACTGTAGGGCCAAGAAAACATGGCGGACGAGGTAGGACCAAGCGTGTTTTGAACTAGAGAAAAGCGGTTAGCGCCTGTTTTTCACTCATGTAGGGATAACCTCCCACCTCAGCTGACCTGGGGTGGACAATAGTGACCCCCCCCTCACCCCCATCGCGCGATATGGGAGTAGCTAGTCCGTTATGGGCATGGGGACGTAGCCAGGCTGTGAGAGAGATAAGAACTTGACCTCTAAGTACTTAATCTTAAGACCTTTTTTTTTCTTCACTCTTTTGCTGGCTGTATGACTCTTGGCAGGTAAGACGTAAGCTGAGACTTTGAAGCAAACAACTGGGGAAGACACGCTCAGTTTTCCAGGAAAGCACTCCGCAGCTAATGCCAGTTCGAGCAACAAGCTCGGCGCTTCCTTTACGCTGGTGAAACTAACGCACACATTTACGGCCCAGGTACGTTCATCTGCAATTAGTCAATACGTCAGCCCTTTCCCTTCCCCTGCGAAATTCCTTGATTTTTCCATTCCTTCAAACTTTGATTTTCTCCCAAAAAAGCAGTCCCTTTGTTAAGTCTCCCTACTCTGAGCAGCCCGTGAATTGCCCCATGACTTGCTTTGAAATCAACCTAATATGATTCAGTGATAAGTATTCAAATATCCCCACCACAGTGCAAATTAAGGGCAAATTGGTTTAAGTGATTAAAGTGTTTGATTCCTCCCCCGTGCGGAGATTTATTGTTTAATTAATAGCAAGGGAGGTTTCCTTTCTCCCCCATGGTTGTACTAACTCTGACCTCTCTTACAGGAGCCATCTTATCCTGTCAGTCCGCAAATCTATGCCCGACTAGTTGCTGACTGCCATCAACTCTGTAACCATTCTGGTCGCACCCTGATTGCAGAATCTGTTGCCCACACAGAAATCATCTTATTACCTGATTGCCATTACCCTAGAGTTCACCCCTTCCAATGTATTACTGTCTGTGAATTGATGCATTTTTTAACATAAGTCATTTGTTATACCGGGGTATTGTATCTGTGACCCTCATATTTACATTGCTTGTTGCAAATTACTGCATGATTGATCTACTGTAAATTGTTGCATTTTTTTTTTGGTCTCGTATATTTGCCCCATTCTCTGTAAATAAACCCCTTTTTAATTGTAAAAGAATTCAATTCCAAATGGCGACCTTCATTATTTCCGTAAATCAGGAATAGATTCTAATAACTTGTTCCACTTCCCCCTTATACCGGCAGTTTATGAAAAATATATTGTTATATATATATACACCATATATATATATATGACATTATATATATATGTATGTATGTATATATACACTAGCCTATATATTATATAGACTAGAAACGAATATATATATATATATATATTTATATTTTTATACATACAGTACACACACATATATATATGCACATACAATTTGGCATAAACACTCCTTCCAAACTATTTTCTTAAAAAGGCAATTATCATTGATTTAATTACACTGAGGAGGGGAACTTCAGAATGAGCTGGAATATTTTGCCCTTCCTAACAATGCCCATGTATATAAACTACGCTTTCTAGGAAATTTAATCATATCTTCAGCGAAACAGGGACCTTTTCTTTAGGTAAAAACAGAGAGGTAGGCGCGAATTTTGTGTGACAAAATTTCCAGAGAGTAGGACAGTGGAGAGAGAGAAATGAGACATAGGCATTCCTCAATACCAAAATACTCGAACTTCTAGTCTGGTATCCAAATTGCTCGAGAAGAGAGAGATAAATTCTTCAAGACCAAAACGGCCACTAATCGTACGTATTCTCTCTCTCTCTCTCACACACACACATACACTCGTAGGCTAGGAGAAGTTATAGCGATCTCTGGCAGTAAATGGCCAGAAACGCCACTGGTTCTGTTGAGTTGGCGTGTCCGGATCGTCCAGGTTGAGAAATAAAACCTTTCGAGCAGCATTTAACCACCTCCCAGTGTATTAAAAAGTTAGAGTAAAACTTGCAGGTAGGAAGGACCACGAGGGCCTTGAGTAATTCCCAGGAGGGAACCCTGCAATAGTTTATCGAAGATTATTAGAGCGCTTTGTCTTTCCCCAATTTATTAAATCTCATTATCGACAAAGCCAACTAGCGTCACCTGGCCATTTCTGTTGACTCAGTTCCACACCTCTCTCGTTCACTTAATGAACTTGTTTTTCCCTAACGTCACTGTGAAAGATATGAATATTTTTAAACAATTTCGACCTTTTAGTCACGTGTTACTTGAGCTTCTTTTCGAGACAGTTCTCCTCCATGTAAATATAAAAGTTCATTGTAGAAGTTTGTCATATTTTACTAACATTATTTCGAATTTTTTTTATTTGCTCATTTCATTACAATGTCAATTGTGCAATGCATCACAATGTCAATTCTGCAATGCAAAGTTATTCTTCAGCAAGGAGAGAATTCAACCATTGTTCTTCAGCTTTGTCCTTTTATTAACACGGGATTTTCTCTTTTATCTATGATTTTGAAAACCAATACTCCACAAATCATAAAAGCTAAATAATCCCCATTTACTGGTGTAACTATTTTTCTAAACTTTAAACTCGTTACTCATTTATCATACTCAAGTGCGTGAAATTTACTTAATCACCTGTCGACTTAGCATTACATCTCGTATAATTTAACGAGACTTTTTGATCCTTAGCCCAAATCATTTCATACACGTAGAAGGTTTCGCTTATCTGACTTTTTCTTCTGTCGTTGTTCAATCTGTCGAACCAAGATTGGGTTTATCTCAAGGTGTCTCTTATACTCAAGTTCTAAACTGCATATTGAGTGCACTCCCCTCATCCTACCGTCCCCATGTCAGCAGCAGTTCTAGTTCTCTATCTAGCCACCCACTTGTGTCACGCCTCTGTTCTTTCCTCATAGTACCACTCACCTGTGGCACTGCCAAGCACCCAATCACTGAAGCAGCTTATCTTTCTCTGAGCCGTTCCTTTGGCATGAACCTTTCATGAACTGTAGTCTCTCATTTACTAGGTCGAGCTAGTTCTTTCTTGAAGGTGCGTTCTTCAGTCGACACCAGTGCCATAGGTAAATGCACTGTTCATTTTTGCATTTAACTGGTTAAAGCAAAGGGGCACCACAGTGCCAGTCTCAAAATAATCACTGCAAAACTGCAATGTACATTCTTTTGGTTGAGAAACAGAGTGCCATCACCAGTGTTTCCAGCCATAAGAACTTTGTTTTGGCACTCCCCTTAACAGTGCATCCACCCATATGACCTTTATAGAGCCTTAGGAGCAGTTGAAAATTATGTTTCTCCCACAAGGAACTCTAAATTCTGTTTTTAAGCATTTTTGTATGTAAAAGATCCCAAGGTCTCTCTTCTTTGTGCAAGTTCTATTCATACTTGTGAAATCGTTTTCCTTTTAGGCTTTACATAATTTCCACAGTAACCAGCTTAAAAGAATTTTGTACCCTGAAGTGGCAAATAAAAAAAAAACACTTTCATTATTTTATTCAAAACCCTTCTAAAACCTCCAGGCAATCATCTAGCCTTTTATTTTAAGATTTATCAATAAATATTTTGTCAACCTGTTAAGCATTTAAAATATTCTGAACCTATAAACTAGGGTGGGGGCAGGCTTTTTTCAAAAGTTTCTTAAGGAGCAGATTGTTGAAAAAGAATTTTCCAAGAAGACCAGAGTTGCCTTCAAGAAGAAGAAAGAGAAGAACGTAAGACTGAGTCAATTGAGAGAAGAAGAAGAACACTTTTTGTCCAAGATAGCGTTCAAAGAAGAAGAAAGGAGAAGACCAGCATGAACTAAGTGTTCTCCTCAAGGACTCTCTCTCTCTCTCTCTCTGGAGAGAGCTCTCTCTCTCTCTCTCTCAGAGCTTTAAGCACCCAAAATTTAGCCCCACCTCATCTGACTAAATCATCCTATCTGACAGTCAATCCCCTGGGTGTCAAATGGACAGAAGATGAGCCGAACAATGACCAAGTGATTGAACATTTTGAGTCGTCCATCAGCCCGGCTGAGAGGGCCGTTGCTCACTCCTCATCAGCGATGAAGGCTAAGATCGAAACCGACGCATTGGAAAGTTTCTCCTTGAAGTAACAGGGAGAAGACGAAGAGAGGTACGTCGCTAAGGCGCCTTGAGACAACGCGTTGAGAGGATAAATGTTCGATTATACATTCCCGGGATGGCTAAGAACTAGTGTTTTCTGGAAGAATGGGTTTGAAACAAGAGTACATTGGGACCCACTGGTTCGAATCTATGCAGTGCGACAGCTGAGGAGACGTTCAAGTGTAGTCCATGCTGGAGACTCTCTTCCAGTGTGTGCCCAGGAAAATATTTCTTTCCAGTGACAAGCAGCCAGGAAATATGTTCAAGGAAGATTAGTTAGCTGATGCAAATGGGAGACGTACTGCCACCCCATCCCACAGCACCATGCAAACACAGAATAGTGCCAATAGACATTTATATCGGGCTTCATATATATATACGGAAATGGACCACCTAACAAACCTCCATGCACCATATCTGTAATAATCGGTAATCAAATGTTAATCAGTATAAATACAGGGAAAATAATCAACCATTCGACCAACACTCAGCAGCCTACCAATAACCGAAGCTCTTCCTTTTTACTTTTTTTCTTTTTTTTCCAGCACACCATCACTGCCGCTGAGATCATCCTAAACTGGGACCCTTTCGAGACTGTGGAGCTCAGGGTCTGTAGACGCTGGGTTTTTCTCGACATGCCCAAAACATGGTCTCTCTTGTTTTTGTTTTAACCTGATCAGTGCTTCACCCTGTATCTTATTGACACCATTAAGAACTCATGTCTGGAGAATCTGACACTGCCCATCTTTCTTTATTTCATTCTGGATGGTTCAGCCCACCAGTGCACTTCTTTTGTCTGCCGAGGACTGGCTCAGATATTTAGCCTGATTAGGTCAGGAAATCATTTATAAACAGCCAGTGCCAAGTGTAGATCAGTTTATAATGACACTGTTGAGCCTTACTTAACAGTCCTTTGACTAATATCACTTCAAACTTAGCGTGAACACCAATTTGACTCATAAATTCTCTCAATTTTTCCTGCCGATCCGAAACCATCTGGAGTTCCTTTGATCGTATCCTCTGGGATGTTCTCACCCCATTAAATCTGTTGCCTGACTGCTTCTGGTAGTAAATCCTCAGGATCTTCTGAATACACAGACTCTTCATAGTTGGCTCCCTTGTGCCAACTTTCCGTTTATTACGACAATGATGCAACCCACCTATGTTTCATTCCAATAAAAGTTTCAGATCTATAGCACAAATCGGGTTTCAATTAAACTAATCCATCACGTTTGGATCTCGCCAACTACCACTCAGTACATGCAACATAAGAGGGTTTCAAAAGAGTCAGAGTGCCCCAGCAACAAACACAGCAGCCATTTCTAAAAGAAAGAAAGAGGCCCTGCCTCTCCCGATTCGAGACAGAATCGCTGTCCCAATCACACCAGGGATAATAGACGGTCTTGCTCCCGATCCCTCTTCTTCTCTGTCTATTCCAACCCCAATGCCAATCCCACTTCCAGCACTGGTCAGTGCCTAGCTCCACCTAGAAGCAGCTAATCAGCTGAAAACTAATGAAATAAATAGGACCCTGAGTTATGCCAGTGCCGGATCTAGAACCTGACCCAGATCCTCCTACGAGATCCACCAAACTCACAACCATGAACATCCCTGTCATTTTCTGTCTTCCCACACTCTCCGCCTGCCGAGGATTCCCTCTTCCTGTACCCTATTCCCACCACCCAATTCCAGCCAGGATGCAGACACTGGTCCCTTCCCACTCTGCTGTCTTACAGACAGCATCCGAAGTGAAGCCTGAAGGACTGAGGCTTGCCCTGATTCTGCTCTCGGGAAAGAGCCTTGGCCATTCTTCGGGGTCAGACTCATCGGGCACTAGAATCAGCCAGACTCGGAGGCCCTGGCTACGACAAGAGGGGCCGGAAGAAATCCACTGACTAATTACGAGCCATAAGCTTTCTTCTGGCACTCTGTGCCCCATTGGCACATTAGTGCTTCCATCTCAGAAATCCTGCACCTGCCCAAAGGAATGTAGCCTGTGTGGGACCTCTGGTCAGAAGTTTTAACAATTAACCACTTAGGCTTGTACCACTAACCTTTCCTTAACTCGTTCTCCCAACCCAATCTGTTCAAACTTTTCCATTACTAATTGTTTCTGGGATTTCCTATTAATCCGATTGACGAATTTTTGCATGTAAATCATTGCTGCCAATGATAAGCACAGTGCCACATGCCAGGTCGCTCATGCCAGAGTCAGAGGAATCAGATCTAGTTAGGTGGTTGTGCATTTGCCTAGTCACAAAGATTGTCCTGTTTTCGATAACAAAGTGTTAGCAGAAGTGTCGATTTGTGCTAGCTTTTTTGTAGATGTGTCAGGTGTCTTAGAACCCCTTTCTTTAGGAATGCTTTAATTTTTTTGTTAGTTGCTGACGATATTTGTTTTTTATGCTGCTTTGGTGAACATCATGGTGGCAGTAGCATTCTTTCGTCCTTGGGCTGGGTGAGGAGATTTGTTTCCGAGTTGTTCGTGGGACGACAGTTTGTGGGCGATGACTTAGTCCACTGACCAGAACGGATGAACTTTTGGAATTTTTCAAAGTTCATCTGACCAACTGACAGGTGATTGCACATGTGTACAGGTTGTAATTTTTGATTTTATCTTTGTTCACGTGGCAGATATGTTCCTGGGATTTTCTCTCTCAGCCAGTTGCTGGACCACAATTTGAATCAATCCTTGTATAGGCCTAATTCATTTTACTTTTAGACTTTCTGAGGCACTATCTGTAGACAATTTGAATTTTTATTATGATAACAAATTAAAAAATTAACTGTGACTAGGCAATTTATAGGTTTAGTCAGTGTCCTGCCTTTTTTTTAAAAGGTGTTATTAGTGAAAGCAGGCTTCACAACCATTTTTATATAAATAACTGAACCAACCCCCAGGTCCAATTCAACTCAAAGGGTGGGGTATTTTTTGTACTAAAATAAATCAGAAAAGAAAACGAGAATACAAGGATTCTGATGTTGCAAAGAAAAGATAAAAACAATAATTTAAATACATACACACACACACACACACACACACACACACACACACACACACATATATATATATATATAGTTATATATATATATATATATATATATATATATATATAGGTGTGTGTGTGTCAATATATATATAATATATATATATATGTATCCATTCTAGAAGATTTATATATATATATATATATATATATATTATATATATCCCAATTACTTAGTCTTTTCTGAATATACATACATATATATAAATATATGTGAGATACATAAAAATATAGAAAAATATAGCTCTGAGATATCTATACGACTATATATATATATATATATTTGGGAAGTCTTATACAGAAGTTTGTATATATATATATATATATATCAAGAACTATAGATATATATAAATATACGGGTATATGTTGTATATATTTATATATATGTATGTAGGAATATATATATATATATATATATATATATATATTTTGTACTTTGTTTATATTTATATATATCTATATATATATATATATATATTTATATATAGGTTATATATATATATATAGTTTGCTATATATTTATCATATATATGCAATTATATATAAATGGATATACATACATATATATAAATATATATGTATATAATACACCATACGTTATATATATATATATACTATATACTTTATATACTCTGGTAAAGGATATATATTATTCATAGGCCGATATATCCGAGAATACGGCACCTTTTGGAATATATATATATCTCGAATCCATGTATAATATATGATATATATATCTAATATTATATATTTATATATATATATATACACTGATTCAATAAAGTTATATATACATCGTTTGTTTTGAGTCTACATAGGCATATATTCTTAAGTGATATATAACAATAACATATGAACGTTCTTTGAAAAGGATATCTTTTATATATATTTTTCTATGATAGAAAAGGATTTAATGTTTCAAAGGATGATGTAGCGCATCATACATATAGATAGATAGATAGATAGATATCTCCCTCCAAACCCACGAGGGAAAAGTTTTACAAAGCATCTTTTGCTACATTTATATTTATTTCCTTTTAAAAATGCTTTGATTTTCGTGGAAATAAAGCTTTTAGAAAATCTGTACAGTTTCCAGCCGGGCGTTCTGGACAAGATCAACTTGAAATTATTATTATAGATAGATACATATACATAAATATATGAAACATATATATATACATATATTTTATATATATATATATATCCAATGTTGTGTGTGTATGTGTGTATACAGATATTTTTCTGGCGCTCTGTGCGCTTTGGACTCTGTCCCACTAGTTGGAAAATAATGTGGAAGACATTTGTTGTTGTTTTGAAATGGTAATTATCTCTGTCCAGTAATCCAGTCAGACTTTTAGAAAAAGTTCTTTTTTGTTTCATTCAAGGCTGTTGCAAAAGAAATTTTGATCACCTTATTAAGGAGAGAGAGAGAGAGAGAGAGAGAGAGAGAGAAGAGAGAGAGAGAGAGAGAGAGAGAAGAGAGCTGGTCGTGAGCAAGGAATGATAAAGTTTTTAAAAATAGCAGAGTGTTGGGGATATCTAGTTTTTTTATGGTACCAGCATCAATTTATAATAGTAGATCTTTGAAGGATACAGAGTAGTTTAAAGCTTGAAATTTAAAGAAAATTATCTTCGGAAGAAATAATTTTTTAGCTCTCAAGAACACAATTAAAGACGCACGGAAAACTTTTAAACTGAATTCTGGAAACCCAGTCACCATATACTTTGGAGGTTAAAAGGTTTGGATTTCTTTAAATCAAATTACCAGAATAACTGGGCAGAATTGTGTGGCCAATAGTACAAAATATGTGAAGTAGAAAAGAAAATGAAGAAACAAATCCACAGTTGTATATTTGCCTCTAAATATATGTACCTCATATACATAACTGTGGAATTGCTTCTTCATTTTAAGACTCATGCTATTATGCAGCACTTTTTTTTTATTACTAGTATTATTTTTTTTACCAATATGAACCGAAAGACTACGGGACAAGCTCTCATGACCTTATGCTGAAACTATTACTTAAATAGTTTGCAACAGAGTTTAAGGGACGGCTGTTCCATACGAGTCATTAACTGGAAAGAGCCATAGTGTGAAAACATGTTAACTAGTTATCACATTTTATGACCCATAATAATCATAGATGACCTGAGATATATTAGAAAAATACATTCAGCTGGTGTTGACCCTCAGAGTTACAGAATATTATTTTAGGAAAAAGATGAGAGAGAGAGAGAGAATGAGAGAGAGAGAAAATTTTATGAGAGTTTTTTAAGATATGGAGTCCCGCTTTTTCGAGGGGATTCTCCATCTCTATTCACCACATCCCATGCCCCCTTTGGAGGAAGTGGCTCTAGAGGGGTACAGCCTTCTGGTTTCCGCAGTAAATCTTAAGGGATGAGAGTGCTGTCACCACATTTACGGCTATATGGACTGGTGAGCTTCAGGACGAGAGCAGTCCACGGACCTAGCAAATATGAGCCGTGCGCTGTTCCTGCACTGCCACGAAAAATGTAAAACCAGCATTTAATGGAAGTGCAGTCTGTTTTCTATGAACATTGCACAATTCAGCCTTTAGATGATCACGTAGTTCAGGGTCAAGTGAAAGTCACACAGCTCTTTTGTTTGATGCACACGCAATGGGAGTATGTATGTATGTATGTATGTATGGAAGCTTATGTGATTTACAAGCAATATGAATCTACCACGGAAAAATGTATTTGATACACTCAAAATACGAATCTACCACTGAAAAACGTGCGAATGAATGAATGTATGTATTTATGTATGTGCGTATGTATGTAAACATGCCTTTAGCAGACTTCAGCCATCACCTTGGACAACACCTTTCCTATTACTCTATTTTCTACAGAGAGAATAGATGGGTGGTTGGCGGGGAGGGGGTTGAGAGTAAACTTTAGGAGAATCCTTAAACCTGAAGACATCAAAGGAGCCGAAGAAAGCCCCTCTCTAATGGAAAATGTTTTGTAGATGGGAAGCTAATGTACATGACACTCCTGATGCCAGTTTCCGAGGCCTACTATGAAATAAATATATAGCGAGATAAAGTACAGTATGTGTGTGAAAGTATGTGTATATAATATATACAGTCATACGCCAGTGAACTATATAGATGTATTATATATATAATATATATATATATATATATATATATATATATATTCATATATTTGAAATAAATAAACATGCATATGACAGTATGTAGTATGTGTATATAATATATATATATACATATATATATATATATATATATATATATATATATATATATATATATATATATATATATTTATTTATCACATCATGTGACAGTTATATATACAAACGTTAAGCTAAAATTGTCGTTTACTTGGGGAATATCACCGAAGGGGAATGGTAAGTAATAAAATGATTTGGTACCTACAGTAAGTGACTCGAACGCCCGACAGCACCCGTCAACCACTGGATGTCGTTGCTGGGTACTGTCTGGTGTTCGAGCCATTTAGGTATTAAATTTTATCATACCATGATATTCCTGAAGTAGCCCGAATTGGATATTAAACGACATTTATAGCTTAATGTTTTTATATATTATGTATACACACACATATATGTATGTATGTATGTATTTATGTATGTATATCTGCACATGTATCGCATTATTTGGAATATTACTGAAAGGTGCCTGAACGTAAAAAAGGGAAAATATATCCCATGGAAATGTAAGTACAAATACGAATGTATCACTGAGATTGGCACTGAAAGCAAAATATATGCATATACAAAAATGGACATACATTCACATTATTAAGAAGAATTTTACTGAAATAGGCTTATGTGTGAAAAATTCAAATATGCACTTAATAAAAGTATATATAATAAAAATAATCAAAATATTTCGCCTGTTACTTAAAGGCATATTATGTAAAAACATACACACAGAAAAGTATGACAGTACATATTTCTGAAGGTGTTTCGCGTGTATCCTATTTTCCTAAATTAACACCAAACATCTTTTCACTGCGATTCAAAGAAAGAATGGAATTCATCCCCCAAACATGAATATATGTTTTCTCTATTGTACAATATTCCCTGATTTTCCTTGCTTCCAATCGGGGAAATAAAAAAAAAAGAATCAGAAGCGAAGGAAGATAAAGATCTTCTCGTGTAGCACCGTATTTCCCAGAAAGAATCTCTTTTCTTCTTTCACGATTAATTTTCCCTTTTTTCTTTGTCCCCCAAGAGTCACTCGACTTTCTATTGAAAGGATTTCAAAAATGACTCTATTCTTTCGCTCTCCTGTTTTGGAGGAGCGGCGACCCTATAAAAGTTCCACCCAACTTTTCTGATATCTCGGAGCGAAGACTAATTAAAGCACTTCTGATTGTCGAACTCATTCAGGTTTTTTCTTTTACTTTTCACGGAAGAGTATACATGACCAAAAAACAGCTGTATGTACACGCATGAATATATGCATGAAGGCACAAGGCGATAAAGGTGCACTACACATGCACGACCGTATAGTCACAGTCACGAAACTACGTACAAATTATTATCTATCTACCTATCTCTCTCTCTCTCTCTACCTATCTATCTATCTATCTATCTATCTATCTATTATCTATATATATATATCTATCTATCTATCTATCTATATATATATATATATATATATATATATATATATATATATTATATATATATATATATATATATATATATATTCATTGGACCTCAAGAGACAAAGAGTGGGTAATGGGATTAGTTTTCATAAGGACAAGCACAAACGTGCTATTCAAACAAGTCTTTATATACATTTGCATGCATATTTATATAAATTTGAGTACCTTTCGAGTCAAATAAAACTGAGTACCTTTTGGGAAATCCAATATATTTCGACGCAATATCGTTTCAGGAAAGACCCGACGGCCTATCTTCAGGCAGAAGCTTCATCTCGGCGCAACTCGACCTACTGTAGTCTTTGTACGTCCGATCTCCTTTACTTCGACCTTGGGTGTTTTAATAAGGAGGATCTGAATATCTCGCTGTTCAAGCAATAACTTTACCGTGATCGGTATCCTGCAAGCACGGCTCCCTTTAAGGGGGATAGTACAATTTCGGATGAGCGGGAGGTGGATACAAGCTTGGAAGAAGGGAGGAAGAGACAAATGGAATTGAATTTTTCGTTAACAGGACGGGGCATGAAATACTGTTGGTATAAGTATTCCATAAAAATCAAGCCAAGTGAGAATCTGTCACCTTTGTCAGTCATGACGAATTGGCGAAGGTCATATTCAATTATAACAAAAACCATTAAAATCTATATAAAGGACCTTGATAGGAATACGCCTTCCCCAGTGTAATTATTACGCACACTAGTAATTTTAACGTTATCACATTGGTAAAATATCACTTCCCAAGTGAAGTTGCAGTAAAACGAATTACTTACTACCGGTATACTCTTATGAGAAAACCGACCAGTTGTATCACCAATGACAACGCTTAACTCTCCGGAATAATCACCCCATATTTAACGTACTTCAAGGCACCAAACGAGTAAGACTACGTAATACCTAATCCACGTATATCATACATTATGAAAATCATTATCTGACACAATAAGTATGAAATAATTAATGAAAGCAATTTTCTATTGTGTATCGTGAAACACGTCTCCATAGATTCTGACTATGAAATTACAGTTATAGAGTAAATTTCCGGGAGAAAGTTTGAAGAAAAAATACTGAAAACTTGGATAATAATTTATATTTCATTGTAATAATATGAACAACTTATATTTTGAAAAGATATTCAGGAAACTAAGGAAATTAAACAATGTTAAAGAAAACTAGGCAAACTTGAATTTCTTACAATTGAAAAACAAAACTATATTTCAACATAGGTGTCCTGATTCCACTGAGACTCTCTCTCTCTCTCTCTCTCTCTCTCTCTCTCTCTCTCTCTCTCTCCGTAGCTTTGCTGCACTCCCTTGACAGAGATAGGAATACATTTGCATGCGCAGTTTTCCAATATGCTTCTTAATCTACAGAAAGACGGGGTGATATTTATTCCTTCACTTTGTTTATTGTTCATCTCTGTAAAGGTTATCTATGCAAATGAATAATCCTCCTGCCTCATAAATTGTGTTTGTTATTTTGGCCTAAGACTGAAAGGCTTCCCTGTTTTTCCTGAAGTATTCTTGTATTTGTAGAACGGAAGTTGAGCTGCTCTTTGATTACAAACGAGGGACTGAAGCGCAATATTTAAACAGAGGTAAGAGAGAAACTAGGAATAGTCACTGGTAATTACAGATCAGTTGTACCTACTTTATTAACATTTTTGAAATTACAGGTAGAAATCTGAAAAAATATACCAATATATTACCATTTAATGCGAGGGTCTAGGAAGTATTGATCTCTAAATGTTAACTAAGCCCTCATTTGAAAAAGCAGTCTGACATCAGTGACTGAAACAAAATAAACAAAATAGTATTCTGTTAACATTTTCTTAGGTTTCCTATCGCAGTGATTACGCCGAGAGTGTTGCGAATATAAACAAATCACACACATTTATATATGTGTATAATATATATATATATATATATATATATATATATATATATATGTATATATATATGTATATATATATATATATAATATATATATATATATATATATATATATATATATATATATATATATATATATATATATAATATATATATATATATCATTTCATTTGTTGGTGATCAAGGCGAGTCTTCACGTGCTGCTTTTCATCCCTCTCCGGACACAATGACACCTATCCTTTGGTACTCAATTTCCCACGCAAGAGAAAATGATTCATTGCAAAAGGAAGGACAGAGAGAGAGAGAGAGAGAGAGAGAGAGAGAGAGAGAGAGAGAGAGAGAGAGAGAGAGAGAGAGAGCGGACGGGCAAAAGGGAGCGGCGTCCCCTCTAAAAAGGGAACCCCCTGTAAAATCCCGAAAAGGGAAAATGACAATCCCCAGAGAGGAAATGGTATGTTTTACAGCCGTCGCCTATTTCGAAGTGAGAGAGCAACGTTTTCTCTTTGTTCTCGGTAAAGTTCTGAGCGATGCCATTCCCCTACTCAGAGAGAGAGAGAGAGAGAGAGAGAGAGAGAGAGAGAGAGAGAGAGAGAATGTAGCATGCTTAAACTGCTGGCAATGAATAGATAGTAATTTTTGAACATACAGCAATCTCCCATGGGAAATTATCACTTAGTGTTCTCTCTCTCTCTCTCTCTCTCTCTCTCTCTCTCTCTCTCTCTCTATATATATATCTCTATATATATATATATATATATATATATATACATATACAGTATATGTACATATGTAATTATATATATAATTATATATATATATAATTATATATATATGTATATATATATAGTTATGTACACTGTACTGTATATATATATATATATATATATATATATATATATATATATATATATATATAAACTCTTATATATATGTATATATATATATATATATATATAACTCATATATAACTTATATAATATATATATATAATTTAGAGACCATGAAAACAATGCTATGGTATCACCGCATAGCTCTAGCTACAACAATATATCTTCCTCTTTCATTTCTTTTTATGCTGATATTCTCGCATCAAGGGCGAACTGGCCTTAGGCCGTGTAGTAGTTGAGGACGACGTAGATTCTAAAGTTGGTCTCGGTTTTGGAATTCTCACTGGCACTCGTCAGGGTGGGTGGAGAGGTGGGGGTGGGGGGAGGGGGGTTTGGGCCTCTGGAACGATTTGTTCGACGCTTGAAAGGTCTGTTAAAACATTTTGTCTGCGCCGCGTAAATTGGCCTTCACGTTCGAATAAATCGCTGCCGATCGTTGCCCAGTTCTTTGTACTTGCTTTGCAGTAATTGTACTTAAATGGGGTCCGCGGGTCTCTCTTTGACTTAGTAGAAGTGGCCACTACTTCCCTCTGTGTCTCTCCGATGGACGGCCTTCAAATGACGCTGCCGCCGGAAAGATAAGAGATATCGCTGCGCGTGCCAGAGGCGTTTTTTGTTTACTTGATGATGGAATCGAGAATCAGAGAGAGAGAGAGAAACCTTTGCTTCCGTTTGTTTCTTGACTAAAAAACAGATCGTAAAGGTTTTCAAGAAATTAATACAATTCTCTTCTGTTGTCACATCGGAAAGAGGTACCTTTATTTATAGTAATACTTTTAGAATCAAACTTTCATTGTGACTAATATATGAGTTACGTGATATTTTAACCAATTCTGTTTTATGAAATTGGACATAACAATATTTCCGTGCTCAGCGATATGAAGCTTAGCTAACCAAAGGACATAAATCTTTTTAAATTTCAAGCTACTTTCATAATGTTAAGTTTTCCGTAATACTAATGTATGTTATTTCCTGTCTGTCGATATGTTTGTCTGTCTGCCTCTGACTGTCTCAGTGAATAAGAATTTATATTTGTGATAACGTTTATTATTATATGGAGCGTCTAACTGCCAACAAGATTTTTCCCCAGGAATTACGAGGGTTATTTTACCTCCATGGCTGAAAAAAGGGGGAGGGGGTGGGACAAGAGCAAAGGGACAAAGGAGACCAGATATAGGAACTACGGAAACTCGAAACGGCGTCCCTGCTTCTATTTCTGGGCCAAAACGACTCATAATAGCTCGAGTTTGGATGGAAAATTCCGCCAAGGTAGCGGCATTAATTTTCTAATACCCTCCGCCTACCATCGGTCTAGGCTCGACCAACAAATCCAGGAAGGAAAGCCACGCTTTCATCGATCGTAAAGTACTTTAGCTGTGGCATTTAAGGGCATTCTACGGCTTTGTGGCGTCTGTCAGCTGTGGCTCCCTGTACGGCTAACACTGAAAAGGTCCTGGAATGATGGCTATGTGTTTTTCCATTTCCGGGGAAACGTTTGCGCTATTGGTTGCCCCGCTGTTACTTCCTAGGGCAGCAGCTGCTAGATTCTTTGCAGCTGTTTGTTTGACTACACTTCCTACAGTTATCTTTCAATTTTGTTGTTTACTGTTTTTGCCTGGTGTAGTCTCGTGTAACCTTTTGGCTATGGGCTCTTTTCGTCGCTTTTGGAGGTAACACCTTTTGTCGTACGTTCTTTTGATTTTGCGTTCTTGGGTAACTTTTGAGTTATCTTTTATTCAACTCTTTTTTGAGAGACTGGGTTTTTTTTTTTACAAAGTTTTCCCTCTAGGGCAATTTTAAAAAACTGCTACGTGATAATTACTTACCGTATTATCCCTAAACTTATTTTGTAAAATAATAAAACATATTTGGTTTTACTGAATACGGGACTTCCTGTAGTATAGAACAATAATATTCTCTTGTTTTCTGTGTGCAAAAAATAACGGATTTGAAATGTATATAATAAAGTAATCATTGACAT
The DNA here is from genome assembly GCF_040412425.1 of Macrobrachium rosenbergii. NCBI lineage: Eukaryota > Metazoa > Arthropoda > Malacostraca > Decapoda > Palaemonidae > Macrobrachium > Macrobrachium rosenbergii. Next base: position 34,754,149 of record NC_089755.1, read on the forward strand.
TTAGTTAAAACAACTGCGAATAGTTTCGAAATGTCTTCGTAATCTAGTACGATATTATTACAAGGAATTATACTACTGGTATTAGCGTATTTCTGCTGGCCGTCAGATTGAGTAATACAATTTTTTGGTAAGGTTTTAATCTGATCTTGTACTTTTAATTTATTTACTTCTGAACACTCTCTCTTCAATATTGATTTCTACCTGTGAAATTAAGTTTTTCATATTATGAATTAATAAACTATATTCCGGTCAAAGTTATACTCTTTATGCCTTTAGTTTCAATTCTCTCTCAGAGAATATGCAACCGCTGATCCTGCAGCTTTTAATCCAGAAAGGGAGATCCCTAGAGCACTACCAATAATGCGCGAGTAGTATTATGAAGTTTCTCGCTTAGTATTTGTTGAAAACTACACGGAGCTTCTAAATTCATAGCAGATACCAGAATTCATAACACCCTGGAGTTCAGTAACTTCCAATTTAATATGCTTGACTTCCTGCGCCGAAATTCATGGGCTTTTCAATTTTGTTTTTGTCTCGGGTTGATGGAAAATTCCATGAAAAAAATTTATAAGAATTTATGTGCCCTGGCCAGTCCAAAGTTCTGATAAATGATTGAGGGTAGTGTTAACGACCCTGCACTTTAAAACACTAGGCATGAGGAATTTTGACAACAAACCTTCGTGGTTTGCAAGCGGTAGTGAATGACGATGAGACTGAAAGTAATATATATGTACATGAGTATATATATATATATATATATATATATATATATATATATATACACACACACACACACACGTGTAAATTTCACATATAATAATACCACACAAATGTATAAACACAACCGCACACACACACACACACATATATATATATATATATATATATATATATATATATATATATATATATATATATATATATACTATGTCTATGAGAGAGAGAGAGAGAGAGAGAGAGAGAGAGAGAGAGAGAGAGAGAGAGAGAGAGAGAAGTTAAACCCTAAGTTTTCTCTCATTCATGCAAATTAAGGAACAACAGTGACGGAAACAACGTAACATTTCACACACTGTGTGTCAGACAAACCCGAAATAATGAACGCCGGACAATATTATATAATATTTGGGAAGCCGAGTTAATTTGTCGTAGTTCACAGTTTATTGCATCATTTTCCAACCGCTTTGTTGACATTTTCCGCTGTTCGAAACATTTCGCGGGGCCAACTTTGAAAATGTAAATATATTCGGGTGGACGTCAAAGCAACAAAATATTCGCTCGCGGATATCATTTTGTCATGTCAGGCTCGACTCTCGCCCATCCTGTTGAAGACAGCTAAGGTAACATTTGATATGGGCACTGGAACTCGAGACTGCCAAAGGCTTTAAATGCATTTCGGGCGTAAATGTTGAATGTGCTTATTTAGTTTATCGCCTCTCGCACCAGACAGTTATGATTTGTTACAAGTTTCAATTTTTTTTTTGCATGGCAAATTTTGACATATCTGTTTCATAAGTACATACCTCAACTACATGCAAACGCTATAGTTTTTTTTAAATAAATATAAAGTTTCTTTATTTAGGTATTGTTACTCGTAGAGTTATAAATAAGGACAAAAAGAGATTGTCTTTTTATTGTGGTACATTCCCATACTTCCTGAACGTTTTGCTGTTCAGGATTTTTGTATCTAAATATTTCTGTAACCTAGCAATAACTCGACATTCCGAATCAAGAGTTTCACATATCTGTTATAACGTTATTTGTCTCAGTGGCTGAACAAACTAAAAATACCTTTCCTCCTACCAAAGGCATTTTCTACATATAATGCTCTTCCGATTCGCTTTCATGGACTGGGAGAAACAATGTTTGCGACTGAAATTTAGAAATAATACAAAATATATTGTGCTTTTAAATGGCTTGGTAAAGCGAAAACATTGCCAGAGTTTAAAGGAGAGGAAAAGGGGAAGGAAAATTCTAACTTTACTAACCGTTCATAAATTAATGTCTTCATATTTAGATCAATATTAATGATAACGGTTACATTACGTTACGGCCTAAAAGAAACGTGGCTACAAAAACAAAAGTGCTTCGATATTTGAAGAATTTCGAACGAATGGAAAATCAAACATATCATACAGAATAAATAGAGAAATGGAAGAACAAGTCACGAGAAATAAACAAATACAGTGGAAGAAAACAAACCCTACTGCGAAGATGACATATATTTTCTCGTTACATTAAAACGACAGAGCATCATCGTAAAGATATATCTCAACTTCGTCGCTATCAGCAACAAGCAGCGCCCAATCTTCTCCCGCAAAACCAGGAAAAAAGACAAGTAAAAAAAAATCGGGATAAAATATATCTCGAACTATTACCCAGATTGTATCGCATCTCAACCAAAGCAAAATCCTCCATTTTCGGGGGCAGAAATATTCTTCAGATAAAACTCGGCAACTCCAGACTTCATTCTGAGAAAATAAACCCCTTGAGCATGACAAGAAGTTTTTTCTTTTTTTTTTTTAATCTTTTCTTGTTAGAAAAAATATATCATGGGATTTATTTACCCTGTCTGTTGCACAGTGACGTCATACGAGACATCACCGAGGAGAATAATGTTCTGTTAGAATATAATAAGAATTTTTTTTTTTTTCATTAAAATGAAAACAAAGCTCTCACGGCTCACTTGGCACATCTCTGCAGTGACGTCACGAATGCTTCGTAGCCTCGCCAGATTGGGAACATCAACAATAAAGAGACACAGTTTGTTCAATCTCGCAGTTTTGTGTCTAAGTGTGTTTCAGTTTTCACCTAAACGGAAATTTTAAAATTTTAATTTGATTTTCATTTTGGATAATAACATTTAAAAAGGAAATTCAATAAAAGGGCAATTCATTTTGCATGGCCATTTAGAAAACGACTTTATTACATGTACAAAGCTTTTCGTTATAGATGCACGTTATAAACTTTTATAGGCGCTTCTTAAAATAAAATTCGTTACCTGCACATCTTTAAAAGCCTCTTTGTTTTACTCCAAATTGGAAAGGAAATAAAATTTTGTAATCGTAAAAATATGTAATTTGAGCATCTGCAGACAAACTTCGTTATCTCACAATAATATACTCGTTATCAATGCTACACTTAAAAAAAACCATGGTAATCAAATAGTTAAATAAAACTTGTTACTAACGTACCTTAAAATATATTTTCGTTATCTACACATCTTAAAAAAAAAAAACCTCTACTTGAATGGTGCACCTGAAAAAACTTCGTTACGAGCGTGACTTCAAAAACACTTGGCCGACTACGCACCTCAAAAAACACATTGCTAATCGTACCTATAAAAAAAAAAATCGTAGCACAACAAGAGTTCCACGCCGCGTTGTTTAATGTCCAGCGCAGAGCGAGGGACGTTCGAAAAGGGGATCCGATTCCTTTGAAAGAAGGACAAAGCAGAGCGCGAGAGTCCTTTGACAGCTTTGTCGGTGTAGATACTTAATGGCATTTCCTCATTTTCCCGGAAGCGCTGAGATAATAATTGCAAACACGGAAGAGGACGGCGGCGGTGGTGGTGGTGGTTTGCGTTTGATGGAAACTTAATCAGGTTTTCTTTGAAACTTCAACTTCTTTTGTTTTTCAGTCTTCTTATTTTCCCGTGTTTGTTATTCTTGTGGGTGGATTTGGTATATTCAAAGAAGGAAGGTTATACTTGAGTGGACTTATCACTTTATCAAAGACGGATGCTCATACTAGAAAATTTAAGTAACAAATCTTCTATTCCTATATAGGATTTTCAGATGAAGGCTGCTTAACATGAGATGGAATTCCTAAGATGTTTATACTATGCTTATCCTTTGATAAATTGAAACAGAGTGAAAATCACGTTGACATCCCAGTATTAGAGGGATATTCTTAGATCTCTGTAGTGAGGATGTTGTTCATAATTGCTGAATTTCAGACAATGCGTGAATTATCGTCAGTATTAAACAAAAGGAAACAAATGCAATTTTGTTCGTACAAGAGCATGCAGATGTATTTCTATATGCGTGTATGTATGTATGTATGTAAAATCATTTATGTATGTGTGTATGTACTTATGTAAAACCATAAGATTAAATGTATTTAAAACTACCCCAAATCATCGTTAAACTTCAATATTCGTCCTTATTTGATCAAGTTCCGACTATACCGAATACCAGGAAAGACCCCGTTTCGAAAGTTAACTTTCCCCACCATTTCCTCGAAGGTCAATTCTATCATGGTTATTAACAACTTCCCATCGTCAGTGGACTTATCATAACGCCTACTGCTAGCCAAATTTCCTACTAACAATTAAGGGTGAGAGAGTTCCTAGAAAACATATTAAGAGCGGCTTCTGTTGGAACTGGGCTTTAACAGTGAATAGTTGTTCGAAAGCACAGGGAAAGAAGGGTACAAGTTACAGTATTTTGTATATAAAGGTTACTCATACACATATACACATCTCAACATACATACATTTATACATGAATGGACTTATTCACACACTCTGATTTTACAGCCCTCATTCTGACCCTTTCATGTGCAGAACTGACTGACGCGCGCCCAACAATGGCCACGATTTCGTTGGTGCGTCATATATATACATACGGTATTATATATCCCCTTCGGTATATATATACAGTATATATATATATGTATGTGTATATATGTATATATATATATATATATATATATATATATATATATATATATATATATATATATATATATAAAACTACACAAACACTATTAATTGAAAATTCATAATATTGCTAGAAATATCGACTGAACTTCACAGCTCTTCGCAGCGAATCCAAACGCAACAAAAGTAACTCGATCAAAAGCAAAGAGGCCGGGATCTGGCGAGTAGAAATAACAGAATGATGGGGTAGGGGTGATGGGAGGGTGTCCTAGGGGGAATGTGGGTGGCCCTCAAACGGCTCCCCCTCTCCAACTAAAAGGACTTTTCGAGCGACATAATTGCGACTGCATCGGGGGATTGAAGAATACAAATTGAAATTCCCGTATCATCCGGGAACAGAAGGATTACTGACTATTCTCATGGTCCAAGGAGCTCAATAATTCGAGAAGGATCCCACAAAGAAGGACTCAGGGGCAATTGGCTCGGGAACGGCATTCTCGCCTCTGTGGTCCCTGTACCCAAGGGCTTAAATTGGCCTGGCTTTCTCGTCTTTTTCACAGGATCTGCATAGAAAAGGCCTCTTGGCTTTGCACGGGCTGCAAGGACGGATTCCAATTAAGATTCTCAGGGAAAGTGGATCTTAAGGGAGGGATTATCCCTTTTCCCCTCCTTCCGAAACATCTCCTTATTGATTCCAGGTGTGGAAATTTCGACGAATTGGGGGGAAAAGGCAAATACTTTTCTCTAGAGCGAATTTCTTACGATCTCGAATATCTTGAGGACGAGAGAAGGAAGTGTAACGCTTCTGTGACCAAATTTGGCTTTACTGGAAGGGTGCCTGATCCTATTACTCTTGGTTAACTTGTATTTGTTGGCTGACCCATTTATCTGTGGAGTTAGTGGCCTTTTGGCTCTTTAACATTTTTACTAAGGAGTACAGTACGTGGCTTTATCATTTTTTTCGTATTTGTCTTCGAGGTAAGTAGCCTCGTTAGTCACACATTTCCGTCTTCAAAATAATGTGTATCGCCTCCATACGTCTGAAAATATACTTACGTCTGAAAATATGCCTAAGTCGTAAATAGTTTATTGGTTCCTTTATTGATTCTTAAAATGAAGTGATTAGTGTTTGTATACATACAGTGCATACATACATACACACACATCTCAAACAGCTTCATTTTCTTTGTTAGTCATGACTGGAGTCCTCCAAACATGTGATCACATTTATTTATTACTGAGGCTGATGTAGAACACCATAATTAAATAGGAGGAAAATGGTATCCTTACAACAGTCTTTCATTTCCTTCGA
>NC_089755.1:34765120-34850120 GCF_040412425.1 Macrobrachium rosenbergii
TGGGACCTTTCTCAAAGGTACCAAAGGACGGAATGATAGACACGTGGGGAGACACCACTTTTGAAGAAGATTAAAAAAATGTAATTTCCATAATCAAATGTCGGGTTTAATTGGTTTTGGGTCTTTTCTTAAATTAATACCACGAGACAGAGTAATAAGGTACATAAAAGGACACTGTGGATCTTAACATTAAATTTAAAAATTGAAATTTGAGAGTATTCCTATTCTAGTCCAAGAATCTGAATGAAATTGGGGATTCGTGGGTTTGAATTTGAAGTTTTCCATGGCATAACATAGGCTATTCATTTAAAATGACAATGTTATAAAGGATCTTCTTTCCCGTGCATAAAGCCTCATGAATACTGAAGATCTTACTCGCACAAAAAAAAAAAAGCCCAGAGGAGAAAAATCACAATTCTAAACATTTTACTCGTTATATAAAACTCAAGTGACTGTCAGATTTAAGATACTAAAGCCTCTGGGTTACTAACTGCCAATTCCCCAACAAATGATTATCATTTTTACACGAAAACAACTTCAAGCTCTGCTTGCACGTGTGGAGATCATTTAAAGTTTCATTCTCCCGATTCCGTTCTCTCCCTTTTATAATCAAATGATAAGCATCAGATTCTCATCATCCGCACCATTATTTTTTTTTATTCCCGTTTTTTGCCTTATTTCTGGTCCTTATTCTGCTCCTTTATTTATGGTGATAACGGCCGACTTCCTATTCCCCAATGGAACTTGACCTGGAAATAGTGAAATACGAGCAACCGAGGAAATTAATCTATTTCCAGTTGGCGTAAACGCCCGTCTCCTTTTTTCTCATTCTCTTTTTCTTCTTCTCCTGAGAGAGAGAGAGAGAGAGAGAGAGAGAGAGAGAGAGAGAGAGAGAGAGAGAGAGAGAGAGACTTCTATATAAAAAAGGCATTACAGACCCTTAGATAAAAAGTACATTAATGGATAGATGTATACACAAAAAAGAAATACACAAATAACATGATTAATGAGAGAGAGAGAGAGAGAGAGAGAGAGAGAGAGAGAGAGAGAGATTTCTATTTTTATGAAAACGATATCACTAATTCTCAGATAACTAGTGAATTAATGAACAAACGTAAAAACATCAACGCCTAAATTAATGTCTGGAAATATGACCTCCCGCTTTCCAAAAAACAATATATCAATATGCAAAACAGTAATCAGACGAAATGTAAACATTCCGATATCACAGGATAAACGGAAAGCTTACAACTCTTTCAGAGTAAAAATAATTTTTAGATATGCGTGGAGAGATTGTCGTTTTGTAAGAGATCCACGGATAAAATTCGGATAGACAGACACACGGACAGACAAACAGACATTAATATAAATATATAAAAAGATTAATGTGAGAATACGATGTCGATGGCCCTTAAAGTGAGCTAAAATAGTATGGTGCTAATTATATGTGGGGTGTATCACACAAACTTGGTTCGAAAACCACGTTACCCTTGGGCTATGTTTCCTAGACTCCTGATCATCTGATGCCTCCAGTACCATTATCTTGGCCTATTTATACCCGTCACACTTCACCATCCCACAGATGCTGCGTATATGTCTTGAATTCAAAGGCCTACTTCTTGATCAGGTCCTCATATTATTTCACTTTCAGAACGTCGAATCCTTTTTTTTTTTTTTTTTTTTTTAATATTTGTAGACAGATTTTTCTTTAGACCAATTTCAAGAAGCTGGACAGCTAGATGCGAGAATATCAAAGGGAGTGAAATGAATATAAAAGACAAAACAAGTAATAAATGTGGAAACGAAGGAACATTACAAAAACCCTTTAGTACTGCTTTCAGTTCGCCGCGCAAACCCTAATATAGGTGGCACAGCCTCGGGGGTGTGACATTTCTTCCGAATTCGGAAGTTTTAATCTTAGGAATTCCACCGGCGCCCGGGAGGAATTTTTTTTCACACGCATATTACAAATTCTAAGCCTAATCCAGGTATCTCATATAAGGAACATTTCTTAGGAATGACACAACGGGCGAACATAAGGCATAGCTGTTGAATAAGAGGAGATAGAGAAGAACTGTAATTTTGTACAGAAAATAAGAAATATCAAAATAAAAAAGGATGACAACAGCAACTTCATATATAACGAACGGAAATAAAACGGAGAAACTATGAAATCTAACAATAAGGAGGAATGATAACTGAAACACGACTTTCATCATAGGATAACCTGCAGTCAGTGAGCCTTCAAGCCTTGTAAAAAAAAAAAAAAAAAAAAAAAACTCCGGAAAAATAAAGAAGGAAAAAAGGGGCAGAAATGGAAAAATCGACAGAGGTATTCCGAGACAAAGCCATTTAGCCGGACCATTCTAGTCATATCCGGCCTACCAGATTCTATTTATTTTCGACTCGGCGTTTTTTTCCCCCCATCTCTCGTTTCTACTTTTATTTCCCCATTTTTATCATTGTTTATTATTGTCCCCCCTCTCCCCCCAACCTCATCACCTATCGAGGGAGTCTTTCCAGAGATGATTCTGTTGTTAGGAAAAGCCGCGATGTCTGCTGCTACTTAGTAGCACATTCGGACCATTATTTCCGTCATCGACTCAGGGGAAAAGGTTCTGTGTTCGCCCGTGTCTGCGTCTGTCAGTGTTGAACGAGATGTTTATCTACAGCGAGTGCGAGGGATGTGACGAAACCTATTTTTATCCGTTTTTTGTTATTTTCCACCATTATTGATACTTCCTTTTATTTCTACTTTTATTAGCTATTCAGTTTACTTCACCTCTCTTATCGGTTACTGAAGAATTTTGAGTTCTCACTGGTCTGAAACATTCCGTCAGCTACCCAACAGAAGCATTTTTCTTCATATTTACACTTTTATTTCGTATTCATATTGCGTTTTTCCTCAACCTTTTTCAAGAGATTCCGTTCTAAGAGAAAACCTAGCTGTCTGCCACCATTCACTTGCAAATTCCGGTCAGTCCTGTATTTTCAGCTTGAACTGAAAGTAGTATTTTGATTTTTACTTCAATGGTCAACTTTTTATCACATTCATTATCACCACGTATTAAAAGATGCGCCACGAATCAACTGCTTTATTCTTATTATTTCACCGAAATAACTCAGGACAGATGATGGAAGAGTCCGTTGGGGTGGGAGGTGGGGGGAGGGGCGAATGGGAAAGGGAAGGGGGGGATGTTAAAGGGCTTAAAATCTGTTATGAGAGTTCTACTTTAACGTTCGCGTTAATCACGACCATAAGGCATAAAAAAAAAAGGTTCTGAAAGGAGGATGTTACGTGTTATCATCTCAGGCTTTGATCATTATTAGCCTGGGAGGTCTCTTTCACTTCGCTAAAGTGGTCGTCCTTTGTATAAACCTGCCCTTTATAAATATTCAGGCATATGTACTTATTTATGTATGCCTGTGCAAATGCAGTCTCTTTAAGGGCGCAGGTATAGTCCTCGTTAGGGTGGCTCTATTATGTAGCTACACGTGTGCGCTAATGAATATGCTTCTATCCGTATGTATCATAGGTATGCTTATCCATAAACACACGCGCGGATATTGCCCTATTCAAGAAATAGATATTGTCTTTGCTAAACGAACATCGATATTCACATGCGTATTGTATATTTACACGCTTATCTAATTGCTCATGTTCAAATACACAAATACACATTCTTGTTCACGCAGGTGTTTGCAAGGGGTATAAAGTATGCGAGTGAATATGCATAAATGTGCATATTTGGCACACAATTGCAAGTACATACTCCCTGACGGGGTAGATTATTTACTAGTAGTGAAGGCGTACTATGTTAAGACGTGTGAAATATGTATGTCTTTATACACATAAATTTGGTACACATACTTCTGATATATATATATATATATATATATATATATATATATATATATATATATATATATATATATATATATATATATATATATATATATAACATTTCTTTCTCTGCATCTTTTCCCACTTGTAATCTTTACATTGATTCTGCGGTCGTACAAGACACCTGACATCTTTCTCCAATTTTTCCATACAGCCTGCACTCCGTGTGTTATTTCTACACCCAAATTTCCGTCATCAGCCACTGTTGAACCAAGGTACTTAAATTTTTCTGCTCGTTCAACCTTGTCCCTTCCATACTAACCTCGGAGTAACTTAAGATTTTCAGTCTTCTTCCTACTGATATTTAAACCTCTGTCTTCCAGTACCTTCCTCCATTGCTCTAGTTTTGACTCGACTACCCCTCTGTTGGTGCTGCATAACACGATGTCATCAGCAAAAGACATGCACCAGGGGGATTGATCTCTTATTCCTTGAGATAGCACATCCATTATCAGGTCAAAAAGATATGGACTTAAAGCAGATCCCTGATGTAAACCAACTCGTACTGGTATCCATTTAGTTAACCCAACACTGCTTCTAACCTGCGTTTTTGCTCCTTCACACATATCTTGGACCAACCTCACATACTTCTCCGGTGTTCCCTTTACTCGCAACCACCTCCAAACATCTTGGCGTGGTACTCTATTGTATGCCTTTTCCAGATCTATGAATACTATGAGCAGTCCTTTTTGCTTTTCCCGGTGTTTTTCCATCATCTGTCGGAGGGCAAACAATGCATCTGTCGCTCCTCTTCCTAGCATGAAACCAAACTGTTCTTCACCTACAGGTGTATCTTCTCTAATTCTTTGATCCATTATTCTTTCCCAGATTTTCATGGTGTGAGAAACTAGCTTTATTCCTCTGTAGTTTGCACAATTCTGGATGTCACCCTTCTCTTTATAGATAGGAACAATAAAGCTTTCTCTCCTTTCTTTTGGTATCTTCCTGACCGTATATTTTCTTTGCTAGGTTCCACAGCATGTCTATTCCTTCTTCTTCCAGGCTCTTCCACACCTCTGCAGGAATTCCATCTGGTCCTATTGGTTTCCCATTTTCATCTTCTTTAGTGCCTTCTTTTTTCCCCTGCTAATAGTATGTCACAAGGTTCTGGAATCCATCTTCAAAGAATTTTCTAGGATTTTCTTCATTTAACAAGTGTTCATAATATTCCTTCCACCTCTTCTTTATCTTATCCTCGTTGCATAAAACCACTCCATTCCCATCCTTAACCTGTTTTATATGGGAGTAGTCTTTGGTGTTCTTGTCCCTCGACTTTGCAATGCTGTGAATTTTTCTCTCCCCCTCAGATGTTTCCAGCTCTTTGTACATGGCATCTAATACTCGTGCCTTTTGTTGTGAAACTGCCTTCTTTACTTGCTTCTTATGTCTTTGGTAACTCTCCTTATCCTCTTGCTGTCCACACTTTTCCCAGATCTTTTTTGTATATTTTTTGGCTTTCACCACCCAGATGTCTTTCCCAACACCTCTCCACCCACTTTCTTTATCACCATTCTTGCACCCCCTCTAGCAATCTAACTTCCCTCAATACTCTCTCCTTTAAATTCCTGCATCGCTTCCTCCTCTTGTGTCAGCTTCCACCACCTGATTGTTGATGGGACATGTGCAGGCCTACCTTTTCCTGTGTTCTTTATTTCCAAGTCCATTACCACCACCCGGTGCTGCGCTGCCACACACCCTCCATTTAAAACTTTACAGTTTCTCACCTCTCTCAGATGTGACCTTCTGCACATGCGGAAGTCAATTTGACTTTCTCTTGCTCCACTCTTGTACGTGATGTGCTGATTTTCTTTCTTTTCAAACCAGGTGTTGACAATGGCCAAATCAAATGACACTGCACAGTCCACAACTCTCTCTCCCTCGCCATTCCTCCCTCCAACTCCCCAGCCACCATGCGCCCTCTCAATACCCTCTCTGGTCCTTCCTACATGTCCATTCATGTCACCACCAATAATTAATCTCTCTTCTGCTGGTATTTCACTCAACTGTCAGTCCATTTCCTCCCAAAATGCCACTTTCTCAACTTCATCACATCCTGCTTGAGGGGCATAAGCACTCACGTTGTTGACTATTTTTCCATCTAGGCACAGTTTCACAACCACTGCTCTGTCACTTTTCTTCACACTTATTATGATGTCTTTTAAGCTTTTTGATAGAATTGCTCCCACTCCATTACCTTTCTTATTTGTTCCACTATATAGCAATTTACATCCACATCCCAGCTCTCTCGCTTTCTTTCCTTTCCATCTAGTCTCCTGTACACACAAAATGCTTATCCTTCTCTCCATTAGATCTGCAAGCTCTCTTCCCTTTCCAGTCATCTTCCCATGTTCAAAGTTCCAACTCTCAAAGCTACCACCATCCTTCTCCTCACTCTACTTTATATATCTCATATATATATATATATATATATATATATATATATATATATATATATATATCTGTATAATATATATATATATATATATATATATATATATATATATATATATATATATATATATATATATATATACATACGTACTTACTTTAGTGCCTATATATAAAATACACCACCTCTCCTACAATGTTGATGATGTCTTTGTTGACGTACCTGTACATTTACAAATAAATTGCATTATAATATTTGCACATGACACATGCATTACATATGCTCATCCACACACCTATGAATAAAGGCATTCGGACGCCAGGTGACAAATACATACCCATGCAAATTTCTGGGCTATTTCGGGAAAAGTTCGAGCGTAAATCGAACAGAAGAGGCTTAAGGCAGCGGAGGGACTTCCCAGCTTCTATTTTTGTAAACAAGGGCAGATTGTCTGCAGCTTTTTGTTACCGTGGAGGTTATTAATGATATGAAAACGGAATCTCAATGCGAGTCATCAATTTTCACGGCTATTTTTACGGGGAGTCACGTTTTCTTTAGTCGGGGGACCCAAGGTGAACTTTGACGTTCAATGAGAAAAAGGTCGAAATGAAAGTGTGTGTGTCTGTGTGTATTATGTATTATATATATATATATATATATATATATATATATATATATATTATATATATATATAAATAATTAGTTTTGTTTTACAGTAGATCTATTCCCTCTTGGGGGATATGGCTTGAAGTTGAGTGAAATTATTCACGCGCACATGCACACTTTGAGACCCACACACACACACACACACACACACACACACACACACACACACATATATATATATATATATATATATATATATATATATATATATATATATTATATGAACAGCAAATACATTGAAATCAAAATCCCACATGCGCCCGCCCTTTGATGAAAACCATGCTTTGACTAATTACTTGAGTTCCTTACATGTGACACACAGACATTTGAGAATTGAGGCCAAAACATCAGATAAAATGAGAAATGGAAGATATACAGATGAAGATTACTTCGGTTGGAATAATCTACTGATTGCGTAGTTCTTGGACTTTATTTCCCTGTGCTTCAATTAAAGTTAATGGGTTGTCCCTGCAGCTGTCCTTAACATTTGAACAGCTAGCGCCAATATAACAAAAAGTAATCTTTTGGTGAAAATATGATTATTAAGTTTACATTAATAAAATTAATATTTCTTGACTTGAGGATGTTGTGTAATTAGAACCTCGAAAGTTCAAGCGAAGATGCAATGTATTACCACCCTAAAACAGTTCACCTTGTATTTTACCAATTTATTTCTGTTTCTGTTTATTTATCTGTTTATCCATTTATTCAGTTATCTTTTTTCTTTTCTGGTAACTGCTGTCTTCTTTCTGTTTTTCCTATTATCTTCTGTAACTCTTGAAATGAGCACCTTATTCTTTGGAAGTTGGAATTTCAAGTCAATGGGCCCAGTGAATAGGGGGTTTATCTTTTGAAAGAAATAGTAATAATAAATCATTTTATACTGATATCTGAATGTTTCTGATGCTGATTGCTGGAGTTTTAATTTCCTAATGATTAAAATTTGAAAATTACTACAGTATTAATGTTGTCCATTTTTTCAGACAGAACGTATAACATTCGACACTGATTCTTGGATCTGCAATAAAGTGCACAAGAGAGAGAGAGAGAGAGAGAGAGAGAGAGAGAGAGAGAGAGAGAGAGAGAGAGAGAGATCATGAATAATTTAAATACTCCTCTTTTTTCTAAAGAGAAGAATAAAGAGAATAAAAATGTAACATGTCATATTCCACAATGTTTTGAAGACACTACCCAAGTGAGACCAAAATGTATCTCAAGAGAGAGAGAGAGAGAGAGAGAGAGAGAGAGAGAGAGAGAGAGAGAGAGAGAGAAAGAGGGAAGAAAAAATATAACATTTCGCCCTATTTCAAGGAAAGGACGCGAGTATAACCAAAATAAAAGCATCGCTACCCCTCATCTCCAGGTCTCACACACACGCACACACACACACACACACACTGGCATGGCGTTAACAGCATTTCTCACAACTCTCTCCTGACAAGAGTGACCCTCCTGTTCCTCCTCCCCCCTCCTGGTCCTGCTGCTGCTGCTGCTGCTGCTGCAGTAAATGTGTGTCGCAGTTTATATCAGTTTCCGCTTGAAGCTTCGCTTGTTCTCCAACAAAAAACGGGGAGGGGGGAATTCCTTCCTCTGCTCCACTCCTGCTTCTGGTAATTTCAAATGGAGTTTCTTCGTTGAATGCTTAATGCCTGCAGCCTGCAGCCGACATCACTGCTCTCTCATCTTCTCCTTTTGTCTTCTCATTCTGGTCCTCTTCGTGTTCTGTCCCATTTCTCCCTCCCCGTCTTAATTCTGCTCTGCAAGTTCGGTCTCTCCTCTCACTTTTTCTTCTTGTGGCTCGTCCTCACCCTTGTGTTTTTTTTTTTTCATTAACTTTCCCCCTTAGTACTCTTGTTCATCTCTTTTTCTATTCATCTCCTTCTTCCCAGAGCCAATGCTACTATTTTCTCTTCTGCTTCTTCTCTCTTCTTTTTTTTGGACTCCATATTCGCCTTCAGTGTTTTACCTTTTTATTTTAGTTCCTCTCTTTCCTTCTGTTTCTCTCGCTTTATATTACTCTCTTGCTTATTTCCTTTCGTATCTCGTATCTCTCCCTCTATCCTCTCCATGATCTTTCTCTCATTCTATTCGTCATTTTGATCTTTATTATACTGTTCCGTGTTCCTCCGCCTCTCTTATCTGATTTTCTTTTTCCCACTGCCTTTTTCTTTTTTCTAACTTTACCTCTTCCCCTTCTGATCTTTTTACTCTCCTTTTATCTTTCTCGATCTTCTTCCTTTTCTCCACTCTCATTTTCCTGCCTTGTTTGATCTTCATCCCATCTCTTCCACTCTTTATCCCCAACTCCTTTTCTTCTTGTCCCCTGCCTCGTCTATTGCTCTTTTTCTCCGTTTATTGTCCTCCCTTCCCTCAACATCATACTATTCTTTCACTCCTGTTCATCCTCTTCATTCTATTGCTCCTCTCACTCATTTCTTTTTTCCTCATATTCTCTCTCTCTCTCTCTCTCTCTCTCTGCGTGTGTCCTCAATCCTTCCCTTGTCCCCCTTTTACTTCTTGTCTGTCTGCCTGTCTGTCTCTCTTTTCCTCTCTCTGTCCTTAATCTTTCTTTTATGCTCCTTTCTCTCTCTCTCTCTCTCTCTCTCTCTCTCTCTCTCTCTCTCTCTCTCTCTCTCTCTCTCTCTCTCTCTCTTCTTTTTCAGCCTTTCTCCGTCCCCTGTCGTCTGTTTTTCTGGTAATCTCAAGGCGATTGTCAGAATGATTTTCGTTCTCGGCAAAGGGACTTTTGTCGCATGAATATTTATCCATTGCTGGAGAACTTGCGTGTGTCATCGTGTGTGTATGTGTGTGCGTGTATGTATGTGTCCGTGTGAGCGTGTGCGTTCGTTACATAAGTGTCTCTCGACATTATTCCCTGTCAAGAAGTTGTATGTCAGCACGTGTGTATGTGGGTGTGTATATACATTATTCTCTTTGCATCAGAAACATGCTGTATAAATCCTCAGGTCGTTTCTTTGCGCCTGTTTCCCATAAGTGCTCTGATGGAGGCTAAATTATTCTCTCAGTTCCTTGTCACCGTCGCCATTTTTTTCCTAACTTCTCAGCCCGAGTCGAGGGGGTATCGCGGGTCTTGAATTAATAACGAATTCAGCGAAATAATCTAATCCCCGCCCGACCATAAAGCATCGCCCCCTCTTTCTATGTTTATTGAAGAGAGATGATGAAGTAATTAGTTTCCATTCCCGACTGATACCGCGGGGGGACACCCTAGCGTGTATTCATCGCCCGGTCTGAAGGAATGTTTAATTGAGTTACACGAGAATATATGACCTGTGGTTATTGGAAATACTCTTTCTCTCTCTCTCTCTCGCTTTTTTTTTTTTTTTATTATCTCAGTGACCCAATCAGAGCCCGATTTACAAACATCTTCCTGCAGTGGTTCCTCTTCGATGTTTGTTGGCGAAATTGGACGGCAGTGGTTTTGAGCTTATTCTTTTCAGTCTGTCTGTGACTCAAACCATGTCGGATTTACAAATCTGCTGCTCTATATCCTGCTGTCCTCACTTATTGTTGAGATTGGTAGGATTTATCGCTAAAACGGACAGAATTTATTGATGAAACTGGCAGTTTATCAATGAAAATGGTAGAATGTATCGCTGAAACGGGCAGAATTTATCCAGGAAAAGGGATGTTTTATCGGTAAAACGGACTGAATTTTTCAGTGAAACTGGTAGGATTGATCTTTGAAAATGATATAATTTACCAACGAAAATCGTGGAGTTTATCGATGGCATCGGTAGAGTTTATCAATGAAAGTAGTTGAATTTATCGTTGAATTTGGTAGAATTTATAAGTGACATTAGGAGATTTTATAAAATACAAATGGTAGAATTTATCGATGAACCTGATAGAATTTACCAAGACGGGCATCCAGATGTTCTACTGGAGCCCAAACCTAGAGAACATACGAAGTGCAAGGTGGGAAATGGAATGAGGTGTCTACGAACAAGGCAGGCCTACCCCTTAAAAACTGAAAAGTATTAGGATTCAGGAAACCTAGAAGCAAGGAGAGAATTCCAAAGCCTGGCTACAGAAGGGGCGGGGACTTGTTGAACCACTGAAGGTCAGAATGGTTGGATTTTATAAAAATTTTAACGGCTTTACCTGCCGGAATTAGGTTATGTTAAAGAATTAAATCCTGAATTGTTCTTTACGTCTGCAATGAGCGACTGGAATGTTGAATCCTTCCCTATATTGGGAATTAAGTTAAATTCGAGAACCCAATCATGAATTCTTCTGTACGTTATACCTGTAGCAAGTTCCTACATCAGGAATGAAACTGAATTGAAAACTTCATTCCCGACTTCTTACCATACTAAGTTCCAGGACTGTGAATTCCCTCCTTATAATGACAATGAAGTTACAATTAGAAATTCATTTCAGAATTCACCACTGCCATGAATGCAGGATCGTGGGGAATCCTTCTCTACGTCGCAGGATGACGACCGGAGACGTTTTCCCGTCCCATCTCGTCCTTTTCCGCCTCATTTCGTCCTTTCCCCTTTTCCTTAACTGCTGCCGCCCCTGTCGCGTCTCCGCCCAGCCAGAAGATAAAAAAGGAGTTTTAATGATCTGCTGGTCATTAGCAATGACCAACTTTACAAGGCTCTTAGTATGCAAGGGCCGTTTTGGCAAGCAGAGGCAAGTTCAAAAGCCAAAAGATATTTCCACGAGAAAGTCATTCGAAGCAGAAGGGCAAAAGTAATTGCCTTCGGAGCTGCAAAGTTTTCTCTCTCTCTCTCTCTCTCTCTCTCTCTCTCTCTCAATCCTCAACCTTCGCGGAGAGGAGGGGAAGGAGGAGAGGAGGGGGAAAAAAAAGGCCGGACAGTAGGATACAGAGGAGAAGCAGGTGAAGGGAGAAGAGACAAAAGAGTGCAGGATGGGGAAATATAAAAGAAAGGAACAGAGGGAAGAAGAGGAGCTGGAGGAAAAGAATGGGGCTAAGAAGGGAAAGTACAAATATGAAGATAAAAAAGGGAAGGATTAGGCCTAGGAGGTAGGGGTAAGGAAGGAGAGATTACTTGGAGGAAGAGGAAAGGGGAGAGAAGGAATAGAAGGGAGGTTCAGGAATAGAGTTGTAACGAAATGAAGATGAGAATGATGAGGAAGAGGAGGAGGAGGTAGAAAGGAAGGGAAAGTACAATGGAAAGGAATGGATGATGATGTACAGAGGGATGAAAAGAAGGAAGAGGGGGAGCAGGAGACTCAGAAGAACAGAAAAGCAGAGTAATGGGATAGAAGAGGAGGAGGGAAAAGGGGAGGAGAGGGTAAGAGGGTCGTAAAAAAAGAGGGAGGGAAAGAGGTAAGAAGGAGGAAATGTTGAATGGGAGGGTGAGGGAAAGTGGGAGAGAAGGGCCGAGGGGTTGCAAAACCCTTCCATCGGTTTCTCCTTAGTGAGAGAACGCCGAGGTATTCATCAAGTGGCAACTTTTGCAACCTGCAAGAAAAATGCTTATTGCACGAACTCAGTTTAAACTGCAGTTGGCCAACTTTTCTTCCTAAGTCTCTCTCTCTCTCTCTCTCTCTCTCTCTCTCTCTCTCTCTCTCTCTCTCTCTCGTCTCAGATTCGCAGTTGACTTCAAGAAGAAGTCTATTAATCATTTAGAATTTTAGGGGGACCTCCCTGGGGAGGGGGGGAGGGGGTGGGCGGGGTGGGTCCTGTCTCAGCAAATTTCTCCCGCTCAAGAAAATTTCTGTCACTTTTTTGACATTTTTTTCTTTCCTTAGCCCGATATTAACTTTACGATATTTCCGGCGTGAAACCTTCTTGAAACCGCGCTGGTTATTTTCGCCGTCTTTTAAATGCTTTCAATGAGAAATATGTGAAGTATCAGCTGCAAAACTCTCTTTAGAATATGCGATTCGGAATAGCAAAATTTGGTCAATGGAATTCGCTTTTACAGAAATGTTCGTGATACGAGCACATTCACCTTTCCCAAATTGCAGCTAGAACTCAGACGCAAAAGTTATGAAAGGATTCTTTTTCTTTTCGCGGCACCATTATACTTTTAATTAATGAATACGAAGCATTATCATCGACGGTAATGAATTTTATCGCATCTAAGAAGTTAATCTTATCTTCTATCGTACTAACTGATTAACTATTACCCCAATTCTGCTGTATGATAATATATGAAAGCACAGCAAAGCACCGAGTTATTCCAGACTGTTCATGAGGCTAACTGCCCTTCGAAACTGCCAAAATTGAATAATATTGGTTATCCTTCTAATCATGTTTTGTGCATTAACCTTCCATTCCCTCACTCTGCGGGCTTTCCTGTCTCACCGTAACTCACGGCCATTCATGTCAGACTTTCAAGGTCTTTTGCAATATTGTGAGCAATGATTAGTCGGATGAGGCTTGTAGCTCTAAGTACAGGTCACATGAAAGAACCACAGAGAAAGTTTTAGAACTGCAAATGAAATTCATATTTTGTTCTCTCTCTCTCTCTAAGGAACTATTAATAAGTTTCGAGGGTTCCGCCACCTTTACCTACTCAAAATCTCCCCTCTAATCTCTTTATTTATGTCCTTTCGTTCTGTAAACTGATTCCATTTTTATACATCGGATTATTCTGATTTTAGTTTAGTAACTAAAGTCGTATCTCCCCCTTTCCCTACTTTTAGGGACGGCCTTCAATGATAATCCTTCTCCCAAATCCTTTCTTTATCATCAATGACCTACTGAGCCCCTCTTCGCCAATAATCCACACGAAATGAATTATTATTGTCTGTGAACAAAATAATAAAAAAACATTCCAATACTTGGAGCAGGTTTGAGAATAAATACTTCACACCAGGAATTGTTGTAATAATTCTCCCTCTCTGGATAGTATCTTTTCAGGCTATGCTATTTCTGAATTTCATAGATAAAATATTGACACATGAAATTCTTCAAAAAGTATCGGGATTTTATGGGGAGTGATGATATACATTCAAGTCTCATATTCTGAGAATGATACTTCACATTGACAGGAATAGTTCATGAAATATGAAGTTCATTATAGTTTTCTTGCTGAGTACTACTGGAATTATTTACAATAGTAAAATAACGCATTATTAAAAATACTTTTGAAGACATTATACGCTTTACTGAAAATGAAAGCTGATCAGGCTCTCCAAAAGCTCAGAACTGGGTTATTGTTATCACATTTCAGTATAACTAATAAGGATTTGTGTTATTCAATAATAATCATAACAACAATAATAATAACTATATGAATTAGCTACAATTCTACCTAGCGACTAAGGGAATTATAACAACAAGAACAACAACAATAATAATAATACTCTAATAATAATAATAATAATAATAATAATAATAATAATAATAATAATAATAATAATAATAACAATAATAATAAAATTATTATTATTATTATTAGAAAAATAGAATAACCAGACGACTGAGCCACACCACCCAGACTCACAGTACTCGTTACAGTTGAAGAAGTTGGACATCTAAGTGGGCGGGGACAAAAGGATTTGCTAGCAAGAGACTGTAAGCAGAAACACCCTCCCTTTCCCTTGGAGGGCCACACTCATTCCATTGTTTCTCTTGCTTTAGTTCTCTTCTCCGCATTCCTCTCTTTCCTATGCTCTCTTCCCATATTCCGCATTACGGCCTTAGGGGGTCACTGCAAGTACAACAAGAGTTCCGGACAGGTTCCGGACAGGATCACGCGCGCGTCGATTATCATCGTCATTATGCGAGATAAAACCGGGGAGACGGCACAGACAACGAAGGAGGGGGGCCGTTTAGGGGGTTAGGGGAACTCTTTGTTGAAGTTATACATTCTCATGCAAATGAAGGCTGCTGCCAAAACAGAGCATGCAGGCAACACTCATCTTGTCGTAGAAGACAAAACAGGGGGTGGGGAAGCTGGCTGTATCCAGTCAGTGGGGATGGTGGTTCTTGGAATTTGGTTACTGATGGTGTCTACTGATGGGGGTGGGGGTGGGGGTGGGATGTTATTACTACGGTGTGGATGGAAGTGGGGAGGGGTGCGTGGGCTCAAGGAGTAGGGAAGGTGCTGTCTAGGGTGAGAAAAGTGGTCTCCTGCTCGTAGCCTTAGGAGTGGTGGGGTGGTGTCCAGTGTGTGGGGAATGCCTAGGGAGTCGGAAAGGGATTTCCAGGGGTATGAACATAGTAAATAACGAAGGCTTGATACCATATCCAGAAGTGAGACATGTGGCTGTCTAGGGCGTAGTTAAGGTGGCTGTGCAAGGACTGGGATTGGTGGTGAAGCAGGGAGAGCTGGTTCCCCAGGGATTTGGGAAGATGCCTCCACAGGGAGTGGGGAATAGTAGCACAGGAGAGGGAACCCTAGTCGCCTAGGCAGTGGGGCGATGGTTGCACAAGGAGCGGGATGATACCTACCCCAAAAAATTGGGAAAGGGACTACCCAGGGAATGAGAGAGGAGGAATAAGCGAGAGCAGCATAACTAGAACACAATAGCCTTAGCTGAAGTTTCTCTCAATGGCGCCCCCCTCCCCATCTCCTTGCCTTTTCTCCTATCCTAACTCCCCCTCCCTTTCCTTTCCTTCCTTCATCCCTTTCTACTCTGGCTCACCCCCCACCTCCTCGGCATCCCCCTCTCCCCCCTGAATCCCCTTCCACAGTTCCTGTAAAGCCGACAACGAGCGAGCCATGAGCCTCTTCAATAACCTTTAGGCCCCACCGATGCTATTGTCCGAGCGCCGGCGCTTGTGCCGGAATTGATGTTAGTTCCAAATGAATGGGTCCGTTGCGTGCTCTTAGCACATAGAGGGCTAGATACAGATACCCTCAATATCTTGTTTCCAGAGAGAGAGAGAGAGAGAGAGAGAGAGAGAGAGAGAGAGAGAGAGTAAAGGGGGGGTGGAAGTACTGTCCGGACGGAAGGAGGAATGAGGGGCAGGAGGATATGGGAAAAGGATGAAATGACGTGTGAAGTATAATATGGAAATGAAAACAAGAGTGATTTCATCCTCCCGGAATAGGAGATGGAGGAGAGAGGGAATGGAGGAAAGAAAAGAATATAACAGAGAGAGAGAGAGAGAGAGAGAGAGAGAGAGAGAGAGAGAGATAAGAGAGAGAGTTAAGTTGGGGTATTGTCCGGATGGAAGGAGGAATGAGGGGCAGGAGGATATGAGAAGAGGATGAAATGACGTGTGAAGTATAAAATGGTAATGAAAAACAAGAGTGATTTCATCCTCTCGTAATAGGAGATGGAGGAGAGAAGGAATGGAGGAACAAAAAGAAAAATAAAGAGAAAAGAGAGAGAGAAGAGAGAGAGAGAGAGAGAGAGAGAGAATGAGATTAAAAAAAAAATGAGTAACAGAAAAATGATAGATGAATTATTAATACACACACACACACACAGCAGAGAGAGAGAGAGAGAGAGAGAGAGAGAGAGAGAGAGAGAGAGAGAGAGAGAGGAGAGAGTAAAAAGAAACAGTAACAGATAAAATGCTAGGTGAAGGAATTACCAGAGAGAGAGAGAGAGAGAGAGAGAGAGAGGAATGTATTGTCCGGACGAAAGTTGAATGAGGAGCAGGAGAAAATGACAGGAGGATGAAATGATGTGTGAAGTATATGGAAATGAAGAGCAGGATTAATTTCATCGTATCGTAATAGGAAATAGAGGAAAGAAGGAATAGAGGAGAGGACAGAAAAGAAAATAAGAGAAGAGAGAGCAGTAACAGATAAAATGCTAGATAAAATGCTAGAGTGAAGGAATTACCAGAGAGAGAGAGAGAGAGAGAGAGAGAGAGAGAGAGAGAAGAGTATTGTCTGGACGAAAGAGGTATGAGGAGCAGGAGAAAATTACAGGAGGATGAAATGACGTATGAAGTATATGGAAATGGAGAGCAGGATTGATTTCATCGTATCGTAAAAGGAGATGGAGGACAGAAGGAATAGAGGATAGGGCAGAAAAGAAAATACGAGAGAGAGAGAGAGAGAGAGAGAGAGAGAGAGAGAGAGAGAGAGAGAGAGAGAGAGAGAGAGAGAGAGAGAGAGAGAGAGAGGGCTTCTTGACTATATGGAGGGGAAGGAACAGAAAGAGTGAAGAGGTGGAGGGAAGAGCAGGGTAGGAAAAGTATGATTTTTCTTTTGCAATTTTTATAAAAAAATTTCTTTTTTTTTTTGTTTCTCCTTCGTTCGAATTTACAGAATGAAACGAAATGGATTTAATAGGTTTTTAATGCTTTTTGCCAGTTCTGTTGTAGCTGTTGTATAAAAGTGAAGATATAAGGAGCATCTAACTTTGTCCTTCCGGTGAATTGTATATGGAAAATATGTGACTGACATAAAAAATGAAACAAAGGTTCATAGAAAAACCTGATAAAGCATTCAACAAAAGAAAGGTGTGACATTTTTATTTGGATTCGAAATTTCTTCCGTCTCCAATCTCCCTCTCTCCCAAGTTATACAAGAATGACTACAGGTGTAAAATGTGGGTAGTTTCCTCTTTCTCTCTCTCTCAAGAATGGCAACCTACTAAACTTGTATAGCAAGTAAAAAAGTTTTAAGATCGTTAATAAAATATGAACATTTTAATTAGATGAATTATTACGTCTTCGAGATACCTGGAAATGTCAAAAAATCAAAGCAACCATATTATACACACGCACACACACACACACACACATAGAGGATATATAGAGAGAGAGAGAGAGAGAGAGAGAGAGAGAGATATGATAAATGCTGTTATTATGATCAGTGTGAAATTTCCCGTTATCTCAAAAAAAACTATATATATACACATATACACACACACACACACACACACACACACACATACATATATATATATATATATATATATATATATATATATATATATATATACCTGCAACAGCAGCTTTTTTCAATTACATGATTTAATTAAAATTTTGCTCTTTCGGGGTGGAAAGAAAAGTCTCGGTCTAGTCACTGCCATGTTTGGCAAAGGTCGCCCTTCCCTTAATTACAAAACTTTGCCAGTTTTCTCCCGAAGAAATGTCCTGCTTTATTAACACTTCTGGAGCTACGGAGGGAGGAGGAATTTTCCGCCATAGCTCCTCCTCTGCACGGCGTGATAAAAGTCCCCTGAGGTGTCGTATGTATTAAATTTGAAAGACGCCCCCCCCCCTTTAAGGATATTTGGAAAGTATCCATGTTTTCATCCGTTTGCAGCAGAATGTCATTCGTCCAGATTTCTTACTCGGCGTGTGTGTACGTGGAGGAGAGAGAGAGAGAGAGAGAGAGAGAGAGAGAGAGAGAGAGATTCACTCAGAAATACACTGCACGGGAGAGAAAAAACGAGAGGTATTCAATTAGCAATAAAGAGAGAGAGAGAGAGAGAGAGAGAGAGAGAGAGTGAGAGAGAGAGAGAACTATTCAGAAATACACTGCAGGGGAGAAAAAGCGAGATATATTCAATTAACACTAAAGCTTGAGAGAGAGAGAGAGAGAGAGAGAGAGAGAGAGAGAGAGAGAGAGAGAGAGAGATTAAGTATGAAAATTTTCCTCAAAATCATTACTAACTTTTTAGTTGTTCTTTATGTTTTTGATCTGAACGTAATTGTTTGTTTATTGACTGATTAATATAAAAAGAAATGACAAAGAAACAAACTCGGCTAGATAGCTTTTTTTTTTCACTGAAGACGATGCGAGAAAAAAGAAGCATAAGGGAAGAAGGAAAGAGGAAGTTACAGCATGAAAACGTGGATGGAACATGCTCCGTCAACCGCTATACACGGAACTCAAATAAAATAGCAGGTAAGGAGAACTGGAAACAAACACGTTCCGTCAGAAGCTTGAAAAAAGGAGCATCTGGCTCGTTCCCTAGTCCCTGGAATTCAAGGCGAAAATGAGTAAAAAGCAGCACTGAAAAAAATGAAGAAAGTAGGGCAAGGAACACAGACACGTTCCATAAGCGCGTCTAAACATGGAATCCCCTGGAACACCTTGTCCGTTCCATGGCCGCCTGAAAGTTTTCAGGAAGTCCGTCCTCCGCCGTCGCTTAAGCTACTCTGGTGTATATAATTACATAAGCCGCTTCGTTAACTACCAATTAAAGAGTGACGAGACTCAGAAAGCTTATTAACGTTATGTGTTTTCAGGGCTCGCGTCGTGAGTTGCCTCAGTTCCCTCCCCAAGCCTCCTTTTTCGCGAGAGATAACTTTGGCGAATTTCACTCGAGTTAGTTCGCTGAGTGTGTGTGTGTGTGTGTGTGTGTGTGTGTGTGTGTGTGTTTATAAGCGCAGTTCTCCTCAGTGCTTTTCGCCGGAGATTTCTTTAGCGAGCTCCACTACAATAAGTTGTTAAATCAGGACGTTCTATACGACTAGTTTATTCTCTTTTTTTTTTGTGGGAGATATCTTTAGCGTTTTGTAAGTGTTGGGTGGCTGTATGGTTTAATGTCCGCTAAAATTTTAGTGGCTATTTTGTGGCTGATGTTCACTGAGGCGGCTTTATAAGTGTTCAAAAACTAATAGTAGAATGACGTCTTACATTATTTACAAATATGAAAGCAATTATGTAGAAAATAATTTTAGATGTAGAGGATATTTTCAATGAACATTTTCCTTAATTCTTATAACTTTGAATTAAATTTCTCTCTCTTTCTCTCTCTCTCCAACTGAGAAAAACGTGATCCGAAATACCTGGAAATTTTTCAATTCCTGGCGAAGAGTTTTCTAATCTTTACCAGTGCGTAATATGTTTGGAAAACTTTCAAGGATGTTAAAAAGTCTTCTAATATCTTCTTGTTTACAGAGACGCTAAAAAGTTCTTTCTGATCTTATTTTTCCGCGCACGCGCGAGCGATCAAGAATTCAGGGATAGTTCATAAAATAGGATAATCTAATTTCTCTCTCTCTCTCTCTCGTCGTCTGTAAATGGTCTGGTTCTCGGATTCTCTCTCTCTCTCTTCTATTTCGGTTTTCCATTTTTTCCTTTTCTATCCGTCTGTCCATCTGCCTTTCTAACTCCCACCTCCCCTCTCTTTCTCTCCTCTATTTTCTATTTATGCCTGGCTGTCTCCTTTATTTTTGTCTTTATATATATCTACTTTCTAAATCAATGTACGTTTTTCCTTCTTTATTTAACCTATTCGTCTCTTTCTCTCTCTCTCTCTCTCTCAGTCTTCCTGTATCTCCTCCAGCCTTCCTCACTTTTCTTGAAAGAATGCCACTCATTTAACGAAAGCCAAATGAAAACAGGGGAAAAAAAAAAGAGAGGTGAGTTTGAGGAGAGAACATTCGCATACAAGACCATCGACCGACATCGCCGTCGGAGAGCGAAAGTCACTCGATAACGATGCCCCGGAGAGCCATTGGACCAATCCCCAATATTGTTCGAAGATTTATCGATGTCAAAGTTACCACCAATATTCCAGTCTCAAAACATTTCGAGTTTATTCCCCGTTCTCAGTTCTCAAGTCAGTCTGGAATAGGTTTTGCCGTTTTTATAATGTCATTTTTTTTTCTTGTGAATTCATAGCGATTTGCCGATGAGAAAGTTGACGCCAATATAAAGGACATTTTCACTGTTTTTACATCACAGTTCAATGATGTCACTATTTTTCATCAGCAATCCTTCCTCAAAAGGTTCCGATTTTTTTTACTCCTCTATCAGCCTAGCAATAATTATAATTTCTGGTGTTTAACTCAATTCTCCCTAAATGTGTGTGTGTATATATACTGTATATATATATATATATATATATATATATATATATATAAATATATATATATATATATATATATATATATATATATATATATATATATATATATATATATATATATATATATATATATATATATATATATCTCATATATATTCCATTCGTCCCTTTCACCTGTTAGCTAGAGATTCAAATTCAATGGTGGCTGGAGGAGACGCCATGAAGTTGGGGTGAACTTATGTAGGCCTACCCCCCCAGATCACCTGACTTGGGGGAAACCATAGCGACCTCTTAGCCCAAGCATCATCCGACATTGGGGAGTCAGATAGCCGTTAGGGACACAAGGGCGAATCCGGGGCTGTAAGCAGGCTATTATTCTAACCCTTATGTAACTTAACTATAAGACCTGTTTCCCTGACGACCTTTCACTGGATGTGCGACTGCTTTCAGATCGCCGATGTCCTGTGCTCCCAACCTAACAACAAAGCGGACGCGATGCCCTGCGACCTGGGCGACAAACACTCTTTACCCGACCGCTACAGCATCAAGTTGGTGCAGGTTTTTTCCCGGAGCTGGCGCGGATCGAGACTCCTGCGG
The DNA here is from genome assembly GCF_040412425.1 of Macrobrachium rosenbergii. Lineage (NCBI taxonomy): Eukaryota > Metazoa > Arthropoda > Malacostraca > Decapoda > Palaemonidae > Macrobrachium > Macrobrachium rosenbergii. The sequence goes on from NC_089755.1 coordinate 34,786,357, forward strand.
CCGAAATTCGTCTTTTGCAATGAGCTCTACGCACAGAAGGAATCAGGTACGTCTGGAAGCACTCGGTCCTACGCCAGTTCTTTTTCTTCTCGTGAATTTCTCTCCATTTTCCGAATTTCCAACTTTTCATTCTCCTAAACAAAGCCCTCCTTTGTCCAAATCAGACCTAACAGCCCTTTGGCCTCATGACTTGTCCCAAGCTCAAATGAAATTAGTTCAGTGATCATAATTAGATCATTCCCTCCAAGGTGTTACCTGTGCTAATTAAATCTAATTGATCAATTCCTCCATCGTGCCTAAGTAATTTCACGTGAGAGAAAATAATTGGTTTTGAATGCTAACCTGGAACTCTCTTCCAGAACCTGTTATCCAGCACCTCAGGCGTTCTGTTCCCCTGCCTTGTGAACAAAACATAGCGTGGACGTTTAACTGTCATCCTGCCATGTGCAAGAGTCTCCTGATTAGCAGTCCGGGGCACTAGACAGTTCCTCCCCCTTGATAAATCAAGTTGCGTTGCCAACAAAAAATCATTTAACCAGTAGCAACCTTCACGGTCATTTGCGTGTTAAACTATTTCAGGGCTGTAGCCTTTTCAGATTCAGTAGTTTGCAGTTTGCTACGCATTGTCCTAATTTCATTGCACATCGTATGTGCTTGCTTGCTGCTCAGTCAGCCCCTTCATATTAATTTCCTGATTGCTTCATTTGTAAATAAATTCAGTTTAAATTAAATAACTGGTTAAATTTTCCCCATGGCGACCTCCAATTCTCTGTTTACTTAGATGTGATATCAAGGTAAGTCAGTTTATTCATTCCATTTATCGCTTACATTCTGAGTGCTTTGTGTTGGCCTTCAAGGTAGTTAATTAAAACCCCCATTCCGTTATTCCAACCGGCCTCAGAATGTAACAATATATACACACATATATATGTATGAGTGTGTGTGTGTGTGTTCATGAACAGCTAGTTTTCCGGTCGAGTTGATTTTGCTATGTCAGGCAATGCATGCATTAACATTATCTTATATTATATTATATTTCCATCCAGCTTTGTATAAATGACTGAAATGATCCTGCTATTGCTGGTGTTACACCATAGCATTAGGAAATCACTAATGAAAAGATAATTGAAAAGGCCTCAGAACAATTTTTTTTTATGGAACGTATCCCTATCCTTTCATTAGGGACATTGAGTGAGAATATTAAAAGGGGGAACAAAGAAGCAAATGAACATCCTTTGGAAGGATATTCCATATGTTTCAATCTCCAGGACTCCTATTCCCAAATACAGTGTATTTTAACCTAAGCCAAATAAAAGTACTACATAAGGACATGGGACGGGAAAAAAGAATCTTGATCATGGGAATACTTCCCATTTCTCAACATTAAAGACTCCCATTTTTTTACTGCATCCTAACCATGAAGGATTCCAGTCCTTCATCTGAATACTAACAATGAAGGTTTCCCAGCCTTCAACTACGTGCTGACTGTGAGGGATTTCCATCCTTTCTTATTATAATCAATCCTTCCACAACATCCTATATATCCTAATCGTGAGGTTTTCCAAACCTTCAGGTATACTCTAACCCTCAAGGATTCCTATCCTTCACCTACACCCTCCCGCCGAGGAAGAAGATCTTTATCCTTCACCTCCATGTTCCACATCCTAACCATGAGGGACTACAATCCTCCAGACAGAATCCCACACGTGGATCGTCGAGAGAAAATTGTTTATCCGCTGCAACAACAAAAAGCACCCGACAACGTCATTCGCGCGAGAAAAAATAAACTTGAAAAATCAGAAGGAAGTTAAATAACAACTCGAAGTGTTAGAAAGTAAAATTGCCCGAAGTCCCCCCCCGGGGGAGGCGCGTTAGGGACTGAGCAGAGTTAAAATGTGACATTACGGACTTTAAAGACCCGAAACTTGTTTCGGTTTCATTCGAAAGTCTCAGATGTTTTCCTTCTCGGGAGAAAAAAGGATGACTCTCAGAGGGATTTTCCTCCTACTCTCTCTCTCTCTCTCTCTCTCTCTCTCTCTCTCTCTTCCTTGACAACAATTTCTTTTTCCATCCTCGAACTTCTTTCCTCTTCTCAAGAGGAAAAATAACTATCAGAATGAATTTCCTCGCTTGTTTCTTATTATCCTTCCTTCTCTTCCTTCTTCCATCTCTCCGTTTCTCTCCCTTTCATCCCTCTAAAAATACTTCCTTCTCTTCTTTTCTTGGTGGGAAATATTTTGTTGTAGCCCATGTTCTTAAACTTAGTCTGTGTTTAAGCCTTCAGACTTAAACGTTTTAAAAGTAATTTGGAGCGCAGGCTTCGGGGAGAGAGAGAGAGAGAGAGAGAGAGAGAGAGAGAGAGAGAGAGAGAGAGAGAGAGAGAGAGAGAGAGAACGGATTATCTATTTTCGAAAAGGACACGCATTAATGTTTTCTTTTTAATTTCCATATATAATATATATATATATATATATATATATATATATATATATATATATATATATATATATATATATATATATATATATATATATATATATATATATATATATATATATATATATATATATATATATATATATATACATATACACACACATATATATATATATATATATATATATATATATATATATATATCGTAGTCAGAAACACATTATGGTACGTATACCAGACATTTTTAGAGATACAGAATGGAAAATTTTGAGGGATTCCTCTTGAGAGAAATTAACGTTGGTCGGGGAATAATCAACCCTTGGACTTCTTAAATTTTCGTTTGTTTGGCAATTCAATACAAAACGGAGCTAATATTCAACAACAAGCATAAAAGAATTTTTTGTAGTTATCACATACAAAATATGAAATAAACTCGTCTCCCCTAGGCTATTCTCTCTCTCTCTCTCTCTCTCTCTCTCAGTATATATACTAACTTGCTCCTAACACCCTCTGAGACGATCCTCGAATGGAGAAAACGAACATGTCTGAAATAAGAGCATCTCTAAAATTGCCATCAGTCAATTAATCTTCCTGTGTGAAGACAGGAAGGAGGCCTCTCCTCAGGGCTGCCCAAGCCCAGATAGATGTGTGGGCTTGAATACCGGCTTAGCTTCTTTCTTTAAAAAACAAAATAAATTTATCAACATAACCTTGAAACCTGGTGTAAATTTATCAACATACCCTTGAAACCTGGTGTGAAAGGCAATGGATCCAGTAGAGCGATTTACTCGGCAATTCTACCAAGGGACAGATTTTTATAGATTTTGTTTCTCCAATAATGATATTTCTGTAGATTTTGTTTCTCCAATAATAATATTTCTGTAGATTTTGTTTCTCCAATAATAATATTTCTGTAGATTTTGTTTCTCCAATAATAATATTTCCGCCAAGTGGCTAACTGCTCATTTAATGATAACTGAGAAGCTGTGTCTCAGGTGCCGCGAGCATTTTATGCTAAATATTTGTGCATTACAGTTTGTCTAATCTACAATAGCAGGCTAAACTGCTAATGCTTCCCCAAGTGACTGATGTCTAATAATAATAATAATAATAATAATAATAATAATAATAATAATAATAATAATAATAATAAATGAAAAAAACTGAAATCCAACATTAGACTTAACTACAATGATGACGGCATGTGAAAAAACAAAATGGCAGAGGAACTGTAACTATAACCTATTATAGATTACTCTTTATTTAGGAAGCAAATGGAAGTGCCTTCCCTGCCAATTATGCTATCTGATGGGAAATCGAAAAGTATCATAATGAAATCGATATCAGTCACGCGTGGTGTGATATCGGGGGAATTTCGACATGAAATTTAGCTGAAGCATCTGCCGCTCTCATTCATTTTTGCGCAAAAATCAAGAGGAAAAAATGACAGCAATTTAGGGCAGCTGATTTTTGAAAGTCAGTGTTGTTGATGAGATTTTGATCTATACAAAAATTGAAAGTAGGACAAGAGACAAACAGGGGAGGTGTTTTATCAAAACAATTGTTTATTTTTAGTTCTTTCAAAAATCTTTAAAAAAATTACTGTTCATATTAGTAAAATTAAGAATTCGATTAAAAGATTAAATAAGAGAGAAACATATTAATGGCCTGAAAGCAATGCATAGCATGTGAGGTAATGAGGAAACTATAAAACATCCAATTAAAAATGATGTAGAAAATGAAGAAAAAGGGGGAAAAACTGAAAAATAGTCTTTTTGATATCTGCACTCTAATGTCTAAATCAAACAAAAGAATTTCTGAAACGATATGAAAACTGATTTTGTCACAAAATCTTTTGTCAAGATTTTAGGCAACCTGGGAATTTACTGTTCTGGAATATAAAAAATTCCCTATGTAATTTTTCTTTCATACAAAGATGAGAGAGAGAGAGAGAGAGAGAGAGAGAGAGAGAGAGAGAGAGAGAGAGAGAGAGAGAGAGAGAGGAGAGAGAGAGAGAGTAAGTAATAATTACGGAACATTTCTTACATTAATTATCAAAATTTCTGAAAAATCCTTGCATTTGCTATTCACAGCAAAAATTTAGTGCATTTTATTTTAAACAACGTTACAAGAGAGAGAGAGAGAGAGAGAGAGAGAGAGAGAGAGAGAGAGTAAATAATTACGGAACATATTTCTTACATTAATTATCAAAATTTCTGAAAAATCCTTGCATTTGCCATTCACAGCAAAAATTTAGTGCATTTTTATTTTTAAACAACGTTACAAGAGAGAGAGAGAGAGAGAGAGAGAGAGAGAGAGAGAGAGAGAGAGAGAGAGCGCGCAATAATTGATTGATGATTTGAAACGTTATCAGTGTAAGATAACAACAACTGTCATATGTTTGAATTTAAAAAAAATGAAACGAAATAATTAAAGACACCTATCTTTGCATGATAACAGTGCAGTATATGATATCAAATGCTTGCACACTGACCGACATTGAAATACGGTGATTCTAAAGTTCCATAAGCATGAAAATATGTTTATGCAATTGCATGTATGAAAAGTTTGTTAATTTCTCTCTCGATTCTTTACCTCTATCTTACTTCATACACTCACTAACACACACACACACACACACACACATACACACATATATATATGTTAATATATCTCTATATTTATATATATATATATACTATATATATACACATAATATATATACATATGTGTGTGTATACATGTGTGTACTGTAATATGTATGTATGTATGTATATGTATGCATATATATACACATATATATATATATATATATATATGTACACATACCGTATATATAATATATGAATTTTTATCATAGCACCGTGACAGTTTGTTGTCCACGAACATAAGCTATAAATGCCGTTTGATACCAAATTGCTCTGCTTGGAAATATCATATGCATACATACATACAAACATATATATATATATATATATATATATATATATATATATATATATATATATATATATATATATATATGTGTGTGTGTGCATAATGTAAAAACACACACACACACACATATATATATATATATATATGTGTGAGTGTGTGTGTGTGTGTGCGTGAGTGTGTGTGTAATCTAATAAGAAATCAGCACGAATGAAATATTTCATATCAACATAGTTCCCCAAAATACACCAGCTACATCCAAAAGACAATATTTGAGACAGTTACTCTCTGAACAAGAGAGAGAGAGAGAGAGAGAGAGAGAGAGAGAGAGAGAGAGAGAGAGAGAGAGAGAGAACAGAAAACCAACAACCCACGGCGAAAGGGGAACAGATCAATAACAAGTTTATTGGCTGGCGAATGATGAAATGAAGGAATGAGGGTCTCTTCCCCAGACTGGGTCAGGGGTGCCAAGGGAATGTTGTTATCCGGAGAGAGAGAGCGGACGGAATATCAAAAACGGGGGATGGGGGCAAAGACCCTCTGAAGACCCACGGTTTTCTTTCTGGGGAAAAAGGAAGCGAAGAAAATAAACAAAAAAATAAAAAATGATTCGCGCGATTCCGTGCATGAGAAAGAGATGCTCGTTTTCTTTTCGCTGGCTAACAAGGCTTCTCTACGCTTTTATAATTCGAGGAAGGAAAATGGAAAGGGATTAGGGAGTCTCTCTATATGTGAGGGAAAGGCGATATTTTTCCTAAGATACAATAAACTGACTGAATAAAAAGTTGGTGACTTATCTTTTACAAGGAAAAAATAAAACGAATAGCACTCTGCTAGGCCCGAGTTCGAGTCTCCGCCGGCCAATGAAGAATTAGAGGAATTTATTTCTGGTGATAGAAATTCATTTCTCGGTATAATGTGGTTCGGATTCCACAATAAACTGTAGGTCCCGTTGCTAGGTAACCAATTGGTTCTTAGCCACGTAAAATAAGTCTAATTCTTCGGGCCAGCCCTAGGAGAACTGTTAATCAGCTCAGTGATCTGGTTAAACTAAGGTATACTTGACTTTCTATTTAGAAAATTACGAATCTTCAAGGCTAGGAAGTTTTCGTATGAAGGAAGAAGTTACCTTAACTAGCTTACGGTGCTTTGCCCGAATTTATTTATTCGTCGAGCTTGAGAAAAAGACAAACTTACCTTTATTTAACGAAACTTCTATATAAAAAATTTATCATTCGAGAAAACACATAAGATTTGCAAGATTCCATACATGAGAGAGTTCCGTTTCCTTTGCTAAAAAGTGAAGCTTCTGCAGAATTTACTAATATATTGAGAACAAGAACAAGTATTACCGAGGCTTCTTCCGTGATAGTAGAATTGGCCAATAATACGAATTTTTCCGTACATGATAAAAAGCCTAATTTTTCATAACAAACCATTACACCTTCTATAACAATATCAATAAAAAAAGAATTAAAAAAGAAAATAGGTTCGCAAGTCTTCGTAGATGAGAAAAAAAGTGATATATTCTTCTACAGCGAAGAGAATCTTCTCTTTGTTTTATATTTAGAAAAGAATCTTCCCTCCGTTTTACATTTAGAAAAGAACCTTCTCTCGGTTTTATATTTAGGGAAAATCTTCTCTCCGTTTTATATTTAGAAAAGAATCTTCTCTCGGTTGTATATTTAGAAAAAATCCTCTCTCCGTTTTACATTTAGAAAAAAATCTTCTCTCGTTTTATATTCAGAAAAAAATCTTCCCTCCGTTTTATATTTAGCAAAAAATCTTCTCTCGGTTTTATATTTAGAAAAGGATCTTCCCTCCGTTTTATATTTAGAAAAGAATCTTCTCTCAGTTTTATATTTAGAAAAGAATCTTCACTCCGTTTCACATTTAGAAAAGAACCTTCTCTCGGTTTTATATTTGGACGTCGAGAGCGGCCGGACACACAGCCAAATGCTCTTGTCAAAACCTGGTCCAAAACAGAGTGAAAGGAAAGGAGTGAGAGACTGAAAAAAAAGCGAGGAAAACACTGAAATGGAACGCTGAATGAAGTGAGACAGTTTTTATGGAATGAGTGACATGTGACAAGAGTCAGCTCTGTGAACAATGACAGAGTGATATGTTTATTGATCTATGTGTTCATGCGCACTTTATAATCCTATTTGTGACTTTTATGTATTTTTAAGAAAGAGTATAGCAAAGATATACTCTTGGTATAATCGCATTTTTCTATTTTCATTTGTTTTTATCTATATTTTATTTGTTGTTTTCCTCTTTTTCACAAATGGAAACTAGCAACAAGGAAAATAACAACAACAACAAGAACTACAGTTAAAATAATAATAATAATAATAATAATAATAATAATAATAATAATAATAATGACCAAAGTTTCACAGAAAGTTTGGTTATCAAAATTATGTTTGTTTACCAAGGTGCGCATAGGCGAAGGTCGTTCTTGGATTGTTTTCAAGAAAAGCAAATAATCTGTAGTAAAATTATCACTAATTTTTAAAATGACGAAATTTTTACGAAAATTATCTTCGTGATGATATTTCTGATTTACACACACACAGACGCACATACACACGGACACACGCTTGTTCCAATTTCGACTCACACAGTAAACGACCAACGTTCAATCCAACAATGGGGGACACTACAAGGGTCCGTTTTCTTGTATCAATTGGATCTTTGTTGATCTTTGAATCAAATTTGTACCTGGTGGCTGGTGGCATGTATTGGGTCGCAGCCAGTGGGGAAAAAGAGCATCGCGTTTACAACGTAGCCATTAAAAAGACTGCAGGAAAACCGGAAGTTTAATACACTCTGAGCACTACCTCTGATATATATATATATATATATATATATATATATATATATATATATATATATATATATATATATATATATATATATAGTATATATATATGCATATATATATGCATATATATATAGATGTATATATATGTATATATATAATTTATTTATACATATATATATGTATATATATATAAACATCTTTATCCGCAATTACATATGCATATAGCAAAAATCTTTTGGGTTTTTGGCGTATATATTGTACAGATAAGTACATCCGCCATTACAAACGGCCCAGTATTTCTGATACTGCAACATGTGGCCCTTATACATCAAGAAGCTTGCAGAGAGAGAGAGAGAGAGAGAGAGAGAGAGAGAGAGAGAGAGAGAGAGAGAGAGAGAGAGAGAGAGAGAGAGAGAGATGAAACGTAAAAGTTTAAAAGGGAGACAAAGATAAAGCAGACAAAAATTATATCACACACACACACACACCGCCCCACACAAACGCACGCAGAGAGAGAGAGAGAGAGAGAGAGAGAGAGAGAGAGAGAGAGAGAGAGAGAGAGAGAGAGAGAGAGAACGCAACAGAAGTGGGAGCAACCGGCTCTGGTGTCTGTCTGGGCGTGCTCGTCAGGCGGCTTCGGCCTGTCACCACCATTCACAGCTCCGCTTTCAAGAAGGAGGACGAATTGTTTCAATGTGTAATTTTCCGGGTTTGCCTTATCGGCCGAGTAGAGTCCAGTCCCCAGGGGTCTCCTGCCTCCGTCCCTTTCTTCTTGACCATCCTCTCTCTCTCTCTCTCTCTCTCTTTGTCCGGTTGTTCTCTAACATTTCCCCAGTAAAATGTTTTTATGTGGATGTTAAAATTTTCCTTTTATTATTATTATTATTATTATTATTATTATTATTATTATTATTATTATTATTTTTCAATGTATACAACCAGATATATGAAAACGAATTAAAAAAAGGCGATTATCCTCCTAAATCGAGCCTTTACAGAACAATATACCTATATGTGGAAAAGGTGTAGAATAGAGCAAAGCTAATTAATAGAATCAACACACAGACAAATATACATGAACATAAACAGCAACATTAGCCACACGATCAAACTCCTAAACGGCAATTAACTGCCAATAAAGAGACAGTAGTAAGAGAAATAAGGCAGACATTTAATAATATGAAATCATGTTGCTGTGTTGAAAAACAAATGGATTCACATAACATAGTCGTTGAAATTAAGTACTTTATTTTTCAGGCTTGCGTTCATTCGTACATGTGCAAACACACAGAAATACAATTACGCAATTACTTGTATTATATATATATATATATATATATATATATATATATATATATATATATATATATATATATATATATATATATATATATATATATATATATATATATATATAGGACGATTTAACAAGATATACTGAGATATAAATGTTGATATTACACTTACAACACAACATCTGCGATTTCCAAATGAACAATAACACTGCACATAATATGTACGAAAATATATTACGGTATGAGCGCTGACACAGCACTCATAACGGAACATCATCATTTATTTACGAACGCTCTTATAACAACCATAAAACGCTATATGACGAGCAGCCTGGATTGACGCATCCTCTTTACATGGTAAACTTTTTTTTATTCTTTATCTTTTTTAATAAAAACCCTCTCCCAGAATGGGTACAGTGCATAATGTCTCCCAAAGTGACTCCCTTTCCGAAAACAGATACATTATGGAACCTCGTCATACTCTTTAGCATAATACCCTCTCAGTATTGCTCTTATTTTTTTTTTTGGTCTTTCTTTCTATTTTGTGCTGCAGAGGATAACGTCTGTCACACTGCAGCCATTTTATGCTAAAGGCTCGGCTGCTGGTTACAGGGATTCGGATGTCTCTCCGGGAGAAAATGGTCCCGTTATCAGTCGCTTGATGCTGGCGATGTCATTCGCTCGAGCTGGTTCGTCGCGGTGCGTATGAAGCTGACGCGGAAGTGAAATGATCGCTTGTTAACTCTGACTCGAGATTGTCGAATGTAAACAGCGCTCGGGAATGTCGAATATAAACAGGAAACATCGAGAACGTCGAATTTAAACAGAAAGCGAGATTGTTGAAAATAAACATACCTCGAGAATGTCGAATATAAACAGGAAGCATCGAGAACGCCGAATTTAAACAGAAAGCGAGATTGTTGAGAATAAACAGAGCTCGAGAATGTCGAATATAAACAGCGATCGAGAATGTCGAATATAAACAGGAAGCGAGATTGTTGAAAATAAACAGACTTCGGTAATGTCGAGTATAAACAGACTCGAGAGTGTCGAATATTAACAGTGCTCGAAAATGTCGAGTATAAAGACCTCATGAACGTTGAATATAGAATTCGAGAATGTCGAGTAGACCTCCAGATTGTCTAATGTAAACAGAGCTCGAGAATGTCAAGCATAAAGACCTCGAGAATGTCGAGTAGACATCGAGAATGTCGAATAATCCTCGAGAATGTCGAATATACACCGAGCTCGAGAATGTCGAGTATAAACAGACTCGAGAACGTCGAACAGACATTGAGAATGTCGAATGTAGACAGCTCGAGAACGTCGAGTATAAAAAGACCTCATGAAAGTCGAGTATAAACAGACCTCATGACTGTCGACTATAAACACACCTCGGGAAAATCGAGTATAAACAGACTTCGAGAATGTCAAATTGATCTCGAGAATGTCAAATATAATAGAAAAATCGAAACAAGCAGACCGAGCACACTGCCTGGCTTCGGATTTTGTCCTTACATCTACTGTTCCAGTCTTCAAGCGTTAGGTTCCTATGGCTTACTTTAATTCTTAGTTTCCCCTTAGGCCTTACCTTGACAAGGGCACTGGGTTGCCAGCCCGTCCGTCTCAGTGTATGAAAAAATGAAACGATGAATTGGTTACGACAGCCACTCCCTGTGTCTTATTTGGGAATATTCAATAAGCTAAGAACTTACTGAATAAATATCAATAGTTAGTATTCCCACGATGCACCAACACCAAGTGTGTTTATAGGTGTCAAGGATCCTGTGATATTTATGTTCTCATGATAAAAACATCCCGTTCTCAGATACGACTTCGTGAGTTTTCCAACTCATTCTCTTAATATATCGTTTAAGGAAGTGCATAGATGATAAAATTAAGTCCTTACAACTACTTACAATTACTCGATTATTACCTATATTACTTCAAAAATATTATATCCTATAAAACAGTCAGAACAACGTTTCCAAATACTCCCCGAAGAGTCTGTTCCAGACGCTCGACTCCCATATTATCAGCACAATCTCCATGGAAGGGACATAAGAGGCGGGGAGGGGTGGGAAGGGGGATAGAGGGCTGTGGGTCGGGGTAGAATATACTGGAGTCATTCAAGACTCCGAGGGGATCAGTTACCTGACACTGGATATGTCAGGGGACGGCCTCCGCTGCTAATTATGTCAGGTAAGTGGCACGAATCCAGCTCCATTTCTGCAGTGGTACCAGTGGAACTTCACTCTTATGTGGCAGCAGCTCACAGCTGTACCAGTTCCGGCTTCTCTTCTCTCTCTCTCTCTCTCTCTCTCTCTCTCTCTCTCTCTCTCTCTCTCTCTCTCTCTCTCTCTCTCTTTACTGTAGCCTCGAATAAGCAGCAGCATTCGAGAACCGATTTGCTGATGCGATGCGGGGCGTGTTTTACCCGTAGAGTTTGACACTGTTGGCCGAATAGTCTGAAGGAAATTTTGACGCGACACGCATTTCCGAACAGGCACAGTTTCTGTTAAAGAGGATCCAGTTTCTCTATAGCCGTTGGAGAGGAAATTCGACATGAGGGAGACTGAACGTTGAAAAAGAAATTTCCGTTCGACCTGAACATTACACTTTTTTGTTAGTTTTCTATTCATGAAAAGAATGGAAATAAACAAATTCATTCTTTATTTTCTCATAAATCATCCCTCCTTTGACATTATAGTGAATAAAATTACATAACTAAAAATTCGTCATAACCAAGAGAAATGAAAGCGGATAATTTACAAATTAATTTTAACTGTCAGCCATCAAGGCGATTTGTCAGAGCAATGTCTCTGAAAAACTATTCTTTCTTTTCCTCTGTTCCTCTGTTTTACCAGCGTCCATCAGTTTTTTGCGACTTCCCTTTCCCAGTTCCATTCACTAGTTTCCTGTCTTTCCGGTCTTTCAAGCACTGTTTGAGCTTGGCGGTTGTTCATACACATGTCCTTTAGCTGGGCCAAAGGGAGACACCGCGACCCCTGTCACAGGACGCGACATATCAGTATGAATGATAGCCTCCGGCTGGCACAGCGCACAACACGAGTGGACGAGGGGAAGAGTGTATTCCTATTTCTAGCTTTTACTTGCGGGTTTAGCTAATTCCCTCGGTTATCACGTTTCTTTTCCAGCATCGAAGGAAATCAGCTGCGAATACAGGTACTTTATAAGGCGTTGAGATTTACTTTTTTGCCTTGGCGTTTCGTGATGAGAAATTCTGGTTGTGATGACTGCAAAATATATTTGATTAAACTTCCTTAAAGCTATCTTGACAGGTAGGTGGGTAGGATGGGGAAACGAACAAAGCTAGTTGCTCCAGAGCAGAAATAACTGATTTACACTGGGAGTAAAATAAAAGGGATATAATAAAACAATAAACACAGCATGGTGATAATCTACGGTAAGTAATATAAGACCTTGGTGGAGAAAACTAATCAAAATGAAATTAGCGCTTTGGTAAGAAAATATATGTGTAGAAATGAAGATTTTCATGGAAACATAAGTATATGGAAAGGAGATTTTTTTCATCTCTTTCCTCTAATTCTGACGTTTATTAGTATACAAAAAACAGGTCAAATTTTGATATCCAGCATCAAAATTTTTAGAATCAAAAGAACTAAAGTAATGTTCTCGTAATAATTACTTCACTGTTTTTATATATATATTCTTAGCAACACTAAGGGATAAATGTTAATTATTATCATTATTCAAAATCAGTATTCATTCCTGCGGAAAAAGTTATATTGTCCTCCCTCGGAATGGAACGCCCATATGTCAAAAGAGCAGAAATGTAGAACAAAGGAACACAGCTGATTCTACATGACATCAAACAGCAACGAACAACTAACGTGTAACAATAAAGCATAATTCCAAAGGTCACTGACAGGTTAATGATGTTTTGCATGAGTGTCCATATGCTCTTCAGATGTTGCATTATGAAGTCTGGCGGCTGAATTGCGTTTCATAATTAACTGTTGACATACTGTAATGATAATACACATTATAGTATAGACATATACGTAAATATATATATATATATATATATATATATATATATATATATATATATATATATATATATATATATAATGGGGTCCCTCCGCTTGATGATTTGGATTCAACCACGAAATAATAATAATAATAAAAATAACAATAATAATAATAATAAACATGCAGATAATGTTACGTCTTTAATATGCTTACAAAGACGTTCACAATAATTCTAGTTTCTGCTCATGAAGATGCATTGCAATTTAACGACAGATACGTTAACTTCGCGATACAATTCTTTTTCAAATTTTAAATTAAAGAATAAAAGCGTAAAAGTGTAAAAGCCTTTGAATGATCCAGAACAAAGTGAAGATGCTACGGTTACAAAAATTGGATATCGGCCGTATTTATAGCGGTAACATTCTCATAAGAGTAAGCGGTGGTAACATTTTTCGATGTGTTCAATGGTAATATTCTTAAAAGAACATGCTGCGGTATTATTTTTAGAGGAGTACGATGCGGATATATTCTTAGAAGGATATTCTGTATTCTTAGAAGAGATTACTGATAAGCACACAAGTGAAATGAAAGGCGCATTGAAAATATAGATAAAAGCAGACAAAAGCACAATAAATAAAGTTTAAATTATAGGTGACAAAAGCACAATAAATAAAAAGTTTAAATTACAGGAGACAAAAGCACAATAAAGTTTAAATTACAGGAGACAAAAGCACTATAAATAAAAAGTTTAAATTACAGGAGACAAATGCACTATAAATAAAAAGTTTAAATTACAGGTGACAAAAGCACAATAAATAAAAAGTTTAAATTACAGGAGACAAAAGTACAATAAATAAGTATATAAACTTTTCAATAATCGATTCGATGAACAAATATGAAAGTAAGCTATTAACTGAGAGAAATATCCACAATACAACAAGAAAACCCATTTCTGAAAAAAATATAAATAAATCAAACTTAGTGTCATTCTCTCCACGGCATAACCAAAACTAAACAGAAGAGAAAAACGAAAAAAGCATAAGCCATAAAACAAGGCAACAAAAAGGAGGAGAAATATTCCGGGAATAAAGGAATACACGAAAACAGACCAGACTGAGGACCATTCTTTTCGGGCATATTCAAATGGGCGCCCATAAAACCCTCGTGTGTAACTGGGCTCCCCAAACGGGCCTCCATCATGGCCTCAAAAGTTGTAGAAAACTCGGGCCATAATGCTCCAGATTTATGATCAGATGTTGAGCCAAGTCAGCGATTTTACAACGTGGCTTTTGAACACACGAGTGAAGATGTCTACGGTTCACTTCGGCCGTTTTTTCTTTTTAAACAAAGCATTTTTCTTAACAGAAAGCTTTTTTTTTTTTTTTTTTTACAAGGAAAATGTATGATTAGTAAGGGGTTATCATAAAAAGTTGATAATTGTTCATAACGGGCGTTAAATAACTCACTTTTTTTCCAAAAGTAAAATAAATTAAATGTCAGCAATTGTCACAAATAAGTTGTTATCTGTTGATAAAGTGAATAAATAAATATTACTCTTCTCTAAAAATAAAATATACTGTACAAATAGCCAGGATTTTTCTTGAAGAAGTTACTACGTAGAATCTACTGGTCACTTTTTACCAGAGACCTATGTAGTATTTATTACCCAAGATGCCCTCTTAATTTCTAGATTTCTTCACATTTTGGAAACGCTTGTCACTACGAAGCCTAGAACCAAATTAGGAAAGAGGAAAGAAATGAAGTTTTCAGATGCCCGACCGAGTATTCGATCTCAGTTCCGTGGTATCCGAACGAAGTAACGATAATTACCTGGCCACGTTCGGATACCATGGATCCGAGATCGAATACTCGGCCGAGTAGCAAATTCCTGAGATTTATGCTAGTATTGCACCAGCCCCGGTTTTTTTGCCATGCCCTTAGGTTAGGCTACGTTGGATAGTCTATCCTCTAATTTGGGTGTGGGAAACATAATGAGATTATTGTCGAGAAAATTTTATGGTTAGTTTTTAAGATATGGCGTCCGGCTTTTTTCAGGGAAAGGTCCCGGCACTCGGTTACATCTCGGGAAAATGCGTCCGGGCATCTGAAAAACTTCATTTCTTTCTTAATTAGGTTCCAAGCTTCATAGTGACAAGCGTTTCCAAAATGTGAATAAATCGTGAAGTTAAGAAGTTAATACATGTTCACAAAAGGGGAAAAAATTTTGCTATTTGTAGAAGTAAAATATATAAACAGTCAGGAATTATCACAAAAAAGTTAATATATTTTTTAAATAAGGAATAGAAAAGTATCACTTTTTTAAAAAATAAAATATGTAAATCGCCAGGAATTATCATAGTTTATATATGTTTATAAAAGGGAATAAAAAATCCTTTTAAAAAAATAAATATACAAATAGTCTGGAAATATAAAAAAGGAGTTAATATATTTATGCGTATAGTGAGGAATAAAAAAGAATTACTTTTTTCTACAAGTAAAATACATAAATAACCAGAAATTTATGCGTATAGTGAGGAATAAAAAAGAATTACTTTTTTCTACAAGTAAAATACATAAATAACCAGAAATTATCTTAGAGAAGTTGATATATGTTGACAAAAGGGAATAAATAACTATTAGTTTTGTTTAAACCAAAAGACTTTAAAACTTAATTAATGAACATTGTTAATTTTAACAAATAAAACAAAACTCAAAATATCCCTATAATGAATAAAGTAAATGCTTCTGATTTTTTTTCCTAAACGAAGATTCCCTGAAAGAACTTGAAATAATATTTCTGATCTTTGTTATACAAGAAAATGTAAATGAATAAAAGGAATACTCCTTTAGAAAACAAAAGTTTGGATATGTAAATTAACAAAAACGGGTGTCTTATGATTAACTGATTAATGAAAATATTGCTGCTATGTTTACTGTGATTACAGTTATGGTAGACAATACAATTTTCAATACAAAATGACTTACGAATATCTCAGCGGCGGAGAAAATGTTATTTTCTAAATCATTATGAACATTTTTACAAAATGACAACCATAACAATTTTATCATCATTACTTTATTTAAAATCATAATCATTGCCATTACCATGATCATTAACGTTAATACTACCTTACCTATTGCCATCATTAAAATCAGGTTTGATAAGTAAAAAAAAAAAAAAGTATTTCAGTTCCATTTCATTAAAGACAACCCTAGGGCGTATCTTTTTTTAATATTTTGCTCAGAATAAAAAAAAACAACGAACAACTAAATACCAGCAGATGAATAGTTAGAAAAAGACCAATGAAAAAATGACGCTTTTTTCATTTACTTTTTTTTTTGCTACAGAATGGGAGGAGGGGACAGCAAAATGTTTTATTTTTTTCCTGTGAAAATTCCTTAATTGGTGGAGGAACTTGTGTACAGAATTTTTACAGTTTCTGGTCGATGCTGTTTTTGTCAGCGTTTTAATTTTTAAAAAATTTGTTTTATTTTTATTTTCTAATAGCTTTTTTTTTTTTTGCTTACATTTCTACTTTTTCTTTTACAGCATTCTACCATGATTTTATGCAAACATTCATGATTTTCTGTTATTTTATCTTTTTTTATATTACTTTTTTTCTTCATTGTTCTTAAAATCCCTGTTTTGTCCTAACTTTTCCGCTTACATTTTTTGTTTTTGTTTTTTGTATTTCAGATAATTCTACACTGCCTTGTTCCTAGAATTACCTCTTTCTGACTATATTTCTGTTCAATTTCCTCTCCTTTCCTTCCTTTTAGGTTTTGTCTACCTGCATGTTGTGCAAAATTTTACTTATTCCATTAATATTTCTTTATTGTTCATTTTCCTACCTTTCATCTTTTTACATTTTGCATTTTCCTGGCTTACAATTCTTCCATACAATTAAGGATAATCAACATTATTTTACAGTCCTCATAGAATTACGCAATACAGAAGGTTGGCACTGCTGGACGAAAACCGGAAGTTAACCTCTGGTACCAACATTTTTATCTTTGGTCAGAAGTTTGATTAAACTTTTCCTAATGAAATGCTTTCGTTCTACGGGGAATTCCAGTGAACATGACCATGAACTGGTAAAATACCGAATCATATAGCAAATATATGTTAATGGTTATTCCGAGAGATTTTTACCTATGAAATTATTGTTTTTATACCATGATGCTGTCAGAATAATATTGTGATTTTTTTAAAATGTACACATAAACGCAATGCCACACCCGGGCAGTTTCCGGCAACTTTAGTACCCTTTTTTCCGGACTTTACGGATGTGGCCGATTGTTCCTCCTTTGTTGATAGCAAGGGCGATGCTCTCTTGTATTAGAGCGATCCACAGCTCAAAAAATTCAAGGAGATGCTTTCGCGCGCTGTCCTCTTTGCATGTTTAATTTTATAACCATGTGACTGTTAAGATTACAAGATTACTACTCTATGATCAATGAAGGATAATTTCTTGAGGGAACCTATGTGATGTTAGAAGAGGTAAAAATGTACTGAAAATAAAACAGAATCATGACATGATGGGGGGGGGGGGATAACAGTTTCTGTATTCTTGAACTTTTTTCTCCATTTCAATTTCCGAGGCTCATCAAAAGATTATACGTCGTTATCAACCGGCAGAGAGAGAGAGAGAGAGAGAGAGAGAGAGAGAGAGAGAGATGAGGCCAAATATTAAGGTTTATGAATTCATAAAGCTAGAACAGAATTTTTAATCAGGGCGTTACAAAGACCCAACTAGCCCTGAGCTATAGCCCCTCTTAAGAGAATAATGTATGGTTAACTTAAAGGCGTCCAAGATTAATTCTCGCAGACTTGAGGTAATCCTACCGTGCCTTCCTCCCACTCGAAAGAAAATCCCTTGAAGAGAGAGCATCCCATTAATACAGAACCATTTTTGTTTTCTCCCGGGCGAAAAGAATGGGGCAAAATGGGAGATGGATTTTGGGCGAAAAGCCTCCAGAGTAACTTTTTCCTTCTCCTACGAATTTTTCCGCGGAAGAATTCTAGTTGGTTTTAGGTTATGCCTCGTGGCACCCAAAGGCTTCCGTCGGAGATGGCTGGATTTAACCTTCAATGGTTGGCTATATTATCCAGAGGTTGTCGGAAAATAGAATTCCTCTCGGCCATTTCGCTAACGGTTGAAGGGAGATCACTCTCCGCCTCTTTTACATTTAGGAGCTTCAATTTTCTTTGCGGGAAAGGACTCTTCTTTTTCGTCCCTTACCTTTCCCTCATTCTACACATTTCTGGGCACAACTGAAATACACACACACATATATATATATATATATATATATATATATATATATATATATATATATATATATATATATATATATACACATATTTATATATATATTTGTATATATGTATATATATACTGTATATTATATATATATATATACATAGAGAGAGAGAGAGAGAGAGAGAGAGAGAGAGAGAGAGAGAGAGAGAGAGAGAGAGAGAGAGAAAGGGGAATAATATTTTCTGCTTTTCGATGGGCTTCCTTTCCGTTACATAGCACTGATGCTATAAAAGTTATGTCTTCCAGGCAAAGACATAAAATACATTACAAACTCATCAAATATTTATTATAATAAACGGAAGGAAAAGTAAGCTCCCCTTTCAAAACGCGATTTCCTATTGGCTGAAAGTCAGTGTGGTTAAATATATGAGTATCTCTTTTACTCTTTCTTATACTTGTGTGTGTGTGTGTGTGTGTGTTTGTGTGTCCTTGACCAGTAGTATGGGATGACATACAGCAGTATATTCTAACTTTTACTCGTTTATATTTCCTAAGCGATCTTGTTCTCTTCTTTTGACCCTTTTCGGTCGCTGCCGAATGTGATATATATTCAGAGAAAGTCCATACGTTAGTTAGTGGCTTTGGTATGGAAATTGAGCCGGCCTCGGCTTGAATAAGGCGGCTATATCTTGGTTCACTTTTTAACGATTTGGGTCCTTTATATAAGTTTGCTCCACTTCTGGCCTTCGGTTCAGAGTATCTTTTAGATGTTCGAAGATGGCATCTTGGTATTCTGAGTACTCTAGGATATCGTAAACTTCTTAATGGGGTTGTGTGGTTATGTGGCCAACGTAACTAAGTTTTGGGCATTCAGGGGTCTAATTTATATTTAAGTTTATATATAAAGCAACATACTTATCTTCCTCTGTGGTAGGTCTCACTATCGGGGATGACATCAAACGAGGCCAGTTGGGGATTCTGAGACTTTCTTAAGGGCGAAGGAAGCAGCCAGTCTAGAAATTATTTGTTTTAAAGCTTTTATTTCCCGCTATACATCAGCTTCGTGTAATATTCAGCGATAAATTAAACCATTTCTTGCGGGCTCTCACTGTTAGCAATGGTCTGGTTAATAAATTCATGAATCTCACCACGGAATTGCTCTTTTATCATGAAGTCCTGCTAATCACTTTATCAAAGTTTTTGGACCCGGTGCAGTTTCTTGTTAACTGGTTTCCAGGTATTGCAATGCTTGGATGTCCTATCTATATAGGAGGATGTCTGTAAGACTCTCTGCCTGATCTTTTAGCCCCCTGTCATTTTTCGGTAGAGGTGGGCTACTGGTATCCCGACGTCCAAAATGAAAGACGCCTGTGCCTGTTCCAGGGCAGAGTTTTCAAGAACTGAAACCCTCCATGTAAGATTACTTTGCCAAAGGATAATCAGTGAAAATGTACATTAAAAAATTCCCCTTAAACAGCTTAGCTTGTACAAATCAGGAGTTTAAAAAATCTTTTTAACAGCACATTCCAAAAACTCCTCGTACTACAAAACGCTAGATGACTACATGAGGACATGTTTACTTAAACAATAACACGTATATAACTTTATTTTTGGTTTATGACGGTCGAATTTTCTTAGTCATTTTTATTTGGGTTTCAGTGATCTTGTCATATGGTATCCTCTAAAGGGAACAAGAAGTTAAGACTTGGAAGGGAAGGTTAAACGAATAGATAATACATTTGTTACTGATGGTAAATGGAAGATGTTGGTGTTTAAGAATATCTTTGTTTGAAAGTGCATATTAACATATAAAAAAGGCCGTTGTTTAAAGATGGTGGATATACTATTTGTATTTAATTCTCTACCACCTGCTTCTACTTTCTCAAGCATTAGGATAAATAAAGAAAGGAAAGTAATTTGCCCCCAGCCGAAATTTTGTAAAAAAAAAAAAAAAATAAATAAATAAATAAATATATATATTATATATATATATATATATATATATATATATATATATATATATATATATATATATATATTGAACAATGAAATTGATCTACGTAGGTAACACTTGTTTCCTCGCATTTAATATAAAAAACCATTGAGTAGGAAAAAGGTATCATGTGTAAAAATATTTATTTAAATGAGAAATAATAATCGAAAAATATTTCATGGAAAAAAACCTCTCATGTCACCAGATTACACAAATTACTGGGACAAAAATCAAGCGAAGTTAATTCTTTCAGAAGGAAATTAAAATACTAATTACAGCACCTAAAATTGAAAAATGAAAAACAAAATCTCTGATTAAAATTACAGGGAGTCAAATGACACACAAAAATTTAAAAATGAAAAAAAAAATCGAACACAAAAGTTGACTTTTCTTCAGTTAATTACAACAGCTAGTGTAAAAAAAAAACCTTTCACCAGGAAAATTAAAATATTTATTCTAACGAAGATAAAAGAGGAAAAATTGGTGGGGAGGGGTGGGTGGGAGAAGGGGGAAGAAAAAAATCTGAGCAAAATCCCGTATTCTGTTGCCTGAACATGCCTGTAAGATTATTTTTTGATCCGAGCTGTTTTCTTAACGCGATATCAGCGCGGCTTCGGCTCGCAATACGTCACCTGATGAGCTCAGAAGAGAGAGAGAGAGAGAGAGAGAGAGAGAGAGAGAGAGAGAGAGAGAGAGAGAGAGAACCACGATAAAAGATTAAGGGCGATAGGAAGGCTAATCTAGTTATCATGGCCTCAGGGGAGCACAGATCAGCTTTAACTGGGGCCTCTCGCCTAGCAAAAAGATGTGCTCCTTTGCCGGGTGTTTTAAATTTTAAAGTTCGCGTCGCCTTTACTTTATTTTGGAAAGAGCCGTTTAGCTCAAATTTCTCTGGCGCACGGAAAAAATGTTCTGGTTGCTTTTGATCAAGTTTTTTTTTTTTTTTTTTTTTTTTTTTACTCCGATGTCGCTGTTATTAACATTAATATGTTAGGTTCAGTTTTCAATATGTGAATTGTATCTTCGTTTAGCTGTTCATCTTTAATTCTGCGCCGTAGTTTAATTTTGTTTAAATATCTTAGCTTAAATTGTGGCCGTATTTTACCAATGGTACTGAGAAAATAATTTTTGCGTTACGAAGTTTTCTTATCATGTAAATGACATTTTCAAAATAAGCGCATTATAAATATGCTAAAGGTATTCTTTTGCAGGCAAACTGTTTTATTTTGAAAGTCAATCTTAAACTTTGTGCCGAATTCATCACAGAAAATGCATAAAACGGTTTTATACCAAACGATTTCTTTTTTATCGTGAACGATTAATTACCTATTTCTTTTTCTATGCACGAGCAATGTAATACAAGAGAAAATGTGATGTACTATTGTATTTGATTTTCACAATTAAATAATTTATTAAACTTACGCAGAAACATTGTAGTTTTAAGCCTCTATTTATTATGAGACTAAAATTAAGTGATTTGTTGATGCATTAATTTATTCTACTTTGCATCAACATTGGTCACGCAAAATATTTACCCAAGAAAATAAAAATGGACAAAAGCATCGTGGAATTTGATCCCCTTTCGTCTCTTAAGAGCTATACTTGCAGTATTCTGTATTATATTTGCATTTTATGCTTATATTCTATAAATGCTTTTAGACTTCCGTGAAACTACAAGATTACAAGCTATTTTGATGCTCACTCCAAGATTCTTTATAGTCTGTTTTAACCAAGGCTTCTTCCTTATTGTAGATATTTCGAGAGTGTTTGTTCGTCGTGAATTTACAGAAGTCTTTTACACTTATATCATCAACACACACACACACACGTATATATATAGATAGATATATATATATATATATATATATATATATATATATATATATATATATATAGATAGATATATATACACACATATATATAATATAAATAAAAAAATAAATAATAAATATAAAAAATAAATAAAAATGATAATAAATAAAAAGAATATATATGTATGTATATAAATACACATATAAATATATATGTATGTATGTATACACACACACATATATATTTATATATATATATACATATATGTATATATTATATATATATATATATATATATATGTATATATATATATATATAAAATGTAAATAACACACAAATATATATATATATATATATATATATATATATTTATATTATATATATATATATATATATATATATATATATATATATATATGTGTGTGTGTGTGTGTGTGTGTGTGTGTGTGTGTGTGTTAAATACACGTAAAAGATATGAAACAAGAAACATCCTGAGAACATGAATAAAGATAAAATAAAGAAAAAGAACAACGGTTTTACCAAAGCTTGTATTCCACGATAAAAATACCAAAAAATAGAAAATCAAGAAGTAGTCGAGTTGAAGATCTTCCGGGAGACGGATTTTTCCCGGAAAGAATGCTACCTGAAGGAGAGATCATGTTTAAAAAACTTTTACGTAATGGCTGAAGGAAACAGCGTCTCTCGACAAGCACCTTCGCCGAAGGACGGAAAAAAGGGTCACAAAGAGGAAAAGAGGATTATTGTACGAAGGATCAAGGTTGGGTAGGTGCGCTAGTTTGTGTGTGTGCCCATTTGCCCATCCAGAAACACACATATACACACGAATCTCGTTATAATGACAGTAGTGGATCTAGAAAATGCATAACCTAAATCTTTAGATCATTTTTGCGGACAAGGAAGGCAGCTCACCAATAATATCTAATTTAAGGGAATTTGAAGTTCTCATAACAGCCTTAAAAACGGTTTTCTTCATTTTATTCGTCATAGGTGTTATTATTACTATTATTATTATTATAGGCTACCAAAGAAAAGGAGGCTTATGAGCATATTAAAATCGTAAATGAAAGAGTACTTTGTATTCTGGTTTTTTCTTTCTTAAAACTAACTGTAAATATATGATATAGTTCTCTTTCATTAAGCCTTTTCTTGTAAATATAAATCTAAAGTCAAAACAGCATTTTGCACCAGACAATTTCACACACACTTTAAACCTCAAATTTTAATGCTGGCAGTCATTTACTGTAAAAAAAAAAAAAAAAAAGCCAAATATCTTCCTAAATGTAAATTCTAAAGTAAAAGTCTTTGTAAAACATACGGCAGTATATAATTCCTCCTCGCGAGTTGAACGCGCACGCAAGAAGAAACGACATGAATTCCGTAATCTTTTCCATTTTTATAAACATTACGAATCCGCGAGTTGAAGGCTCAGTAACCTGCAAATGTCTCGTGGCTTATCAGCTTTCTCCTGGATGTCTTGCGCGCATTTTTCAGTTAATTACCCCCGCCGTAAAGTTCTCTGATTTGCAGGCGAGGCACACGGAAACTTGTCCGAAATAAATTCTAAGCCGTTATTTAGACGGCAGCTCGTTTTCTCTCTTTTGTCCTTCCACGTTTAAATAAATTCTTTCAATAAACCCAGCTTCCCTTCTACTTTTCTGTTTAAAAATAAATCGTCCAATTTTCTCCTTTCTTCGTTGTTTTTTTTACTTTTGGGTCTTTATTTTTTGTTACGCTTATATTTTCGCTACTTCTTTTCGTCTTCGTTTTCCCGCTCCGAATTTTTACATTTTACCTTCTTTCGTATTTAGGTAAAGTTCTCTCTTCCTTTCTACCTTGCCTCTTCCCGCCCCTCATCCACCTTTTTACTATTTATTTTTCGCATCTTTTTTTTCCAATTTCCCCATATTCTTTCCTTCTTTATTTCTTCGTGACCTTTGTCCTCCTCCTCAAATAACCTAATCTTTTCTGTTTTGCTTCGTAACCTCCCTTTTCTACTTTTTCCTTAATTATCGAATTGCCTTCTCTTCCTCATTCTTTGCCTGTTTATATTTCTCTTCTTTTTCTTCTTCGACGAGCTTTCTACCTCCCCAGGCAGAATCACCGGAAGCTAAGGAACCCGAGGCAGGAAAACGCAGCAGCTGGAGTCGGGTCGGAAGTCCCTCGAGATATTTTGTCCATTACACAGCGCACACCCACATTGTTCCGCCATGGCGTCTTGCCTTTCTGCTCCTCCTCCTCCTCCTCCCCCTTCCTCCCCTCCTTCTCCTCATCCTCCTCCTCCTCCTCCTTCTCCTCCTCATCCTCTTCTTACCCTTCCTCCTCCTCCTTCCTCGTCTTCTTCTCCTTCTTCCTGATATTTGTTTCACATCCTTATTCTTTTCTCTTGGCTTTTACGAGTTCGGGTGCCTGTTTTTTTTTCTTTCTTGAAATTTGCTTTGTACGTGTTTTCTCTTCTCGTCCTTTCTTCTTCTTCTTCTTCTTCTTCTTCTTCTTCTTCTTCTTCTTCTTCTTCTTCTTCTTCTCGTTGCTTTACAGCCTCTTTTATTTCTCTCTCGACTTTTGCGAACATAAGACCCAGTGGCGTCCTTTCAAAAACGTTTTAACTTTTAATAATTTTTACGCTTATTATACCTAACAGCTGCACAATAATTCGGCTGCTCTAAAAATCTTGAGTTTTTATATTTCAAGGGACTGCAAGATGTCTATATAAATTATAAATAGATTCTTTTTTATGCATAGAAAATATTCCTTTTAAACTATAGTGTTTTAATAGCCTTCACTCGATAAACTGGTTTTACGGGCCTCATGTACAAGTAAAATAAAAAAGACTGCACTTTAATACTTTAAAAGGTGAGCTTTTTCTAGTACTGCCATCTACTGGTGGTCTGCTACAACAGCAAGGTCTTGATCTTACCCATAAGCAGCAAAAGTTTCCTGTCCTGCTTGTATTATCTTCGAGCTCTTACCAAGGCCATTAATGAACTGATGTTTCCTTAATACATTATGTGCTTACTCTGAAGCATACTAAAAAAAATAATAAATCATGTGATTAAGTTATTCCTGTCGTTTCTTTTAAGTAAGGTAGTACTCAAATAAGTAAATTATTCGAGTAAGATACTCAGGAAAGGAAGCTATTCAAAGAAATTATTCGAGTAAGCTACTTGCGAAAGTAAGCAATTCAAGGAAGTTACTGAAGTGTGTAAATTATTCAAGAAAGTTATTCAAAGAAAGTAAGATGTTCAAGGTTATTCACATATGAAAGTCATTCAAACGAGTTTTTCTTTATGTGAGTTATCCAAGTAAGTTACTCACATAAAATTATTCAAGTGAGTCATTCACGCAAGAAAATTATTCATGTGAGTTATTCACGTACGAAACTCCTTCAACGAGTTTTTTTTTAAAGAAAGAAAGTCAGTCAAGGGAGTTATTTTTAAATAAATTATTCACCCATGAAAATTATTCAAGTGAGTCATTCACGCGAGAAAAGTATTCAAGTGAGTTATTCACGTATGAAAGTCATTCAAGCAAGCTATAATACGAGAGTTATTCAAGTAATTCAGTATCTCTTCCGCCAGCATCGAACGATGGCAATATAAATCTCCAAGCCGGGAAAAAGAGATATATAAAGATGGCAAATGTGCGTACACATGTGGTTACTGAAGCCATTACTTATCATACGAGTGTAAGAAAAATATAAGAAACTGTTTTCTGCCGTAAAATATGATTCCGGAGGAGGGAGATTTTACTCCGAGGAAAATGGTCGGAGGTGGTCGGAAGGGAGGCGGGCAGAATTTGTTGTTGAAGTTCTTGTCTTCTGCAATTTTCGGGACTTTGCGGTTTTAAAATGAATGGTTCTCTCTCTCTCTCTCTCTCTCTCTCTCTCTCTCTCTCTCTCTCTCTCTCTCTCTCTCTCTGTGGTTTTTGGGGAAGCTCTTCAGGGCCAATTTGGTCAACAAAAGGGCAATCATTTTCTATTTGATGGACAAATATGTTTCATTACAGGCGGTATAGAAAACCTTCAGAGGTTTTATTTACTCAATAGAGATTAGGTTTGCTGTGTTTTCCACTCTCCTTTCTCTGGGAAAAATTTACGGCCATGAGGAAAACTCATCTTTTTTCTTTCTCGGGAGGATCCCAGGACAAAAAGCGACACAGATAGGGTTTATAGAGCACACACATCTCCTCTTGAGATCCGTTAATTGAAAATTGTTTTCATCTTCTCAGAGAGAGAGAGAGAGAGAGAGAGAGAGAGAGAGAGAGAGAGAGAGAGAGAGAGAGAGAGAGAGAGAGAGAGAGAGACTCTGACAAAGATAAAAGAAAAGTAACGTGACCATATGTCTAACTGCCAAGATAAGCTCTGTCATACGTTAATTGAAAGTTATTATCATTTCCTGAAAGAGAGAGAGAGAGAGAGAGAGAGAGAGAGAGAGAGAGAGAGAGAGAGAGAGAGAGAGAGAGAGATTTGGTTCACCAAGCCGTGAATATTTTTTTATTCACTCTGTATGTCATGCAAATAATGAGGTGTATGTCGGGTGACACCCGAAGAAATTATACATTACCGGAGCTCACAACAAGCCACAACGGTTTGGTGCAAGGGTCAGTGTGTTATGATGACGTCAGAGGCCAAATACATGAGTAAAGTAAGTTGTTACTTTTATTTTACTCTCCCCAAAAAAAATGATAAAATAAACAAAAGACTGCAATTCCTCTCGCACACTGCACAGCATAATCTGATTTGCATATCAAACAATCTGGTGAATAAACGAGAGACGCTTTTCATGATAAAAAAAAAAAAATTCAGACCCTCAATGTGTTAGTGGACAGAGGCTTATCTGAAGAAATTCTAAAATACATACATGCATACATACGTGTATATATATATATATATATAATATATATATATACATATATATATATATATTTATATATATATATATATTTATATATATATATAATATATATATATATATATATAATATATATATATATATATATATATATATATATATATATATATATATATATATATATATATATATATATATATATTTATATTTATACATACATGGCCGTTTATTTCAATCTCACTCACTCTGTTCATCTCTCCAGTTTCACTGTAACCCATTGCCGCTTACACTAGACTTCTAGGGTTTGATCTGTAAATATACAGAGTAGGGTCATCAGGCCTCACTGTGACTCCTTGTCTATCATACCAGACAACTTAGGTCAGTCAAAAGATTCTCACTTGTTCCACTGGCTTTCTGGTCGTATTACCTTTGTCCTCTGCCCACAGCAGATTCTAAGGTCTGTTGCAAGTTTGTAAGAATTAAATGTTTGGATGTGGTTGCTAGCCCCATGCTCTTGCACCTGCAGAATGTTGCTGCATGACTGTTTCTACTGGATGAAATGTTTTGCCGAATTTCTGTTACAATGAATCCAGTTAATACAAACCTCCAGTTCTTTTTTTTATATAAACTTAAAAGGCACTTTGGAGGCAGTGGATCGACAAAGAATGAAATAATAAGCTATTATCCGTAATTCAACATTCATTATAAACTATACTGAGGAGGGAGGGGTTCAATCCACTAGAAATATTAAATCTCTGAAATATACGACTTATTGTCAGAAAGAAATCATCTATCGAGGAACAAACAAAACCGATTTCGTTCTGTTATTCCAGTTTTATTTTGCAAAACAAACAAATAGATAAATAAACAAATAAATAAATAAATAAATAATAATAATATTAATAATAATAATGATAGTAAATAAATGAATAAAAATGAGAAAGTCGTCTTCGTCCACCTGACAAATACCACCAACCTATTTTCCCAGCATAATAATTTCTTATTTACCCGGCATCCTGCCCAAGGAATTATAACATATGATTATAATATTTTTTTTTACCTCTTGACAGCTTTCATAGTTTAATATTTAATAAAGTCTATTTCTCGCTTCCTCTTTGGAAAAGATAATTTTTAATTTCCAAATACCAAGATGTTTATATTTCAGCAACTAATTAAGTATGTAGAGCCTCTCAGCTTCTATTCTTTTACGCTCTTTAAGTCCCCCCCTCCTCTCTCTCTCTCTAAGGGAAAATGTCTGTTAATGGCGTCGGTATTGAATTATCGTTTTGCTTTCTACTGCTTTCCGTTGTCTCTCTCTCTCTCTCTCTCTCTCTCTCTCTCTCTCTCTCTCTCTCTCTCTCTCTCTCTCTCGTCTGATCTTGCGTCCCGTATAAACATTTTTCTCTTTCTGCTTTCCTTTGTCCCCCCTCCTCTCTCTCTCTCTCTCTCTCTCTCTCAGATGAAGAACTTTCACCTGTCCCTTTGGACCTGACCCACGTCCTTCCTTTGAGAATCCAAGTTCAGACAACAGGAGAGTTTTAAAAGTTACCTTTAGCTGAGGTATGCTACCTGGCAAACACTCAAACAATTCACTGAACTTAATTTTCCCTTTACAAATTATATATGCAAATGGAAAAATTAGCCGCACTTTTTATTTTATCAAAGAGGTCGTCAGTGGTAAAATGCATTTGGAAATCTTTAGTGGTGCATTGGATTTTACTCAATTTTATATCTATATGAAAGAAATTATTTTCCATAATTGAGAATCAGGAGTCAATACAACTGATTGCTATAAAAGATGACACTGTGCTGATATTATTTTCA
Source organism: Macrobrachium rosenbergii (assembly GCF_040412425.1). Taxonomy (NCBI): domain Eukaryota; kingdom Metazoa; phylum Arthropoda; class Malacostraca; order Decapoda; family Palaemonidae; genus Macrobrachium; species Macrobrachium rosenbergii. Next base: position 34,815,627 of record NC_089755.1, read on the forward strand.
ATTATGGTTCTGGCGTAAATCTACTTACAAATAAAGTAAATATTTTTCTAATGCTATTATAGAAAAACTCATAACAGATACACACACACTCACACACAACAAATATATATATATATATATATATATATATATATATATATATATATATATATATATATATATATAAATACATATATATAGCCTATATATATATTTGTTATGTGTGTGTATATATATATATATATATATACATATATATATAAATATATATATATATATATACATATATATATATATATATACATATATATATATGCAATATATATTTGTTGTGTGTGTGTGTAAATGTTATGATTTCTGTACATTACCTATCTATCAATCTACCTCCTATCTGTCTATCTATCTGCGCCCTTAAAAGAAAAATTTCTATAAATAAAAACATTTTTCACTGACAATTCTTCAGCCCTCATCACTGGTAAATTTGACCTGCGAGCATATTATGTAAGAGTGGGCAATAACACCTCTGGCAGCATCAGATTCTGCGATAAGCTTTCTCATCCTTTGATGGGAGTTGTCAATATTTCTCTCTGCTTCGTTATTCGTTCGCTCCTACCTGTGATGACAACTCGGAAGGGGGAAGGGTGGTGGGGGGAGGGGGTTGCAGATCCGTTGAAACAATTGCTTAAGAACAGATCTCAAGTGAACCCATGACAGATTCGTATTCTCGGGTATGACTGAGAATATTCCTGTGTTGAGAAACAACTCAGCCTTAGTTCTATTAATGGCATGACCAGGAATCCTTCACGTATGCCAGAATCCCCGAGCTCTCTAAGCCGTAGCGTACTGATTGCTTGTGCTCCATAACTCCGTGGAATGGATCTACTAGTCTCCCTGACGTAAATTTCACAGGAATCATTGCATGGCATGTTGTAAATACCGAAATCAGCATAGATATGGAATCACTGTTTACCAAAACACCAAAATCAGCATAGATAAGGAATCACTGTTTACCAAGTCCGCACTGACAATGTATTGTCTTTTCTACGTAAGAAACTGCTGTCTTTTCTATGTAGGAAAGTGCTATCTTTAAAACCATGGGAAGATCCTCTTGTTCTTGGTTTTGATTTAACTTAAAACTGAATTATACTCTGCGTAACCAACGTCCTTTTTTTAATGGTACCTTTTAAAAAAAGAAGTTTGGCTGCAGTATGAGGAAATATCCTCCCTAGCAGATCACATCTAATCCTGCCAAAGTTGTTATTCCACGCCTGTGTATTTTATGTCAGTTATTTGGTCGCGTACCTTTACCTACGAAGAGTTCAAGGAGCGTCAGCCGAAATTAATGCCGTCTTGAATTTGTTGTACAGACCTTCGATTTTATAAAACGCCATTAGATTACAGTCAAGAATATAGAAGTTATCGCTTATATATATATATATATATATATATATATATATATATATATATATATCAGCACGAAAGTGCACCATGGAAATGAAATGGCCTTAAATTCAGCATAATTCTTTTATTTTCAACATTACATCATCAAGGAATCTGTTAAATAAGGAATAAAATTACTCTAAAAATCAATAACATCCGTAAAATACAACACAGTTAGAATACCAGACAATAAAAAAAAAACAGGCACAAAAGCTAGACCAAAGACCGCTAACCAACCTTGTACAAAGAAGGCAGAAGACAGAATGCATAAATAAAAAGTTAACTCAGTTAGAGCTGTGCGGGAGGTCTGGGTATTTAACTGGGGAACCAGTTGTTTAATAAATAATGATTCCAGGACGGGCAGTTCGTATGCATTAGTTATTTGGCCTATGATACAGAAATCATTTCTATCAATGTATGTTTTACAAGTTTTTGAGTGGTTTCTTATGCTTGAATGTTCGGGATTGGAGAGCCTACAGTCAGTACGATGAAAGTCGATTCTGATCGTCAGTAACCTCCTCGTGGATCCAACACATGTCGCAGAGTTACACTTAGGGCAAGTATATACTTATATACCACTTAGAGGTCACAAGCGGGTTTAATCGATCTTTGTATCTGAAAAAGGAACCAATCGTTGGTGGATTTTTTAGGATTCATTTTAGATTAATGGCACCATAATGCTTATGAACAATTTGTGCGATCCTTTGTCGAAAAGAATCGTCATGTAAAAAAGGGAATTTGGCATAAAAAGCTAATTTTGGTACTGTACGAGGTTTGATGATATTGATGAATCGTTTGGTAAGGAACATACGGAGATTTTTAAAACACAAAGTCTGTGTGAAGCGGTTATTCGTAAAAGCAGTTATTTGTAATATATTAAGAAAGGAAATTAATTTCTTGTTGGAAGCATTGCCAATTCGATGCAATAAAAAACGCCCTGTGGAAGAGAGTAAAAATACAGTTAAGTTTAAAATCATAAAAACAAGAACTATAGTAATTGGATCCTATACCAGTAAAAGTCTTCTTTCTCAAAACAGAAGTATTAAAAGAACCATTATCTGTCCCAGGGTGCATTTAGGAAATTGAAAACACGCTGGACTCCATTTTCTAAAAAAGATCATCACATCCTAAGACAGCTGGCAAGTAGAAAAGATCTGGTCATTATCAGACCCGGTAAAGGGAAAGGAACGGTCTTATTAGATCAAACGGACTATAAAGAAAAAAATTTTGACTATCTTAAGAGACCAAGGTAAGTTCACTGAGACTGGAGCACCTGATTTTCGCAATATTGTAATAAATGAGGACAAAATAAACATATTTTTGCGTCTTTGAAAAAAAGTGAAAATTATAGAAGATAATACATACCAGCATTTGTTTGTCACAGGATCACTCTTTGGAGTTTTATACGCTCTCCCAAAAATACATAAGCCTACTACACTTATAAGACCAATCTTGGCATCATATAATACACCTAATTATAAGTTAGCTAAATGTTTGGTACCTCTTTTAGAACAGCTGACTAAAAATTATTTTACTCACAGCAATTCTTACTCTTTTAAGGATAAAGTTTTTTTTACAGGACGCTGATTTTAAAATTACCAGTTTAGATGCCGAATCTCTATACTATTGTCCCTGTGGAAGAAACTATCAGTATTATCTTAAATAAACAAAACAATTTTGATCGTATGTTTTTAAAAACTCTTTTAGAACCGGCAGTGCAGGACACTGCCTTTGTTTTTGATGGCAAACTTTTTAAACAAACTGACGGTGTAGCCATCGGCTCTCCTTTGGGTCCTACTTTTGCTCGCTGGAAGAATGCATGTTAGATGAATGTCCACTCAGGTTCCACCCACTCTTTGATGGTAGGTATATTGATGACACCTTCGTCTTATTTAAAAATGATTGTGATACTGACTCGTTTTTAGCATATGCTAATACTAAACATCATAACATTAAGTTTACTGTAGAAAAAGAGGTGAATAATCAAGTGCCTTCCCTAGACGTTCTTGTTACTAGGGATAATGGTTCTTTTAATGCTTCTGTTTTCTTAGAAAGAAAACTTTTACTGGTTTAGGATCCATTTACTATAGTTCCTGTTTTTATGATTTTAAACTTAATTCTATTTTTACTCTCCTCCACAGGGTGTTTTTTATTACATCGAACTGGCAATCCTTCCATCAAGAAATTAGTTTCCTTTCTTATTATTTTACGAATAACTGTTTCCCACAGGCTTTGTTTTTTAAAAAGCTCCGTATGTTCCTTTACAAACAATTCATTAATATCGCCAAACCTCGTACAGTACCAAAATTAGCTTTTTTATGCCAAATTCCCTATTTTACATGATGATTCTTTTCGAAAAAGGTTCGCACAAACCGTTCATAAACATTATGGTGCCATTAATCTAAAATGAATCCCAAAAAATCCACTAACGATTGGTTCCTTTTCAGATACAAAGATCGATTAAACCCGCTTTTGACCTCTAACGTGGTATATATAAGTATACTTGTCCTAAGTGTAACTCTGCGACATGTGTTGGATCCACGAGGAGGTTACTGAGGGTCAGAATCGACTCTCATCGGGGATTAAGTTTTCGTACTGGCTGTAGGCTCTCCAATCCCGAGCATTCTAGCATAAGAAACCACTCAAAAAATTGTAAAACATACATTAATAGAAATGATTTCTGTATCATAGGCCAAACAACTAATGCATACGAACTGCCTATCCTAGAATCATTATTCATTAAACAACTGATTCCTCAGTTAAATACCCAGACCTCCACCCAGTTCTACCTGGGTTAACTTTTTATTTATGCATTCTGTCTTCTGCCTTCTCTGTGTGAGGTTGGTTAGCAGTCTTTGGTCTTGCTCATGTGTCTTTTTTTTTATTATTATTATCGGTATTCTAACCCTGTTGTATTTTGTGAATTTTACTGATTTTTAGAGCAATTTTTAGGGTAATTTTATTCATTATTTAACAGATTTCCTGATGATGTAATGGAGTTATTACGAAACATTGGAAATACAGAGTTATGCTGAATTTTGTGCGTTTCCATGGTCCACCTTCGCGCTGATGTGTCCTACTGGCCGTCGCCAACCTCTGTTTATACATACATACATACATACATACACACACACACACACACACACACACACACATATATATATATATATATATATATATATATATATATATATATATATATGTAGATACATACACATATATACTGTATATATAGATATATTATTATATACTGTACACACACATAATATTATATATATATATATACATATATATATATATGTGTGTGTGTGTGTGTGTGTGTATACACACATAATCTTACCCAGTTACTAACTCTCAGCCCAGCCGACCCTCTTTGCAGTGCGCATGAACGAAGACTTCAGAAGCCATGCCTGCAAGAAGTGCAATTTAGCTTTAAAATCCACCCTCCAGAGCCAGTGAGGAAAACAATGAGACACTTTCACAATGAGAGAATGTGATATTAGGCGCAATTACACGGTTAGAGTGGAACTGACATCGTTCATAAAATGAGAGATTCGACTTTCTTTGACGATAATTGCCACTGGTGGAAACACAGAGGCGCTCGCGCAGGCATAGACAACCATGAGAGAGAGAGAGAGAGAGAGAGGGAGAGAGAGAGAGAGAAGGGTCTGCTGTTGGAGTAAGTGATGAATGTTTTTACCCAAGCGGCGTGAAGATTACCTCGACGAGGCACTTCCGTTTTTAATTATGATATAATGGCATACTTTAGGCGGAGCACTGACAATTTTCGTCTGTTGAGTCTCGTTTTTTCCTAGAGAGAGAGAGAGAGAGAGAGAGAGAGAGAGAGAGAGAGAGAGAGAGAGAGAGAGCTTTGGATCTGTAGGAGTGTTTGAATCCGCAAACAAACTTTCGTCTCACGTTACTGCGTATTTTCGTTTTTACTTACGTGCGAAGGAATCATAAAGGGATTAGAAAATCAAATTTAGTTATCACGCAGAGAAGAGGAAAGTAAACTGACCATCAAATAATACTATGCTAGGTAAGAGTAAAATAACGCCACACAGACAAACAAAAATAATAAAAACAAACAGAAAGAGACGACAGAGAGGGCAAATGAAATATAATAAAGAAAGAAAAAAATTTTTTCGACCTTAAAAACACGAAAAGAAATGCGAACACGAGGAGGCCAACACCGAAAAATAAACAATAAAGTCTAAAACGTATCATCATCATCCCCCTTCTTCTTCTTCTTCTTCTTCTTCTTCTTCTTCTTCTTCTTCTTCTTCTTCTTCTGAATTGAGGTGTGATGTAGGCGAGGCCATTTGCAACTGTTTTGTAAATGGAGTTCGTTAGGTGCCTGGAATTCACAAGGCAAAAATCCTCCAAGTCTGAACGAAAAGGAGAGCCCAAATCCCTCGCCAGACTCTTGGAGGCCATGATGGCGGTGGGTGAAAAACGAGAGAGAGAGAGAGAGAGAGAGAGAGAGAGAGAGAGAGAGAGAGAGATCCAAGAAGGTGGAAGAGGGTGAGATAAAGATAGAGAGAGAGAGAGAGAGAGAGAGAGAGAGAGAGAGAGAGAGAGAGAGAGGTCGGATGGGGAGAGGGGGAAGGCATGAGAGTGGTAATGGTAGTAGTAGTGATACTGGCAGCACTAGTAGTAGTGGCAGTAGTAGTTAGCGGTAGCTGTCAGTAGGTAAGGAGATCCCCATTGCGTCTGGAAGGGGGAGATAGCGCCCGCGCTGGATTTAAGCGGGCCCGGAGTTGATTTGGAAATTGCGTCACAATAATTAAATCCAAACATAATTGGACGTTCTTGTACCCGCTTGCCTACCTACGGCCTGTGTGGATGGTGCGGGTGATGGTGGTGGTGGTGGGGGGTGGGGGATTGGTATTGAATGTGTGTGTGTGTGTGTGTGTGTGTGTGTGTGTGTGTGTGTGTGTGTGATGACACACTGTGAATATCAAATTGACTCTTCCCCTGTCGGTTTTTTCTATAGACGACCCGACGGCGATCAGGCAAATCACCCTTGTGAAAATGTACGTTTCTTAAACAGACGTTTTATGCGTAATGTGTTGCAAATTAATGTTGTACTAACAGATGTTTTGCTACTGAAAGTCTTATGAAAAAGTCTTACAAACCAATATCATAAAAGTTGCTTTACAAATTAAGCTCTATAGGTAGCCATTTTATCACCACACGTTCGTGAACTGAAAAAATCAAACATTGTAATGAAAGTACATAAACATAAACGTTTTTGCGAGAAAACGCCCAACTGAAGACCCTCATTTTTCACAAGTTAAAGTCAATATTTTATATATAACTGATTTTGCTGAAAGACCCAACAACGTATTTCCCATCCTCACACGTACAAAATGAAGTTTTTGAAGTTTTTGCAAATAGGGGATACGGCGATCGAACGCTGAAAGAATTCACGTGTTCGCGCAAACAAATTATAGGTTTTACAAATATATGCTCTACCGAGCAAACTCACGCAAAAATATAAACGAAATCCGAATTCACACAACCAAATGAGTGTTTTTCCTATTGAACGCCCCTGCTAGTAAACGCACAAAGAATGTTTATATTCACACTTACAAATAAACGATTTCACAAAATAGCGGCAAAAATAAATCCGCACACAGAATCTAACGATCTTACAAGTAAACGGTGCCATGAACAAACATAAAAAGAATACGCGTATTTACACATTCAAATTAACGATTTTACAAATAAAGGCTTTTGGGGAGGGAAACGCGCAAAAACAATTACGACCATATTCACACGTCAACGCGAGCATACAAATAAAACTAATAAAAGCGCCACTTTTAGCGACACGTTTGCCAAAAAAAAAAAAAAAAAAAAAAAAAAAAAAAAAGAAATGAAGCCTTCTGGACATTGTTTCTCTAAAAGTCAAAAACAATACCTTGGAAATAAACGGCAATGGGACTCGTTACTGCCAATATAAATCGGTTTTAGAAGAAAAACCAGAAAAAAAGGGAGGAGGGTCTCTCTCTCTCTCTCTCTCTCTCTCTCTCTCTCTCTCTCTCTCTCTCTCTCTCTCTCTCTCTTCATGCTTTCCGTCGATACTGAATAACAAAAATTTTTTATATTTTAGAATGATACGATTAAACGGAACGAAAAACTATTTTTACCTCTTGAAAGAAAAAATAAAAGCTTTTATAGTTTTTACTGATATACGTTTTTGACGAAGAAACTGATATTGAATAATTCCTTACACTGATCTGAACAGTAATTATTCAAAATTTTATTTTTACTTGCTTCTCAGTGGTACCTGCCCAATCAACAGCTATTAACCAGAGTATTAATATATCCAATAAATAGCTATTGACCAAAATATCAACTTATATCAGGAAGAAAGAAAAAGATTTTAGACGGGCAAAAAAAAAAAAACAATAAAAATAAAAAATAAAAAAGTGAATCCATATGTGAATAGATTCTGATGATCGATCTGAAACAAAATCTGGATAGGTCAATTATTATTATTATATTATTATTATTATTATTATTATTATTATTATTCAGAAGATGAACCCTATTCATAAGAGCATCTAAAGAAAAAGCAAATTAAGAATAGGAAAAACAACCTCGACAAAAATTCTAAAATGTCAAAATCTCTTGATAAGAAATTCTGAGCCCTCCATTACCATTACGTTCTGTCTTCCCCCTCCATAGTGAGTTAACGAACAGATCTGACCACTCCCAAGGTTAACAAATCGCCAGCCATTGCCGGAGACAATTGCTTGCCCTAACAAGCAATCGTAAACAGGAACTGGTGCTTGACCCCGGCCTCCTAAAAATCAGCTGGAGAAGACCAACCAGCTGCTCGGTACCAGCTGGTGGGAAGAGAGAGCTTAGTTAGCCAGGCAACGCAGTTTTTTCTTCTAGAAATCTCTCCTGTTTCTTTCTCCTCATTTTCTGTGGAAGTTCTTTTTCGTTCCTTACGAGTTTCAGATTGGGATTCTTTGTTTTCAAATCGCCTGTCAGCTGCGAGAATTTGGCTGGGGTCGTGGAGGTTTTGTAATGATTGAAAAGTATTATACATTTTTTATCTTTTACTAAAAGCAATATTCAGGTAATTTTACAACGACATCTTTACTTTTGGTATACGAGTACATAATGTTGATCTAAATTTTCTTGTCAAAGAGTCTGTGACAGCAAAATCTGGATTTCATTGGCTGTACACCATCCGCATTACACACAAAGTAATGCTTACGTAAAATCAGTATTATATGGTTGTTGTTATTTTCACTGTGCTCTTCCCGTAAAAATTGGCGGTAATATATATTAAAATAATGTTGCGACTACATCGTGATTATATCAAGCACATGATTTTGGCGCGCATTTTCTTGTTGAAGATTTATTGATAACTGAACGCGTTACGCACAGGAAATCAAATATATGGATACACTTGCCGACCTATAAATTATTATTATTATTATTATTATTATTATTATTATCTACCAAGCGTCTGTTTTTCCGTAGATTCGACACCAATTATTTCAATAATTAAAGAAACCAATCAAAAATTTAATCTTCGTCTATGTACCTGTTTATGAAAATAAGATTTCACACACACACGCATAAACACACACACACACACACACATATATATATATATATATATATGTATATATATATATATATATATATATGTATATATATATATATATATATATATATATATATATATATATATATATATATATATATACATGTATACACACACACTACGATCTTACATTTTATCCGTAAGAGCAATCCATATTTTTATTCAATCTCCTAAACTTTAAAGAATATATTTATTTTAGTGGAACGAAAAATGTTTTTATCTAAATGAAGAACAACAGGTTAAAATCAAGGAATTTCGGTCAATAACATACCACCTGAAAGGGACATTCTCACATAAGATATTCAATTCAACGTGCATAAAATGCATATTCACTCGCATGCAATTAACGCAAATTACCATGCACCAGCGTTAAACGCAAACTGGCGCATTTGCAGATGCCCACGTACACAAATGGACACGCGGTACATGCAACCACAAATGCATACTGGTGGGTGCGTTTAGACAGGCACCGTAAAAACTTACCTCAGTCATGAGCGTAATAAACTTAAAATCATGCATAATTAAGTGTATATAATGAATCTGGACTCGCATGCACCCATATTAAAAGCAAATACACACACACACATGCAAACTCTCTCTCTCTCTCACACACACACATACACGCGCGCACGAAAAAAAATGTAATCTGAAACACAAACTCAAACAGAAAAGTCAAATTACCATGCATGCACGTACGCACAGACAAGCACAGAAATGGCTCTCCTCAATAACGAGGGATTGGCATTATGAAACACGTATTATACGCAATTTCCCACACAAAAGCAACGAACATACGCACGCATGCGCAGCCGACCCACACCAAGGACTCGCCTCAGTAATGAAGGGAGGATGTATCAGGATTAGTATCATCAAATTGGTATTAAACGTAAATTCGCACGCACCTGGAAAAGCTTACGCGCAAGCCCGCACGTAACGAACGTAAATCCCCGCGCACACATGCATACACGCACGCACGCACGCACGCGGGGATATAAATCCGGGTTGAAATCGCCTGACCCCGCTATTAAGGAAATTAGGAAGATGGGACGTGACACTTTTCAGAATGAGATGACCTTAATACATATGATGAGAGATAAAAGCAGAGGATTTGGAGGAAAGGAACGAGTGAGGAATGTTGAGAGAGAGAGAGAGAGAGAGAGAGAGAGAGAGAGAGAGAGAGGAGAGAGAGTGGGGGAGAGAGAGAGAGAGAGCATACGGTTACAGGGGGAAGGGTAGGCGGTGGGAGAGAGTGGGGAAGGGTGTCTGTTGTGGGAGGGGGTGGTAGGAGGGGGAGGTCGTAGGAGGGTAGGATGCGATGATAACCGAAGAGGGACATTTTAAAGTGGTGCTTCTGCAAGAAAAGAGAAAGCAGCAGCCAAGATCTTGAATTGGCCATTATAAGACACGCATACATACATGCATACGTGCATACATGCTTACAGAGTGAAGAAATATACATAGGCGTCGAGACGGATAACTACAGACACAAACGCATATATTTCTATATATTTCATATATTCAAAGACTGGCATAACACACACACAAACACATATACACACACACACAACAAACATATATATATAATTATTATATATATATATATATATATATATATATATATATATATATATATATATATATATATATATATATATATATATATATATATATATGTATGTCTGTAATGTGTGTGTGTGTGTTTGTCAGGAAAAAATGTGGGTAAGACAGCTAATTCTTAAAACAGCCCCGAGTATGTTAACTTACTCGTTTTAATGAGTTATAATCCGCCATTCTTAGAATGTGAAACATTATTTTCACTTCCTGAAATTTCTCGGTAGCCTCTCCCGTCAATATTGTTTCTGATCTTGTTATTATCACTACTAACATCATACGCGTTACTACTACTGCTTCTACTAGTGGTCTTTATTTTAGTTGACCTTTGTTATGCACTGACTGTATTCTATCCAGTCAGTGTTTTTGAGAAAAAAGGTGTATTCATTATCAAAAGGTCCAGAAAAATCCTCTGGTAATGAAAATACATTCGTAAAGAGGTACGCACGTATGTTTCAACTGGTCTCAAATATATGCATACATACACTCCGTCTATATACATACATACATACATATTGTATGTAAGCATGTATGTATGTATGTATGCCTCTGTACATAACACACATTCAAGGCTTCACAAGTCGTAAAGGATATTCCTTTCCCCGCCCTCTCTCTCTCTCTCTCTCTCTCTCTCTCTCTCTCTCTCTCTCTCTCTCTCTCTCTCTCTCTCTCTCTCTCTCTCTCTCTCTCTCCTTCCTTCGGGGATGTTTGCAGAGGCAGACATGAATCACCGAGGCGTTCCAATTATTTGAAAATTATTATATAGTGCTTTCTCTGAAGATACAAAACGGGAACACTTTGTTACTGGCGACTGGTGCGTGTGTAGGTGATATATGCGAGGCATATCCACGATGACTCCTCATGTTTAAAGCTGTATTTTACGTTTTCCGGCGAGATTCACTGGTGTTTGCTGCATATATCTACACAGGGGATGACGAATAACTCGATAAATAGGACAGATAAATATGCATTAATAGCATCAGCAATCAAGGAATTAGGAATAATTTGTATGCATGTGACCATGCAGTATTTACGGTCGCCAGCATAAGATGGTGAATGTTTTTGAGGGTAACAGATATTAGACATTCTCTCTCTCTCTCTCTCTCTCTCTCTCTCTCTCTCTCTCTCTCTCTCTCTCTCATGTCATATTATATACGAGGGAGTATAGGAAAACATTTTGCTTACGGCATTGCATTTACTCAGGGAGTGCAAATGCATGCATGACAGCTCAGCTACTCATCGACACTGAATGAAAGCAACGATACAGTTCCCTTTATAAAATTTTTCCATGGACAAATCTTTACTTTTTTGAAAATGAAGAGACCGATGGGGTGGGCAATCCAGCGCTCTTTTTTACTATCCCCTAATGAAGAAAAACCAAGAAAAGGAAGAGAAAAACTTCACTACAAAGAAAGAGCTACTCTTGCCCATTGAATTAGGCATATGACAAGTGTTATGGAATCACGGAGTCGGAGAGAAATTCCGAAGCTTGGTCACTGCAGGTTTTACGACAACACACTCACAGGAGTGTCTCATTCTTTCGAACGTTTTTTTAACACAACTTCGCAAACTCTCAGGATGGCATTTTACTCTCTTCGATATAACTTTTCCCACACAGGCTCGCCAACTCAATGGAACGACATTCACCTTTTGGCTGAGTTTTTCCACAATCTTGGATCACGAATTGACAAGAACGATAACAATTTTTACAACTGGAGTTTTTCGTTTCGTGATACACGCTCGCAAACTCACTAGAATCGCATCCACTTCCGAATGTTTTTTTTTTTTTTTTTTTTGACAATATCGCTTCGCAAACTCGTATAAATGATATCGACTCTTTGGATACGAGTTTTCTCCACAAAACCCGGTCGAGAACTGACAGGAAAGTTATTAACCTCTCTGGATACCAGATTTCTCCACAACATCGGCTCGCGAACTCACGGGAACGTTATCACTTGCGATATGCCCTTTTTGCGGGAGGGTTTGTGCTACAAAGCTCGCTCACGAGCTCACCGGAACGATATCCACTATTTAGTTCCAAGTTTTTCTTCCGTCGGCTTGCGAACTCCTCGAAACGCTTTCAAACCCAATGGAAGGGAAACCTTGGGGGAATAATAACAAATAAACCACGAAAACCATTGCGAGTGATTTTTTTCCCCGACGAATACCGGAGAGCCGTAACAAAGAGATAGAGAGAGAGATGACCCAGTTTGGTTGCGTTCTCATTTGCATATCAAAACCCCGAAGGCTTTGATGTGCAAACAGCCAATTATCAAAGAGCGGTGGTTACCAGTTACAACCCGAGTGAAATTGGACCTCGTCAGAGAGAATATGTTTACCCTCTTGTTCTCCATTTGCATCTATGGAGCAGTTTTCGCTCTTCCGCCGGAGGGAGGAATCCGGAAGAGATGACAGAGGCCGGCACGAACGATGCCTGGTTATTTCCGTGTCGTGTTGTGAATCTGCTTTTTGACTTTCGTTTCTCAGGAGATAATCATCTGCTCATTTGTTTCTATCTGAACATTAGAGTTTTATTTATTTATCTATCTATTTAGTTATTCATTTATATATTTACTCATTAACACAGTTTTTCAATGTGAGGTATGGCTGACGGATGTTACAACTCAATAAAAAACAATAAAGAATTTTTTTATCTGGATGTTTAATATTATGCTAATTATTCTGTTGTATAATTACTTACATTCTAGTTGTCTATCTAGAAGCTGTTTATCATGTATTTCATTTGCGAAGTTACTCACGGCGTGTTCTCTTATGATCGCCTATTACGACAATATGTAATAATAATAATAATAATAATAATAATAATAATAATAATAATAATAATAATAATAATAATAATAAATACTCCTTTGGAGTATCTATGGTTCCCGGGCCACTGCTTCGATAGACAGCGCCTTGAAAGTGAGTAACAAAATAATTATTTGCCAAGATTAATAATGCTGAACTGGAAAGTCAATCTTGCGTGCATGTACGGTAAGTCGTGAATGTGAAATCTGTCATAGCCACGCGCTCTATTTGGCTCCTCGGGCGTCAGTGTAACCAGATGGTGCTCATAACCGACTCTCAAAATCTTTCGCAGGTGCATAACAATTACTGTTATGCTTTTAAGGCAGGGTAGGTAAACCGCGGTCGTATTTCCCTTCCATTTTTTTTAATCTTATCCGGGTTCTGTCCCTTTGGTAACTCAGCTGCACAGGTCTCTGCTTTTGGTTTTTCGTCTCCGTCTCCTCTTACCTAGCTGTCCAGCTTGTCTAACATAGTCTTACAATAGTTTTGACCTCTGAAACGAACAAATTCTTCGGTGGTCCAGACCGACTTCTATATGCTAAGTCAAACAACAAAAACCTGTAAGTAATCATTCGGCCTAAATACTCTAAATAAGCTAGAAATTCTTGGAATCATCTCTTTGTATGGGAGTCGAATGCTGGACAAACTACGCCTAAATACTCTCACCTAAAGTGGTAACGTTTGAGAATATCTCTGTGAATAGGATGATGAAATGCCGATTTTTTTTTTAGGTCTAAATACTCTCACGAAAAATTGAAACATTTGGGAATATCTCTGTATATATGATAGTCGAGTGCTGAATTGTCTAGGGCCAAATACACTCACACATTTGGGAATATTTTTGTGCATGATGGTCGAATAGCAGCACTGTGCAGAGAATTAAAGGATTTGTTCTAAAATGACGGCCCTTCCGGAAAACAGGAGAAAAACACAAAGCACCGAGTTAGGGGCAAATGCCATTTCGAACCTTTGCCAAAAAAAAAAAAAAAAAAAAAAGAAAGATTCAGTTTTACTTTTCGGGAAACATTTGCCTCATGCCTTTTGAAATGTATGATTTATGAGCGTATCTAGTCTCTAAAAAGGAAGACCGTAAAAAGGAAATGAAATCTGTGTACCGAAGAGATTGGATTTTGAATTTGCTGAAATCGGTAAAAGATGGGATACTGGGGAACTTATTATTATTATTATTATTATTATTATTATTATTATTATTATTAATATTGAAAATAGCAATAAAGCACAATCGACAATGACCAATATAAGATTATAAAGATACTAATGATATTATTACTATCTGCTGTTAACCTACTATTCTTTGCATAAACTTATGATTACTGGAAAGGTATGAAAAGTCACTTATGGGAATTCAAAAAAGGATGCGGCATATTTAGTTAATTAATCAAAGAATTAATCTAATACTAAATTACGTAAGTCAAATGTTCTTCACCTTTTCGTGGTTGACAATGTTATAATTTTCTTTTTCTTTTCAGGTAATATATGAAATTATCTTCGTGCTTATTTATATTGTCTGGAATTCACACTAACAGCCTGATGACGTAAAATTCTCAATTTTGGTAAATTTAAATTAACATCTTAATCTTGATAAGAGTCAAGCAATATTTTCGAAGCTTATATAAAAGACTACGAGGAACAGAAGCTGTAACGAGCAAACTTTGTAAAAAAATGTCCTTACTGACACTTGCAACTAATATCAGGATTCTAGCGAGAGTGGATCTGGTTTTCAATGATGCATAAGTTATCAAAATTAGTTAGCGAGTAAACTAAGAAGTGTTTGAAATGATAATAATACTTCTCGATGGTACGATATCTTCGCATCAGAATTTCTATAAACAACAATTTTCCGTAGCTGTTTCTCCCAACCAAATTTATGGTGAAAACAAAAGTTTATGTACCCAGCCCCACCGGCAAACAGCCGGGATCCGCGATAGTTAAACCGTCGAAACGACTGCAAGTATTTGTGCCAGATAACGAAGAGTCACAACAAAAGGGGGGATGATGACCCAGTTCGGTTCGATCCTCATTTGTATTTCGCTATCTGGAGGCTTTGATGCGCTAACTTCCAATTACCGTGGAGTTTTGGCCGCCAATTTCCGCCCGGGGTATAATGGGTAATCTCCTTTGAACATTTTTAATACTTTTCCCCCCTCGCGCTCTCATTTCAAATATCTATTTTGTTATTCGTAGTGATGACTGGTGGAAAATATGTGAAAAGGGCATATTTCAGCTGATGGGTGACTCGTTAATGCTTGCTTTCCCCTTCCGTTTTATTTTGCAGCTCTGGGTGACTGTGATCTTGGTCATTAGGGTACAGCATTATTCAAAAGGTCTCTCCCTGAACTTATTATCCTGACCAGATATAGAATTCTGATCTAATTTAATATTCCCAACCTAACACAACATTTCAAGCGTAATCAAATACTCCTAAACTACCTTGGTGTTCTAAACCATAATCAATATTCTTACCCTAACATGGCATTTCTAATATAATTAGCATTCCTAACCTTTGACAGAATTAGTAACCTAATTTAACATCCATATGCCAATGATTAAAAAGCCACAGTAATGTAAATGAGGCACTGTATTTTTCCAAAATACAAAACGGTTAAAACGACGCTTTCGACCGTTTGCACAACGGTCCCCTTCAGCCTGAAGAGGACCGTTGTGAAAACGGTCGAAAGTCCCCCTTTTTTAAACCCTTTTTTTGTATTTTGGAAAAATACAGTCTCTCATTTACATTATTGTGGCTTTTCACTCATTATTTCCGATCACAATATAGTGATGCACCACAGACATCCATATACTAATATAAAATACTCAACATAATTCAAAATTCCTAACCCAATACAGTCTTTCTAACCGATATTTGTACTTCCATCCTAATTTAACACTCCCAAAATATCACAGTATTCGTACCACAATGCAACATAGTATTTCTAACATGTTTAGCTATACCTAATATTCCAAATTTATTTCGACCTACTGTCAAAAGAGGAGATTATTAACCTAAAATGTCACAGAGCGAGAAAAACAGAGGCAAAGTAAAAATTAAATGAAAAAAGAAAGTGTTGTAAAATTTCCCCAGCACACAAAAAAGTAAAGGACACTTTCCCATGGCACTAATTATAGGTATTTGGACACCTGTGTTGTTCTGGCGAAAACTCGTTAGTTTTAACACTAACGATGTTTTGAATCAAAGGGATCTTTTTAATTTGCTGCCTATAGAATGAGACTGCAAATAGTTTTATTTCCTTTTTATAGGGAAATGCGAGTTCAAATAACGTACGGGTGAATATTTCTGTATCTTGCGTTGGAAAAGCTGCTTCGTGGCCTTTTTTTATATTTTAATAATATGAATTATTCTTTATGGGTCTAAACTGATACTTTAGCTTTGCAATAACTTTAGTTGGAATTCTAAAATGCAGCTAAAATAAAGACATTCTCTGTCCATATATATATATATATATATATATATATATATATATATATATATATATATATATATATATATATATATATATATATATATATATATATATATATATATATATATATATATATATATATATATATATGTACGTACACACACACACACTCACACACACACATATATATATATTATATATACGAGGTATGTTCAATAAGTAATGAGAAAATGTCAGGCGAGAGACTAAAATGATTTGATCAAAATACTACTTCATGGTGAAGTACACATACATATATTCTATAAAAAGACACACTGGCAACTTTCTATATTTGTAGGTCTGAGTGCAGCGGTGAACATGGTGGAACCAATCTGATCCGGTTTGCCGATCTGTGAACACTTGTCAAAATGCAGCGAAATATGGAGCAACGTTACGCCATCAAATTTTGTGTTAAACTTAAGAAAACCAAACAAGAAGCTTATGGAATGTTAAAGGAGGCCTATGGGGATGAACAGATGAGCTAAGCAAGTTTCTATCGGTGGTTTAACAGATTTTCTGACGGAAATGAACAGGTTGAGGATGAACACAGATCTGGAGCACCGAAAGGTGCACTCGAGGAGGAAAACATTGAGGAAGTGCAAAGGTTACTGATGCAAGACCGTCGAATATCTGTGAGGATGCTATCTGAAGCTGTTGGTATTAGTATTGGCACAGAGACAGTTCTGACCGAAGAGGAGTGGAGGAGTGGTCAGTGGTGGTTCCACCAGGACAATGCCCCATGCCACAGGTCAACGCTGGTGACCACCCGGATGGCCGACAGGGGAATGAAAGTGGTACAACACCCATCCTACAGCCCTCACCTAGCCCGTTGCGACTTCTTCCTGTTTCCACGCATGAAAGACAGCCTCAGGGGAACCCCATTCCAGTCAACAGAGGAGCTGAAAGAGGCATCGGAAAGTTACCTGAAGGGACTACTGAAAAACGACTTTGAGGAGGTCTTCCAGGATTGGGAGAGACGCATGCAGAAGTGTGTAGCTGCGAGAGGCAATTATTTTTTAGGAGACAAAGTTGTGTAAGCTTATGAAAATAAATAGTGTCTCTCCTGACATTTTCTCATTACTTATTGAACATACCTCGTATATTTATAAATAATGTATATATATGTATATATATATATATATATATATATATATATATATATATATATATATATATATATATATATATATATATATATATATATATATATATATATATAATGTTTGTGTTGTGTGCACTTAAAATACCGCAGGAAAAAATATGCACAAAGTTTAAATCGTAAATCCAGACAGGAAAGAATCGACAGAGAAGCAATGCTGGGGAGGTTGATGATCTATGGTACTGAGGACCAAGTAGTTTAGAGAAAAAGAAATAATTGGTCATATGCTTTTCATTTCTCAGTACAACCCATATAGTCGACGTGCAATGAACTCTACGATTAACTAATACTCAATTTGAAACACGATGTGCTTGATGTAAACTTGATGCATATGCAAAATCACTTCAATACTGCCGTCATTTTCTACGGGGCAGGTATAGGAGCTTCAAAATTAAAATTATATGACAAAATACATTATCCCTTTTCAGTTCATGCCTTTATTTATCTATTTAATTCTCCTATAACTAGGAACAATTCGTCACCTTCTATCCATTTATATTGTCTCTTTTAACATCAACCGCAAGTTTCCCAACATACATACACACACACAATAACATTTTGAAAATATATAAGAAAGATCAGGATGAAAAGAAGTATGTCCATTCCTGTAACTGTTATACGTAAAATATATTTCTCTATAATTTTATAGACAAAAAGCCAGTAAGTACTTGACTTTGTAAGTTAGGATGCCTAAAAAATACGATATACAAGCTGCGCAACAAGTATTAGAAACCAGGCTCTGAATAATGAATGAAACGTTTTGCTGTAAAAATTGATGTGGCGAACTCAAAAGCTGATTATTAACAAATATTCCTTTTGAGTTGCTCCAAATCGTATGAATAATAAAGGACGGCTCTACTCATTCCAGGCTTTTGTCGTTGCTATTCTGTGTATAACAATGCTTTTTAGCGACCGAGTCAATATTGCTGACTGGACACAGGGACTAATGTGACCAAATGGTTTATGTAGATACCGTGCACAGTTGATTGTACGTGCATACATACAAATATATACTGTATATAAAAATTATATTTATATATATATATATATATATATATATATATATATATATATATATATATATATATATATATAATATAATAAAATCACTGATTCTCTTAAAATATAGGTAATACAACTCTTAAAAAAAAATTTTTCCCCCTTTGGCTGAATGTAGAATAAAACCAACTTTCACTTCAAAGCGACTTCATTCGGTGACAAAGGCCGACTGTGTATTGTTCCCAAGGGATACTGGGGATTAAACAATAGAAATGCAGTTGTTCTGTAGAGTTGTGAAGCCATTTAAAGCCTTGGGGTATTGGCAGTATGCCGTTCTATGCAAGTATTATTACTTCTATTGAAGTCGCAGTGTAAATATGCAGTGTATCACAATATTCTACACACACACACATATAAATACATTATATATATATATATATATATATATATATATATATATAAAATATATATATATATATATATATATATATATATATATATATATAATATATATATACATAATATACATACACACACACATATATATATATAGTGTGTATGCATTTATCTTTCGACCTACCCTTGGATAATCTTATTTCCGCTTCTGTCTATATACCACCCAGTATTTTGATCTCTCTACCTGTTTCTTCTTTTTTCTACATCGACATTTCTAACCATTCTTTTATTTGCTTCTCCATATTAAGAAGATAATGGACTTGTTATACAACCTCGTTAATAATTGGACTTTTGTTTACCAGCATTTCTCAGACACACAGATTCTATGGGTGGCTTTGCGAATCGTTTTCAGAGACAAGAAAACGACACGTGAGCCTGAGCGAAATAGCAGGCAATTCTAATGATATTATATTGAGATCTTCTCTGTAAGTGGGAAGCAACTAATCAAAGAGGTCTTCACTAACAATTCGCCTTCATAATTACGTCATACATACATCTACGCAAAGTGAACGTCAAACCATAAGAGTAATTGATTGCATATCGCTATTCAACAATTTATGCATAATAGGTTTACATACTCCGTATCAACGGTACGAAAGAAGCTTTGGAACGCATCGTAACATGAAATCAGTAAATGAAACGGCTGATGAATTAATAAAGAGATTGCAAAATGTCGAAGGGTGCTGAAAAAATTCCATGCAAACATTAATGCTCATATAAAAACGAATAGATCAAAGTTTGAATCAGTTTCGTTAAAAAGTAATCGCAAAAAAAGTCCACAAAGGGATGTTAACCTTTATCAGTTCACAATAATAAAGATTCATTAATAAAAATCAGATGTTATTTTTAAACAAGTCAGCACAAACAGACGATCGTCTTGATCAACACATACGATAAAAGTTCCATTAAACAAAATTAATTGCCACCTTCTTCGCTATACCAACAAAGAGAAACGATCACTGCCAACAATTAGGTGAAGCCCAATAAAAAGAATCAACGTTCAACTTAGAGTATATAAGCCTACTCACCACCAAATAGCCCCTGTTCGTCTCTCTCGGTGTTCGATGATAGGATTCAACTGCGCCTCACACCGCACCTGCAATGACAGTTTAAATTCGTGGTTGGCGAACAGGTAAATTCCAGTGATTGAAGGGAGTGGACTTTTCATTAAAGCAAAAGCGTAAGTCACATTTGCACAACACCGCACACCAAAAATTATGGTCCTGTATACTCCTTGGTAAACTACGGTCATGAAATTTTCAACCCATAAACTAAAAGGATGGCGAAGATAAATGATAAAAGTACCCAAGTGGAAGAGAAATGCAATAAATTCTCCCAGTAACTTACGATATCGCGTCCATTGTAATATGAACACCACTATCACACATAACAATTACTGACTGCAGTATTATCCCAACCAATTAAATAGTAAAAAACTATAACATCAAGCAGTAGATTCTCTTTCTCATCTTTCACAAATCACGTTTCAGAACAATGCTAGCAATCAATAACAAGTTCGAATAAAGACCACGATAAATGCATAACTAGAAACTAAAACATAGCGATAAATATATCATTGTGCCATGGAAATACCAGAATCGAAAGTCAATCGGGCTAAGATTTAACGTCCGGATTTAAAAAATGCAATTTTTTTTAATCAATATCACACAATCACATTTTGGGGCATCTTTCAACCCATCTTTGTGCCAAACAACATACCAAACGCCTAAATACTGAAAATCAAACAGAACCAAAGCGGTCCGATCGGCGTCACACGAGGAACGGAAATTCGTGGCTTCAGTTCTGCCACAAATATTGGCAGCCTTAGGGCAGAGTTCGGCTAATGCTAATATGTGCCACAAAACAAGGACATGTAATACAGAAGTTAAGTTCTGCAGCCGCGAATAAAAACCACCAGTGCAAAATTATTCTTCTTGTATAGTCAACTGGAAATTCCCTATGCTTATGAGTGATTATTCAAAATAATACTCGTAAGAACATCAAGAAAATAATAATAAAAATGATAAGAAGAAGAATAATAATAAAACAGAGGTAGAAGTACAAGATAGAACAACAATATCAATGAATAATGTTGATGATCATACTAAAAGAATCGAGCCTTCATACATTACCTCCCCTATCAAGGACAATAAATCACGCCTATTCCGGTGAAAGAAAGAAAATAAAAAAGAAAGTTTCGCTCCCATAAATCTAGCGGTGCCTGTCACCCGAACAGTTCACTCAATTTGTCTTTAGCCCAAGAACATTTGCTGTGATTTACAAAGGCGATAATAGCCTGGCTGGAGTCAGGATTTAATTTACTATTTCAGGCCGGGTTCAAGTGGGGATTTAAGTAACAAGTTAATCACCCTGCGGGAAACGTATCGCCGGCAGTTGATGACGGTTTGTGTTACTGATAGAATAAACAGAACGGACAGATGTGAAAATGAACCAGAGAAAACCAAAGAAATTTCGAAGGTATTCTGGTATATTCCGCGCTTATTTTACGTATATTTATCCAGAGCGTTACGAAATTTTATTTTTTTTATTAGATTTTAGTGATAATTACAACTGCTGGGTAGATGGAAACATCTCGTCCCAGGTACACCAGAACCCAATTCGAAGTGTATTAGCAAAGATGGTTTTCGTGCGACCTGTTCTGTTTTCCTGGCTAAATTAATTGCTATCTTTTGTTGTTCCTCAAGATGGATCGACAGTGTTCCAAAATTCGATGCTTCATTTCCTAAATATTAGCAATAGCAATATACATGGACATAGACAGTGTTATTTTAATGCCACTTCAGTCTCAGTTTAGTGATAAGAGTATTGGAAAAATCCTCTATTATGTGCATAAAAGTGCATAATGAAAAGTACTGTCATAATAAAAACGAAAATAATTAAAAATCAAAGTAAAGTTTTATTTACAGCAACAGTGAACCTTGTTTCAAAGAATGAATTAAATGAAAAAATCGTCACACCTTTTTCGTAATCGGTAACATTGCATGCGCTATTGCTGTGTTAGCGAGTGCAGTACATTTTCTCAGTTCTAAAAGTATACTATCATTAATGAATTTACTAAATACTTTTTCTTAGCTAATTATACACAGCATTAACAAGAAAAGCTGCTGTTTATAACATAAAAAGCAGCAACTCCCATAAAAGTATCCATTAGGTCATACAATCTTCTCAATCCACATAATCATATTAAAAAGGTCTCACTCCATCTACTTCTTTTCAACCAACTGATCATTATGTTTATGAGTTTTAACAGCACCATCGATTCCAGTATGATTATCGTTATTATTATTATTATTATTATTAGTATGGTTTTACCTCCTCTCAAGAAATAAAAAAAAGAGACCGGACTTCTCCAATCATAAACGCGGCAAAATTTAAAAGTCACTTTTTCATTTTTGCCACATCATCTTCCTCCTTTTTTCCGATCTTTCTTTCCTTCTCTCTTCTTCTCTCTTTCAGAGGCTTCTGATAACCTCAACACTTAGTTTGATTACAATGGCCACGCCCCACGGCTCTCCCCTTTTCCACTATCAATCTTCACTTCCGTTTCGATAAAATCTTTTATAGACTTCAAGAGATTGGACACCTTAGGGTAGTTCGGCAGGGACTCTTTCTTCTCTTTCTTTTTCCTTGTTCATTTTCAGTTCCTTTCTATTTTCTTTGCTTTGTTTTCGTTGTTTACATTTTTATGGGGGTGTCAGTTAAGTTCATATGGTCTGTGCTTGTGGATGTGTTACTTTGTGGTTATACTTTGCATATCTTATTAAAAAGTTTCATTTGTAGTGCTTTGCTATACTTAGATTTGGTGAATGCGACAACTTGATTTCAAATTATACACACACACACACACACACACACACACACACACATATATATATATATATAATATATATGTAATACCTGAAAACAGTTTTGCGTTGCTGAAA
The DNA here is from genome assembly GCF_040412425.1 of Macrobrachium rosenbergii. Lineage (NCBI taxonomy): Eukaryota > Metazoa > Arthropoda > Malacostraca > Decapoda > Palaemonidae > Macrobrachium > Macrobrachium rosenbergii. The sequence continues at coordinate 34,839,135 of NC_089755.1, forward strand.
CCTTCAACAAATTTTGCAGTCTGAAGTAAACGGTGATCTGTTACAATGAGACTCATAACCCAACTTAGTAAAAAAAAAGAAATGTAATTTTAATTTTGGCCCATTTTAACCGATACAGACAGACAGACAGATAGATAGACAGATAGAGATAGATAGATAGATAAATAGATAGATATTACTCGACCACGTGTCCATAAATGAAACTTACTTGCGAGCAAGCATCTGTGCCTTTAAAACGAATATTCGTGCAATTCACTTCCTGCGTGATATTTCAATTGGAGACCAACCCTCCGCGAAATGCGGAGTTGTAGCGCCATTACCGGAAATAAACAGGCAAACATTTGTCTCTTTTGAAGCGTCCTTCACGAGGTTTATGGCCCGGCATCGCCGGAGACTTCTCCCCTAAAAACAACACGATATTGTCTGGGGTTACTTTATACCGGTCTTCACTCCTTTATCACCCTTTGTCACTCGCCTCCCTTGTCATCACACGCGCACGAACACACACACACGCGTCCAGGCGCTCTGAGCGAGCCCCTCGGAGTTGCGAATATATCACCTTACACCCTCGTTCGTACAGTATATCACGACGATGTTTCCGGTCCTCCTCCTCCCCCTCCTCACCCAGCCCGCCTTTTCACACTTCAGGAGATATGACGCGAAGGGAAAGTCTGGGGCTGAAATACAGGTTCCATTTTCATTTTCCTCCTTTTTTTTTATAATCCTCTGTGTGTGTCTCTCTCTCTGTTTCTCCCTTTTAGGGAATTTCTGCAGCATCGTATTGACTTCGTGGTGGGGTCCTGTTGTTATTTACTTGCATTCCAGGTAACATTTTGCTGTAACTTTTTTCTTTATTATTGGTATTTTCATTTTTTATCCCATTTGCTGCACAAAAGTTTTGAACTGGCCTGTAGTATATTATTGTGCTTCGCACACGCTTGATGCAACCGTTATTTTCTATCTCTCTTTTTTCTATATAATTTTTCCACTGATCTGGTATATTCATTTTGGAGTACTGAGTTCATTGTTTTTGGTATTTCGATTCTCTCTCTCTCTCTCTCAAAACTGTTACAGACAGTCTGATTGACATTTTCAACCCTTCCCTTCAAGGCGTTTCAAATTTTATTCCCATTTCATTATCCATATCAGTCCTTTCAAGCTCCCCTCTTTTATATTTTGTTTCTTTATATTTACATGTTTGGATATTTACAGAAATAGTTAAGGCATCTCCCCCCTACACTGTCCAATGTTAACCATTCTGAAAGTTTTATATCAACTAAACAGATTTTTGCACTATCATATTATGGTTTTTTACTTTGTCGTTTCCCTAAATGCCAATTCAAAATATGCCAGAGGATTATTTATTTTTTAATCAATTTTAAATTACCCATCTCTACTTCACATTTGAATATTTCTTCTTTGGATATAAAGCATTTTTTATTACCAATTATTGGCCAAGTGCCATTTTTTTCTTCAGAATCTTCTGGTGACTTCATATACTTTTCCAAAACTCCTTTGTGATTCCAGTTAACAAAAAATCTTTTGCGAGACTTTTTAATATATCCCTTAATATTCCGACGTTGTTTTACAAAATATTCGAGCCATTTTCATTTTAAGTAAGTTTTTCCCCCAAAATTTCGTTTCAACACTCATTAGACGTACATTCTTCTTTTCTATTTTACTGTAACGTTGTTACAGATAAATCATATGGCGAAATTTTCTTGTCAAGTTCATTGTACAGTCACTCAAAAATGTTTTGCAACATGTCCCAGAAGTTTTCGTTCACTAACAATAACTCCTTCGTTATTTATATATATATATATATATATATATATATATATATATATATATATATATATATAATATATATATATATATATATATATATATATATATATATATATATATATATATATACCCTATATATATGTATACGCATACACAAGGAAATGTATTTTCTTATTCGATTTTGGTTATTAACCATACGGTTAACAATATAAAAAGAATGGTGAGTGAAAATCCGTATTGCAAAAATAACGAAACATTTTAAAAATTTCGCTCATGATGGTAGGGTAAGAGAGTCAAATTAAAAAACTATAATTAGTCATCCAATCAAACCTTATGGAAGTAAATTCAGAGACTTTTTTCGTCATGGATAAATAGCAATGGAAAAGTGTAGGGAGAAAATCAGGTAACACCCAATGGATACTTAGAGGCAGAGAGAGAGAGAGAGAGAGAGAGAGAAACATGGTTAAATAAAGGAATTATAATAATGATGAAGAGAGAAATAAAGGAACTATAATAATGATACAGGGAAATAAAAACCAGTTTAAGGGAAACGGGAGGTAATTTCTCTGAAGCACCAGTCGTATCTGTGCTTGTTTCTTGCGCTTGCAACGCGTTGCCAAATAGCGCCAGATGTCAGTATTATAAGCTGTTGTCCGGGAAGTTTTGAAGTATCTTTTACACAAATTTCGTTTTTTTTTTTTTTTTGCAAGTAAAATTTTACAAGTTTTCTTGATTTCATGCTCATCACATGTAAGTCTTCCCATAAGCCCCAATGCAAGAAGAATTTTTTGTAATTCCTATTACAATTTAACCGTCCATTTTGATACTCTGGCATATCACCGTCATTCCCAAATTTTCATGAAATTCTTGATATGCATCTATCATTCATTTCATACCATTTCTGTAATTTCAATCAAATATCAATCTTTTTTCAAAAATACACCTGTAATTCCCATTATACCTCAATCAACCTTTATATAGCATTCATTCAATTCTGGTTACCATCAACTTTATTTCCAGACTTACCCGGAATCCCCATGACACATTCACGTCATTCCAATGGTTAAACATCCAGATTTACGTGCTATTCCCACTACACATCAGTTATTGTGAATATTATCGGTTCATAATATTCATATCACTCCCGTAAAGCGTCAACTTCACTCCGTGATTTGCCTTCAGTTCCTATTAACTTCATTCTCAGATTTACCTTCAATTCCTTTTAACTTCATTCCCCGATTAACTTGAAATTCCTGTTAACTTCATTCCCAGGTTTACCTGCATTTCCTGTTAACTTCATTCCCAGATTTACCTGCATTTCATGTTAACTTCATTTCAAGATTTACCTGCAAGTCCTACTAACTTCATTCCCAGATATACCTTAAATCCCTGTTAACTTCATTTCCATATCTACCATCAATTCCTGTTAACCTCATTCTCAGATTTACCTGCAATTCCCATTAACTTTATTCTCAGATTTACCTGCAATTCCCATTAACTTCATTCTCAGATTTACCTGGAGTCCCCACCACACTTCAGCCATTCTTTTGACAACTTTCCAGTAATTCCCATTGAAAGTCAACCATTCCACTGTTCATTTCTCTTCTCTCCTCTATTTTCCCTACCACCCCCTCCGCCCTCCCCCGACCGTGAACCTTTTAGGTCTTTCTCTCTCCATTGTTCGGCCTCCCGGCTCATGTGTACCAAAAATATAAAAATTCATATAGACTTGTATGATTAAAAATGAATAATTCACGGGCAGCCAAGAGGGTAGGCAGACCGTGAATAATGGATCGTGTTTGCCGAAAGCTGCCGTTCGACGTACACCGTCGCTACTCAAGGAGGGAGGAAAAAAATCTTCTCATTTGCTCTCTCTCTCTCTCTCTCTCTCTCTCTCTCTCTCTCTCTCTCTCTCTCTCTCTCTCTCTCTCTGTTTTATATATGAAATTGTTTATTGCAAATTTGAAAAGCTACACATTTATCAATTCATTTCACTCTCTAAATATATTCATCTATCTACCTCTATATGGGTTTATTACCCTTTCTCTCTCTCTCTCTCTCTCTCTCTGCACAAACGAGCACGAACTCTCAAATATATAAAGAAACAACGACTTTAAATCACCGTTTTGCATGTATCCTAAAAAAATCTTATAAAATCCACAAGGAAAAGAGTACAAATAAGAACCGTTAAAATGTTCTTCGATTTTTTTGTCTACCTGAACTTCAATCTTAGATACAGCTCATTAATAGTTTAAGGTCAAAGATCACTTGGCAAGCGCAAAGGTCACGTTCTTGTATCACCATGACCCACAGTGACCCTGTAAACTTCCCGGTCTTCTCATATTTTTACTCAAATACGGTTTCCACTGAAAGCCTTCAATTCGAAGTAGGGAAATATTTGATGGAATCTTCCCTCCCCAAAGTGAGATTCGATCCTACATTTCATACTAGTGCATTTTGATTAACAATAATGACGCCTTCAGTTCATGATCTCCACCTGATATTCCTTATACTAATTTTGAAATGTAGGATCGAATCTCACTTTGGGGAAGGGAGACTCCATCATATATTTCCTACTTCGAATTTCAGTCTTTCAGTGGAAAGCGTATTTGAATAAATATATGAGAAGACCGGGAAGTTTACAGGGTCACTGTGGGTCATGGTGATAAAAGAACGTGAACGTGACCTTTGCGTTTGCCAAGTGATCTTTGACCTTATACTATTAATGAGCTGTATCTAAGATTGAGGTTCAAGTAGACAAAAAAAATCGAAGAACATTTTAACGGTTCTTATTTGTACTCTTTTCCTTGTGGATTTTATAAGATTTTTTTAGGATACATGCAAACCGGAGAGTAATGATATTACTCTCCTGAATGTGGACTAAACAATGTTCTCTTGTGAAATGCTAAGTTGAAATACAACAGCAAGTTGAAGAAACCTTTGAAGAAACCTACTGTATAAAATGGAGCGTGCATCCATATATTTTCCCGTGTGTAACAACAATTACCTACGTGCAACAAGCTCGAAGTTAGGCTTAAGTCTATGTAATAAATCTGTAAGAAGTTCAGTTAAGCTGCTTCGAGGTATCTCGTTCTTTAGACCGCAAACGCATGTTAAATAACGCAATTATCCTAAAAGGATTTTTTTTATCAATAAAGCAAAGTACCTAAATGTTTCATATTCAACGATATACGATATAACAAGTCTCATTATCTTAACTTCTACTGATGTTCCGAACCTTTGGCTTACAGTGACTTTCACTCATGTAGAAAATGAAATGTTACTTGGTTCCTTATCGTGTATTTCAGGAGAAAGTTCTTTTTTATGCCTGAAAAAATAAACTTTTGCAACGAGGGTGTTCGGAGAAAGCAAACCTCCGCTAAGGCTAACCAATCTACTTTCCGGATCCGGGCCGTTCCCAAAATCCAACCAATGTTGCTAGTCACTACGCCAAACTTGGGTCAAATTTTCGTTAAAATTCGCACATAACTTTTTGACTTTTTACATCTTCTTCCTGACAAGCAAACGAACATACAAATCGAAGAAAAGGAACCTTTTCAGGTAAAAATATTTCACTTGTTCTTCATTATTCTTCGATGATCAGACTCTCGAGAAAACAACTGGCTGAATATATGAAAATCAACTAGTTATTACTCAAACAGTTTCCATCAACAAATATTTTTTTTAAAAATTATTGCATTTTCACATATATTTTTGTTTATGTGTGTTACACATGCGCACACAGACCCCAGCGAGGAGCAGCATGGTTAGTTGCGTGTTTGTTTTAATACTGTAGTTTGGCCTTAGGCTGTTTTCTGATGATTGTTTGTTTTTCCGTGTTGTTGTTTTTTTTGGCCTCGGGACGCCTACTCTTCTTTGTTTTAGCTTTTGACGGAGTGTTGTTTTAGATAATTTATGTTGTTTTTCTTGGAACGTTTCCGGTTTTTTTTTAATCCTGTGGCATCGAAGTTTAGAGCAACACTGCACAGCAACATCCGAAAAATGTTCTCTTAATTGTTTTTATATCATTCTGGACTTGTTTTGTATTGTATCACCTAATTTAAGATGGTGTGTATATTTTGAATAGTTATGTGGTTTTGCGTCTGTGACAATGAAAGGCAATGAAAAATTTCCCAAAGGAGTTTAAAAGAAGTTATAAATATTCCCATTCATTCTTTTCGCTTTTGCTACACTAATGTCGCGATTACAGAAGATGGCGTTCTACACTTCTATGGAATGAATGACAAAATTAGTCAGATATATAAATATATATATACATATATATATATATATATATATATATATATATATATATATATATATACATATATATATATATATATATATATATATATATATATATATATATATATATATAAAATGTATAATACATATGTGTGTGTTCGCATAAAAATCCACTTATTATCATTATAATTTTTTCAATATATTTAAAACTGAATGAACTGAAAAAATCGTGTTTTTTTAATAATTCACTTAAAGTTTAACCTCATGCAACACGAAATAAGCCCAGTTCTTGAAGGATTAGGAAAATAGCATTCCTGCTTGACGTCCAGGAATTCCTTCCCGCATTGTTTCCCTTCCAGGCATCCTCCTGGCCCTGTAGGGGGTCCTCTCGGTCCTTCCAGTAGTTATCCTGGCCCTGGAATGGGTCCTCCGGACTCTGGAAGGAGTCCATCTGACCTGGAAGGCTCTGTTGAAATACTTAAGAAAACCCTGTGTTGGTTGTTTTACATAATTTCTTTAGGAGCTCTTCCTCCTCTTCTTCTTCTTCTTGGTGTCATAAGAAAGTTGTCGCGTTTACCAGAATACTTTGTGAAAGAAACACATTTCAATATTATATGTTTAAACGCGGAGTTTTTTATTCCCGTCTTTTCTTAGGTAAAACTTTCGTATACAGTAGGCTTAAAATTTATTCATGTATTATTTCCAGGGAGGAGAGATTACCATTACTATAGGTAGTATCAGTAATAGTTGTAGTTGTAGCAATAGTAGTCTTGTTGTAATTCATTTGGAGCAGGCTTTAAAGATCAGTATTTCTTAAAGCAAATTATAAATATGGAAACCCATATACACATGGAAAGCCATTTGATGCAATATTTTCAAAACTACACTTGAACCAATACCGGTTAGCATCTAAAGCGCTCCCTGAAGATATTACTATCTAACGTTTCAACTACAAGGGTCACTGACTCCGAAACACCGTCAAAAAGACTGTTTCATCATAAGACTCTTATGTGAATGAAAGAGAATTTAGGAACGTTTCCTTTTCATCCAAACATACTTTACAACTCCTGGTTAGCCAATCAATCACATTCTCTTCACCGTGCCAAAGCAACTTCCTGGACGCTGGATATTGAAGGTGGTCATTTTCCTCTCAAAGTGATGGCATTCAGCCTCCTGCCATGAGAGATGTATTCGTTTGAAAACATAGTGACAACCCTGTCCTCCAATTCTCGTTTGTTGTCTGAATTTCAAAACTTTTGTTATTTCCCGAATCAATAAAAATGCTGAATTTTATTTTATTCTTAAATCTGCCGTGTACAACATTCAGTGGCAAAACATTTTGCTTGTTGGACACACTGTACGTTCCATTTCCGATATCAACTGCCATTCGGAAAATATGTTACTCTGTCTTCACTGTGTCTCTTGCATTTCCATATTTCCCGAAATGAAAACCAACGCCATTTTGATCTGGATTATTTCTATAATATAATGGGTATCATTCTTAGTGGTGAGGGAAGACGTTTTAGTCTTTTATTTCAGTCTTTGTGCGTAGCAATATACAGGATTCCAAGAAAAGGAAAATATCTACACAATGAAACATACAGAACCTGACTTCTAGATTGCAATATCTAATAGTTTTTCGTACTTTGCTAAAAAAAATAACACTTCCTCATTTTACATAAAAGCATAACTTGTGTAAACTCTATTGACAGAAGAAGTTTATACCTATTCTATTTTTACATAACATCATAATTAAAAGACCAGCAAACGACGCCTACAGTAATAAGAAATGTACATTTTCTTCGTAAGCTTGCGTAAGGAGAGCTATCTCGGTTTAATTAAGCTGAAGTTGTTTTTGCCATCACAAATGGCCTCCGGTGCTTTGACATATAAGATATTCTCTCGCTTATTTAAGAGAGAGAGAGAGAGCATTTGTGTATCATTGAAAATGATACACATGCAATTATTGATAGACCCAATATATCTTTTATACTTTTCAAAATCACAAGTGATTTTATGCTTTTCAAAATTATAAGTGGTAATACCAGTGTACTTTTTTAAAAACTAGATTTACTTGCCTTTTGTTTTACCTACAACCATTTAGGTATTAGTGTCTTCAGTTTTCTGTAAAAGCCTTTTTATTATAATGTGAAAATTAAGTTGATGCAAGTTTTGATATAGTCAAATATGTCACGACATCGTTTCGTCCTGTCAATGTAGGATAGTCTGGTTCATAGTAGTAGAGGAATGAAGTCCTTCTTTTTTATTCCCCTTCGGAAATCAAGGCATGCAGTGGAAAGTGTATCCAGAAACAGGACGAAATCGAGAAATTTTAAGGCCGCCGTGAGACTGCTAATACATTACAGGAAAAACTTAAAATGATAAAATATGTACCATAATAAAGATTTGCCCAAAATTTCAACAACAAAATGTTTGTGCCGAAGTTGGTGCGCGATATCACCTGTTCATGGAAAACACAAACTTTTTCCATGAGAATTTTCCAGGTTTTTATTTCCCCTGTCAGTTTTGACTGCCAGGTAAACTGAGTGTCAAAAAGAATAATTCTATTTAATGCTTTAGTTTGGAATTTACGACTAGAGATATAAAAAAATTACCTATTTTTAATTTCTACTTTTGCGAATTTGTTTCAAGTAAGTATTTCTTATGACCGCGCTAGTTGTTTCCTTTACAAATTTATATAATAAAGCTAAAGCCATAGATAGCGTTTTCTCCTGATCCATTTTTACTTTTTTCATCACAACCACCCCGGCCATGCTACAGATACTAGGATGCCCGTTCCAGCGGCATTTGTTTTATGAAAATAAAGTCTCACAATTGTCATTCGACGATATTGTTCCCTAATAACAAATATCGCATTCATATTCTTTACCTCTTACCGCACTGCTCTAATGACAAATACTTAATAACTAAATGGTAAAATATAATTTCGATAACAAATACCTAATTGGATCTAATAATCTTTCAATACCACGTGGAAATGACTGATTATCGTGAAATGTTAAATCATAATTATAATTCTAGGCTTATTAACGATTCCCTGAAATCTAAAATCATTGGTATTTTCCAATAAAAAAATATCAGATGCAGCAAACGTTATATTTAATAATTAACTGCATTTTAAAACGGACGTTACACCAACAGCTCCGCAGGTAATTAAGAATGAATGCCAGTTAAAATTTAACCACCTATATCAATAGTTCCCTATAAAATCCAGGAGAGACGAAAGCTATTGTTTCAGCCATCGTTGTCCATAAAAGAATAAGTATATGAGAACCTCCTGTTTTTAATCTGTGAATAATACAGCGGAATCAACGATGCGCCTATAACTATTTCACCTGCAGATCAGGGCTGCTACAAAGTTAAGGACATCTGGGAAATATTCGTTTACTTTATCACCAATTTTACTGTAGTGGCGTTAAGGATTAGGTTAACGCGTCGTGTGGTGACGATTTCATCAAGTGATCATTTTCCAAACAGGATGAAATCTTGCTTGGAATATCGTGACGTTTGGGAAGGATTTTTTTTCATTTTGCTAAAAAAAAGAAGAAGTGTCTTATAGCAAGAAGAGATACAAGTGAAATCATATGCTTTTCGAGCACCACTGACTTAGGTGAAATCCTGGTGCTTTTATCTCCACTGTAGCTAAGCCTTTAGGTTTTACAAGGAAAACAACCTTACAACAAATACGAATAAGGGTGAAGTATCATCTTATTTGATCAAAGTACTGAATCGAGTGGCAAATAGATGAAATTATGTTGATCTCATCTTCACAGCGATTGATTGCTGTTACTTTCAAGAGGAATTCAGCCTTATAGAATAAACGAATAAGGGCCGAATGCTATATGATCGCACAATGAAGTTTCTGCATTCAATGAGATTATGTATTGAAAATTTTTAGTAATATCATAATTCCAGGTAAATAAGCCTTCCACTGTACAGGAATATATATATATTCTCATTGCTTTGGTAATGTAATTTTGCAAGGGAAAATAGGCCTCCTGCATAAAAGAACAAGTGGGGAAAATCCTTACCATTTGATCATTTACCCCTCTGAATAAGTTAAAATCTGGTTGCTGTTGCCATAACAACATTTATTAGGGATATAATTCAAAGGAAAATGGTCTTTCTGTATAAAGGAACACAGGTGAATTCTATGTCTACCCACAAAATGCCATTTGCTGTAATAACTAAAAACGAGGTTAATTCTGTAAATGTTACAAACTGAAACACTTATTCAGACAGTGGAATAATGTTTAAAAATACAAATATATATATATATATATATATATATATATATATATATATATATATATATATATATATATATATATATATCTTGTATAGCCTTCTACGGAGATTCTCTAACACTCGAGAACGACGTCAAGATTTCAGTTGCCGTATGCAGACAACCTGAAACTCTACGGCTACGTCACATCATGTTTAACTTCCGCCTGCATGTGCCAGAATAAAAAGTGACTATGTTCAGAATTCCTGCCTTTCGCCTTATCCAGATGATGTACGAGTACATCGGCTAGCTCTTAACAGACATCAGCCATGAAGAAAAGAGAATAGTGAGAGGAACTGAAAAGACCATGTATAAAATCAATTCTACTGATGCAACCATTCTTTTTAACAGAATAATAATAATAGTTATAATAATAATAAATAATAATAATAATAATAATAATAATAATAATAAAATAATTTGCAGAGTAATAATAATAATAATAATAATAATAATAATAATTTATACAAAGCATTTGCAAAGGCTATTAGCTTTAAGCACAACAGCGAAAATGCTGCTTCAAGTGCCACAACAACAACAAAAAAAACAATAAATAATAAACCAGAGAAACCAGTCGGTCTACAAAAAAAAAAAAACATAAAAAACCAACGACAAATAGCCCAGTACATGACAGAAAATGAAGAAGG